>NW_024340695.1:4321991-4709369 GCF_902729225.1 Pteropus medius | reverse complement strand
AAGAGGAGGAAGAAGAAGAAGAAGAAGAAGAAGAAGAAGAAGAAGAAGAAGAAGAAGAAGAAGAGATAAAAAATATAAGTAATAAAATGGCAATAACTACATATCTATCAACAATTACTTTAAATGTAAATGGATTAAATTCTCCAATCAAATAACATAAGATGGGTGAATGGATAGAAAACAAAACTCTTACATATGCTGCCTACAAGAGACTCACTTCAGATCAAAAGACACACATAGACTGAAAGTAAAGTGATGGAGAAAGGTAGTTCATGAAAATTGAAAAGAAAACAAAGACTGGGGTAGCAATACTTATAGCAGACAAAATAGACTTTAAAACAAAGGCTATAAAAAAAGACAAAGAAGGACCCAGTAATCCCACTTCTGGGTGTTTATCTGAACAAACCCAAAAAACTACTTTGAAGGGACATGTGTATCTGTATGTTTATTGCAGTACTATTTACAATAACCAAAAGATAGAGTAAATCTGGGTGTCCATCAGTGGATAAATGAATAAAGAAGAGGTGGTGCATATATGTATAGGACTATTACTCAGCCATAAGAAAAAATGAAATCTTGCCATCTGCAACAACTTAGATGGACCTAGAGGGTATTGTGCTGAGTGGAGTAAGTCAGAAAGAAATAGTCTAACGTCATATGATTTTATTTGTATGTTGAATCTAGAGGACAGGGTGAAGAAAGAAACAAAAAATAAACAAGCTCATATATACAGAGTATTTTGATGGTTGCCAGATTAGGGTGGTGTTAGAGTGAGAGTTAAAGAGAGGAGGAGACTAAGAGGCACAAAGTGATAGTTACAAAACAGCCATGAGACTGTAGAGTATAGCATAGGGAATGTAGTCATTAGTATTAGTATTGTAATAACTGTGTGTGGTGTCAGATGGGTACTGTACTTATCGGGGTGATTGCTTTGTAAGTTATAGAAATGTTTAATCACTGTGTTATACACCTGAAACATAAAATATTGTATGTCAATTATAATTGAAAAAAATATATTAAACTGCCAAAATAAACAGAAGGCTGAAAGAAGGAGAAAAAATAAAACAAGTGCAACAAATATACAAAGATTGGTAAATATTAATCTAATTATATTAATAGTCATTTATATGTAAGTAGTCTAAACATAGAAATTTAAAAAAAAGCAGATTGTCAGACTAGTAAAAAACAAAAAGAGACACAACTATATGCCACTTACATATAAATTATATACTATATATATTTAAAGAAATCTGTATTTAAAGATCCAGATAGATTAAAATTAAATATTAAAAGTAAAGATATCCAGAAAGATATACTATGCTAACATAAATCAAGATAAAGCTGGGATATTTATATTAATGTCTGAAAAGCCAACTTCAGAACAAGGATAATTATCAGAGATAAAGAAGGGTATTGTATGATAATAAAAAGTCAATTCTTCAAGAGGAAATAACAATCCTAAACGTGTATGCATCTAACTACAGAGAGTCAAAATATGAGGCAAAAAGTTATAGAACTGAAAGTAGAAATAGATAAAATTATAGTTGAAGACTTCAATACCCCTCTATCAGTACTTGGTAGATCAAATAAACAGAAAATTAGTAAAGATAGATATCTTTATTTGATATAGTACACCGTCAATCAACTTGACATAGTTTACATTAAAAGAACACTTCAGCCAACAACAAGCAGAATACACTTCTGAAGTGCACATGGGACATTCACTAAGAGAGATCATATTCTGAGATTTAAAAAAAAAAAAAACCTTAGCATTTTCAAAGAATAGAAAGAAATACAAAATACATTCTAGACTACACAAGAATTAGAATAGAAAACAATAACAGAAAGATAGCTGGGGATTTCCCAAATATTTGAAATTTAAAAAAATACACTTCTCAATCCATTGGCCAAAGATGTCTCAAGGGAAATATTCTGAACCAAATAAATATGAAAATAAAACTTACCAAAATGTGTGGGATGTAGTTAAAACAGTTCTTAGGGGGAAATTATAGCATTAAATACATATATTGGAAAAGAAGAAAAATCTAAAATTTGTAACTTAAGCTCCCACCTTAAGAAACTAGAAAAATAAAAGTAAAGCAAACAGAATGAAGGAAAAAATTAAAGTTAGAGAGGAAGTCAAATAACTCTGAAAATAGGAACACAGTAGAGAAAATAAAATCACGTCGGTTTGTCAAAAATTTGAAAAAAATCAATAAAATTTGAAGAAACCAATAAAATTAATAAACTTCTAGCCAGGCTAACCAATAAACACACACACACACACACACACACACACACACACACACACACACATAATGAAAAAGTTCATCACTATTGATGATATCAATATTAAGAAGAGAATAAGAGAATTCACATAGAGTGAAGAGCTCTAGGCAAGCAAATTTAATAACTTAGGTGAAATGAACCAATTGCTTAAAAACACTGCCAAAACTCATTCAAGGCAGTGGATAACCTCAGTTGCCACGTAACTGTGAAAACAATGGCTTTCTGTCTTGGCTGCATATTGGAATCATTTGCAAAACTTAAAGCTATTGATACTTGGGTCTTACTCCTATGAAATTTATGTAATTAGAGTTGGAATCTGGGGTGGGGTCTGAGCATTCAGGTATTAGGATTCCCAGAGTGATTCTGATGCATAGCCAAATGGATCATGCTGCTGCTGCCTCTCCACATTCTGTTTCCTTTGCACTCTTAAGAAAATTTTCTCTTAGTGGATCTTTTAATAGCTAAAAGCACGAAGTCTCCCCAGTTCCTGTAACTGGAGCTGATACTGGTTTTTATCCCCAGCCTTAGATATGGAAAATCATCAATTCTCAACAACAAAATGCTTTTCTACCTAACTGAAAAGAAACTCTTTTGACAGCCCGTGTTTGACTACAGTCTCGCTGCCACATTGAGGATGGAGTAAAGTAATCCTAAATAAGGGAATCCTAAATAAACAGGACTTTATGACCCACCCTGTGAGCAGAACTCCTGTGTAGACATGTATAAATGTGGCATTAAGTGCTCATAGTTACGTGGCACAGAGATCCTCAGAGCCTGGAGGACAAAGGTAGTGATAAAAAATTGAAAAGTGCCCTTGGCTGTGGCAGTATCTGTAGATCTTTTATTCATGCCATTGTTGTAAAACATGAATGTTAAATCAATTTTTATCATTAGTACTTTGGGCACTTAAATGAGAGTGAAGTGGTCCCCAGTTAGAAACAAAGAAACTGAAGACAGCAGATTGCTGGCAAATTGTCAGCACAACTCACCATGTTCCAATTCCTGGGCTCTCCTTACCTGCTCAGATTCCTACTTCCTTATGTAAAAATTCTTTGGAAGGAAAAAGGAGAGAAGTAGCACCTCCTGCCAGAGGCACATGGAAAGCTTTCTGGGACTGCCAGAGCACTTGACTTTAAGGTGAACCTCTTCTGAAGTGAATATGGGGGAGCCTCCATGAACTTGGAGCAAAGTGTCTTTCATTATAGAGCTCCATACTGCCTGCTCTTCCTCCCTGATGTTTGGGTATTAGTGTGTAGGCAAGCAGTTGAAGTTGTCTCATTCAGGGGTGCATTTCTTTGTGGCTGAGGGAACGAAAAGATTTCCAAGTGAAAGAGGGTCATTATTAGTAAACTAAAGACAGGCATGGAGCAGTGTGGAGTCTGAGTAGAATTTCCATTTCAAGAAAGGCCTTATAAATGCATAATGCTTTTTTCTAAGTGCTAATATTCTGGAATTTGAGATTTCCGAGCTTTTATATTTTTTACAGCCAACTAAGTAAGAACTCAGGTGTGAGTGCAGGAGGGCCAATGGAAACTATCAAAAAGGGGAAGACTGACTGCAGCCAAGTTCACTGTCCTCATGAAGGATGCATCCACTACTTCCCCTTTCATTCTGCCTAAATCATCTTTGTGTAGTTCTGTCACAATCATCTAAAGCTGATTCTCAGGCTTTCCTTGATCATCTCAGCAAAGTGAAAACTCGCCTCAGCTTTCCAGATTCCATGCTCTCAGAGCTTGAGCAGGAAGGAGGTTGAGCCCATGGCCATACGTTCTTCAAAGTCCCCACATGGACTCTAAGCTCTAGACCCTGAGAAGAGGGGGATGAGATCTTGAGGGTAAAGAAGTCATCTTGAGAAAAGTAGCTGCTGCTCTGCACCTCGGGGAACTTCGCTTTAGGCACTTCCTTGTACCTAAAGCGAGACTACTCACACATAGCCAGCTGGAAAGAGCCCCTGATGTGGGTCTCACACCTATTGTATGGATGGAGGATCCCAGCCGGGTGATATCATGACTGTCCAAGGTCACATGACCAAAGAGGCTCTGATACAGTTTCTGCTCTGCTTTGCTTTCACTACTCATTCCCAGAGAACTTTGGATGCCTGGTGATGAATCCATAGGAATAGCTGGACTGGCATACATAAATGCAAACTTCCTGCCTGAAATGGAACAAATGTGTGCACAAAAGAAGGGCTGAAATATTTTCTTTAGAAATATAACTTCTAAGGAAAACTCTACCACATCTCAGAAAACAACTGTGGAATTTAAAGATTTCATGGTCCCTGGAGAGTGTGGAGCAGAATTGGGCCCACCACAGCTGCTCTGTATCTTTCCATATTGAATGACACACAAAGAGCCTAGTTCAGGCAAAGTGAAAGTAGTGTTTGAGCTTTGGTGGCAGCAGGCATTCAGATGAGACACTGCACAGAACACATGGGCGAGAAAAAGTGGTTCTGAACTATTACACATGAGCCATTCTGAAGGCAGGTTAGGAAAAGGCTCAATATCACATGCACACAAACATACATCTGCTACCAGCGAAAGCCAAGAAGACCTCCCCGCCCCAGAGCAAGATAAGTGTTTCTCTAGAATTCCACCTGCTACTTCCGTTAGCAAGACCTCCTTGGTAGTGTCCTTGGGATGGAGACAGATTCTAGGTAGAAGTTCTCAGGCAAAATAGTTGAAAATGATGCCTTGGACATCAGAGCCTTTCAAAAAGTGATGGCAATTGAAAAATAACAATATACCAAAGAGAAAGAAAGAAATAGAGACAGGAAGAAGGGGAAAGGAGGGAAGGAAAGAAGGAAAAAAAATGAGGACCACAGAGAAAAGGCAGTGATCTATATCCTATTTCTTCTAGTGTTCCTGAGCTTTGTAGAGTCCATGCAAATATGTCACAGAACAGAAGCTCACTGCTGTCTTTGCCACTGTCTGCTGTAGAAGCACACACAGTCTGCACCCCTTTCACATATTTATAAAGCACTAAGGCATCAAAACTGAAAGTGATTTACAAAGCCTCGCAAAATGTCAGCAAAGAAAAACGAATATAAATCAGGTTTTGCAAAGTCATTTTAAAGAACCATTTCTAGTGAAGTAGATAAGAGTGAGAAGTACAGGCAACTTCCAAGAGCTGAAACAGTATCAGCAGCCAAGGTAGACAATGAAACTACTCACAGACATAGGTGAGTTGCCACATCCCCCTGCCTCCCTGTTACCAAACAAGGGTCTGCTACCTGACACACATAGAAGCCAATACTATGGCACTGGTTTTTGAGAGGAGAAAAGGCTTTTATTTGTGATTTTACTGACAAAGAGACAGGAGGCAAGGTTCAAATCTGTCTTCCTGATCCAGGGTTCAGGGTGGGGTTTTAAAGGGTAGCAGTTAAATGTTCATAAGTGTTACTCATAAGTGGTGTATCCAGGGTTTAAACTTTGGTTTTGGGTCTTGTTAGAAACAGGATAAGACCAGTTCGAGCTGGTTCTGCTGTTATAAATCTCTCTTTTTTGTCGCTCATTCTTCAATCTTAGGGAATACAGGAGACGACCACTGTAATTACTTCCTGATGATAAGGGGACAAAGTAAGTCAGGAAGAATGCAAAAAAGCATAAGAAAGTAGAATACTAGAACTACACAATATCACAACCAGGAAAGTAAAACACATTGTTGAAACCCAAATAGTAGTAACTATAATAAGAATTTAGATTTATAAAAGCATAGCCCAACTCTTCGGTAGAAACAGTCTACTTTCGAGATGTCTGCATCTTCTCTTCCTGGCCTGGTGGAATCTCTGCTGTTCTATTTCTTCTGAAAAGTAATTTAAGATCAGTCAAGGGTATACAAGTGTAATTAGGGGCCAAAAAGTCAGTAATGGGTTTCCAGGCCCCTCCAAAGTAAGGACAGTCAATCTTCCTCCTCTTTTTGTCTGTGAAAAGTGTGCCCTGTTTGGGAATTATAAGCGCTCAGAGACTGTGTACATTTTATAGTATCTACTTAGTCTTAAGGAAGAGTCTGACATATAACATTTCATAGAGCCTCAATTGGAACTTGTTTCTAGGGTCCACTCTTATCCTAAAAGCAAGTTTACTGGTTAAGAACTGATCCCAAATTAAGTTGGTTTCTTGACATATTTGGGGGATTATTTTTCAAGATAGGATTCAACTTTTCAGTCTTTCCTGAACACTGTGGCCTCCATGAAGCATGCAATTTCTATTGTATCCTCAGGGCCCCAGACACCTCTGGTGTTACTTTGGCAATAAAGTCTCCTTTATTTTCTCTTTTAGTTGAAAATGGTAACCTGAAATGAGAGCCATTAAATGTTCGAGTATAAGCACTAGTCTTTGCTCATTATAAATGCAGCTTTCTTTGGTTGTTTTGGTACTGATCATCTAAGTCTTGAGAGTTAGCATGAAATACCCATTGATCTGCTCTCTCAAGATTCATTGTTGAATTTTGTGGCTTAAACAGAGGAAGAAAATCACACTAGGGCCACAGAATTTAGGTCTTTGGTTTTTGCCACCTGTTTCGTGTCCTGATAATCCAAATCCTTTCCTTTTGCTAGATAACTATCAATCTTTTGGTGGCCTAGGCAATGTACTATGACCACTTCTTCTGGCATCGTGACAGAATCTAATAAGGCCAGTATTTCCTCTAGGTGTTTAATTTCTTTTCCGCTTGATGTTAATAGACCTCTTTCTTTCCGTATGGCTCCGTGTACATGCATGACAGAGAAGGCATACTTTGAATTAGTATTAGTGGTTAGGATTTTTTATTTGTTTTGTCTTTGCTCCAGGGTATAAGGTTCATGTGAGGGCTCTGCTTTCTTGGCAGACATACCTGGAGGAAGAGCTTCTGCTTTTAGGATTTCCTGATGAGTTATTACTGCATACTTGCCCTTTTGGAGCCCCCAGGTTATGAAGCTACTTTCATCTATAAACATTTCCATTTCTGTATTTTCTAGAGGCTGATAAGTCAGGTCAGGTGTGCTAGAATAGACTTCAGTTATCTGTGTAAAATTATGGACAAGTTCTGTCATATTGGGGAGCAGAGTATCTAGGTTTAGAGTACATACCACTTTTAATATTTGGGTTGTCAAGTAATATGATCTGGTATCTACCCAGCCTCCGTGAATTAAGGTAATACGACACTTTTGTTCAAGTAGAAGTAGCACACAATGTGGAATGTGCACAGTGGTAGGCTAGCCCAGAGTAAATTTTTCAGCCTTCCTTAAAAGGTCAAGGTTGTGGTCACAGCCCAGAGGCAAACTGGCCATCCTTGAACTACAATGTTCAACTATTTGGAAAAGTAAGCTACTGACTGGTTTTCTGGTAGCACCTAAATTTTGAGTTAACATTTCATGCCATGACTTTGGGGCATGAAAATATCAAATGGCTTTCTACTGTCTGGAACACCAATTTCAGGGGCTATTAAAAGTTTCTCTTTGATGGTATAGAATGCCTTAAGGTATCCTACAGTCCACTTTAATGGTGGTTCATTGTCATTTCCTTTAAAAGCCTAATATAGGAGGTTGACCATGAGTCCAAAATTAGGAATCCAAACACAACAAAATCCAGCCATTCCTAGGAATCCATGTAATTGCCTTCAGGTGGTGGGTACAGTGATCCTGGCTAATGTTTTCCTTTGATCCAACAATTAACTTCTTTCTCCTCTTGATAACTCAAATTCTAGATATTTTACTGTATTTGGTCTGATGCTTTCTTAGTCTTACCAGCAATTAGTATATCATTCACATATTGGAGTATTTCTCCCTCATTTAATTGGAGATTCTTTAAGTCCCTTGCTAAGGCTTCCTCGAAGATAGTGGGGGGCATTTTTAAATCCTTGTAGGATTACCATCTAGCTATATTGTTGTTTCTTACTGGTATCTGGATCATCCCATTCAAAAACAAACAATTCCTGGGACTCAGGACTTGGAGGTATGCAGTAAAAGCCATCCTTTAAGTTTAGAACTACAAACCGGCAAACCAGATAAAGTTGTAAGCAAAATATAAGAATTTGGCACCACTAGATGTATTTCCTATACAATCTGATTAATGGCTCCCAAATCCTGTACAAAATGAGAATCTCTGTTCTCACACTTTTGTACCAGTAGTAGAATGGGAATATTAGTATGGTACTTAACAAGGTTGGATAATTTAAGAAAGATGGCCATCAAAGGCTTTATACCTTCTCTTGCAAGCTCTTCATGGATATTGTTCCAAGTTTAGAGTCTTAGTACCTGGATAAAGTTTTACTATTACTGAGTTGGCCATCTGCTCTTCTTGGCCTCCCATAAGCCCAAACATCTGCTCTTTTGTAGAATTTCTTCAGGGATTTCTGGTTGAGGCTTATCTTTCAATTGGAATAGCACAGCTTGAAGGGCGTAGGCTTGATCTGGGAGTACAGTGATGTTGACTTTTTCTGGTGAGAGGTCACTTAGGCATTTAATTTCATTAGTAGATCTCATCCCAACAAGGGACAAAGGCATTCAGGCAAATGTAGAAAACTGTGTTTTGAATGTCTTTTCCCTAAGTGACATTTGAGTGGCTAAGGAAGGATCTGTGGGAGGTCTCCTAAATACACCAGTAATAACTGTGTTTTTAGGGGAGAAATGGTCTTGTCTGGTATTTAGTGATTTTGTTGTTGTTTGAACAGGATATGTAGCTATAATGTCAATAAGAAAGTCTACAAGTCTCTTTCCCACAGCAATTGTCACCCAAGTTCCCTTGTGCTAAGTGTTGATAGTTCTAATAGAATCTAGAGGAGACCCCTGGATCCTGTCATTCTTGGTTGTTTATCAACCAACCATAGCATCTGGTGAACTGTTTTGTGTGAAGTTTCTTCACGGGCGATTAGCATATTCTCATATCCAATGACCCTCTTGTTTACAATATGCACAATGTAAAAGTAAACTGAATGACCCTCTCTCTGGTCATGTGGTGGGGCCCCCCTGGGAGTCTTACCCATGGTTGTTCGTTTCCTCTAGGAAGCACCTTACTGGGTCTTGATAGAAGGTTGTTAAGTGCTGCTCAGAGTAGTGCAGCTTATCAGGCTTGGGCTGTGCACTTACACTAGTAGTGGCTCACTATAGGTGAATCTTATGGGCTGTGCAGGCATCTGCATGGAGCTTGGAGGTTGCTGTGGCATGTACTTGGCCCAGGCTAGCCTCAGAGATACCAAAGCTGTGGCAGGAGCCAAAGATGGGGTCCAAAGTGGGGGTTTCTTGGCTCCCATGCTGTCTATCAGAGCCCACTGGTTCCTGCTGTATCTCTACCTAATGGGCTTCCCAGAGCATCTTCTTAAGTGGACACTCTTAATTTGCCTCTGCGTCATGCCTTCAGTATCCACAACAGCTGCAGAGTGAACTACTGTACCTAGAACAAAGCTCATTACCAAGGAGTTCTCTGTTCCTTCACTAACACTACATTCCTCCATGGTGGAGGCTTCCAAAATGCAAAAGTGAAGAGATTCTCCATCTTTTTAAGATCATCTCTGTAGGATTACAGAGGTAGAAAAGGGAGAGTGCACATATACAAATCCTGTAGGTTGACCTTGGTCATTTAGATCTGCGGGGACTTGTCTCAGTGGAAATTACCTAAAGCAAAATAATGCTTAAGCTCAAATGAGCACTATGACAAGTACAGGGAAGGGAGACCTTTTTTTTTTTTTTTTTTTTACTATCCGGCAAGGAAGAGTACAGGACTGGACCTGTGGATTGCTGGTGGAAGCCTCAGCACCAGAAGCAGGATGGGGAGTCACAGGAGACATCAGATGTAGTAAATTGAGATCATCATTTGGCTCTGATTTGGGCAAGAAGGTTTTTCTTATTTTTTAATTATAAAGTAGTAGTATAGCAATTTTAGAATACATTCCCAAAGGACTGCAGTCAGGTATACTATTAACATCTCCCCATGATTTTTCAGTTACAGATCTGATTATAATTCAATTAACAAAGAAATTTGCTTTTCTCTGTAAAACTAGAATATTTTTATTTGACAAAGCTTCCCATGTAATTTAAATATCCTAGTTAGTACATTATAAAGAGAGAGAGAGACAACAAATCTTTGAAGTATTCCAGGGGCCCATGGGAATTACCCAAATACATTTCCAAGTTAGAAAAAGTTTTTTAAAACCTGAACCCTGGAAAGGTTGTTAAACATACTTGGCCAAAAAGATCATATTATCCATAGGATCTATAAAACAATCATTTTACTCAAAGTAACAATAAAAAGTATCATAAATATAGGTTCTTAGGTTAAGGTGACCAAGTTAATGACCTCCCATTTTTGCACCAATTAATGTGAGGGCTCTAATACTTTTAATCTAAGACAAAACACACAAAAAAACAAGACCAACACACATACAATACAGTAGATTGAGTACTACTCTTCCAGACAAAGAAATCCAAGACCCTGGGACTGGAACCCAAAGTTCAGGGCTCCTACCTGACCTTTGAGGACCTTAGAGGTTGTAAACTTTTCTCCATTTGTCTTTCTAGAGTGGGGTTGTAACCCATAATCCTGTTCCTAGGACTCTAACTCAAGTCTCTGTGGGTAGAATTGGACCTTTATACAGTTTTGTGCTGCTTAATGATGGGGATATGTTCTGAGAAATGCATTGTTAAGTGATTTTGTTGTTGTTTGAACATCAGAATGCACTTACACAAACCTAGATGGTGTAGCCTACTAGACACCTAGGCTATGTGGTATAGCCTACTGCTCCTAGGCTACAAACCTGTACATCATGTTCCTATACAAGATTACACAAAATTAAATCAAGCACAAGAGAAATGAAGCAATCAAGAAACTTGGTAAACATGAGTTGTGTGAAGTTGCTGCTGGCATAACCCAGCATACTATTTTAGGGGGAAAAAAATTATAAATACAAAGAGTACACTCTAAAATAATAAAAAGTATAGTAAATATATATACCACTTATACCGTTGTTTAGCATTATCAAATGTTATGTACTGTATGTAATTATAAATGCTATATTTTACATACATGACTGGCAGTGCAGCAGGTGTATTTACACCAGCATCACCACATATATGAGTAATGCATTGAGCTATGATGGATGTTATGATGGCTATATATCTGAATATAGCTTGATTTAATGTCTTCACTAGGTGTTAGGAATTTTCAACTCCATTATAGTCTTACGGAACAACCATTGTATATGTGGTCTGTCATTGATGGAAATGTTATTCAGCACATAACTGTAGTTCATTTACAAAGGAAGATACATGAAGCACTAAGAAGCACAAGAGATGGTACTCAGAATCTTTATCACCAGAGGAGTACAAATGAAAACTGCATGAGATGCCACTGCATACTAACTGGAATAATTAATATTAAAATGTTGACATTGCTGAGTGCTGGTGAGGATGTGAAAGACTGGGACCCTCACCCACTTCTGGTGGGAGTATTAAATACTACAACCACTGTGAAAAATGGTCTGACATTTTCTCATAAATTTAAACATCAGTTCCCCTATTTCATACCTAAATTAGCCCAAGAGAAATGAACTCATGTGCCCACAAAAAGACCTATACAGAACAGTTTTATCCATCATAGTCCCAAACTAGAAACAATCTAGGAGAGCTGGGACACAGCCAAAGAGTTGATCTGAAGGATCCTGTGAGTAGAAACTGGTTTACCATGGAAGTCAGCTTGGCCGGGGGAGCCCAAGCCCCTCAGTTTCAGATATGGCAGGATCTCCTTTGTGGCTGCAGCAGCGCACATGCTCCTAAGATACTGGCTCCTGGAAGCCCTTGTGCTTGATCCTTCAGAACTAGTTTTGCCTTCATCCCCTGACAACTTGCTTGTTACCACATTGAGCCACCCCTGCTATGAGTTCTGTTTCTTTCCATAACCTGAGTTATGGAATTGCTGTGTAGAAGGTATGTGGTTCTGAAGCACCCAACTACAGTGATATTACTACAAGACAAATAGAATTTAAGGAAAAAGCCATAAAGAGCAACAAGAAATAACACTCTGTAAGATAAGACTACAGCAAGATCAAGTAATGATTAAGATCTGGAAGATGAATTATCTTGACCTCTGATGTGAAGTAATGGAGAAGATCTTAGTTGACAAGGTCACAGATCCCTGTGTCATCAACAGGGCATTACTGCTGATGCGGGACAGGGAAAATTCCCCCAAATACGAGGAGATTCAAGCCCTGCACTGAGAGAGAAGATTCTTGGCAGAGTATAAGAAATCATTCAAACACATGCCAAAGTTCCAGTCAAAAGGAAAGTTTATTAGAGAAAAAGTAACACTTCATAGACAGAGCATGATCCCTCTGAGGCAGAGAGTAACAGAGCTTAAGAGAGACTCAGAGAGACAGAGACAATAGAGAGAGACAAGGACAGTGAGAGAGACCGAGTAAAGGCACCGAGAGGGACTGAGAGAAAGACACTGAAATGGACCCAGAATGGAGACTTCAGTTTATATATCATTCTTTAGTTCCTGTGAGTTACAGTTTAAAGACTTTGTTTACTCATTTTCCTTTGATATGGACATACAGTGAGGAAGGATAAGAGTATGTAGCATGAAAAGGTTAGAATATGCAGCATGAAAGGCCTGTTGGCAGTTCCCAGCCTTTAAATTACAGGTTCCCTATGGTTTTAGCTATAGGGAATAAATGATTTTATTTTGCCTAGGGCATAACTTAAAGACTGTTTTTCCTGTTTTCCCTTCTCAGTGGGGGGAAACGGGTTGTTAACGATCCCAGCAGATATCTTTGTTTTGCAGGTTTCCTCTGGTCTGGCTATAGAACTGATCAACATATTGCAATCTCTGAATATAGACTGATTTAACATTTTTATTCTCTTACTTCTACGCAACATTATTGTGATCTAAGGAGATGTCGAGAATTAAATACTGTCCCTACAAGTCCTACCTGGTGAGCTTCTATCTGTCTGTGAAATGCAAGGAAAGACATGGAAATCAAGGAAGAGCCTGGGGTGTAGATGGCTTCACATAGACATTTGGGGAAAGCAAAGAACAGGTTCATAGAATTCCCGGACAGTGGGTGCAAGTAAAATTGAAACCATGGCTTGAATTCAGCCCACGTTTCAGACATAATGGTAGAAAAATTAAACAATGGCTTAGTCTGGAGCTGAAATTGCCCTGGGTGGGAGTGGGGACCATGACAAATGGAGGTGCAGCAGAAGATCATCAAGGTCCTTGGAGTCTCAGTAGCCACAGCTGTCCATACCTGCAGACACAGTGGCCTCATCCCCCCATCCAGAAAACATCATCATCTCCTGTGGCCTGAATACAACATTCTTTGTTCTTGAACAAATTTACCAAAACTTTTACTTTCAAAGAAAAGAGATATTTTTACATTATGGACAAGGAGAAACATTATTATTTTATTGGGAGTATATTGGAAAGGACTTCAGAGCACAACTAAGGATGTAAGACCTACTGAGGCTTGTGGATATTAAGGGTCTCACCTGGAAACGAATGAGTTATAAAAGCTGCAGAAAATGTCCTAATGATTCCTCTGGATTCTAGTACCTCTCTTAGTAAATAATATGCAAAGCCACATGCTATGAAGTCCGTCTTATTTTCAGTGACACTTTAAAAAGTCATAATAAAATAAACCTCTTGGGCCATTTCTATATTCCACTATCAACTGACTTCTTTTTAAATCGTATGCTTGCAGCATTGACGGTTTCTGAAACCAAGGACCCAACATTTTGATAAGAGTTTAGATTTCTGGTATTATACCAACCGGGACTTTGGAAAATTGTGTAAAAATGTCGCTACTATCCACCTAAAAAACCCCTGTGTTCTTATCCTCTGTGTCAAACCACACCAGAGTAATTTTTCATTTTCCAAATGTACTTTTGATGCAGGGTTGCTGGCCTGGTCGGGGAGGTGTGGTCCTTTAGGAGCTTGGATATAGGATCCAGTCACGTGGATCCTTGCTCTTGGACTTAGCACTGAATTACAACATTCCAAACCACTGAAAATATACACCATTTCCATGAGATATCAAAACTGTCCCAGGAACTCTGGTCCCTTCCTCCTGCTCTTTGTGGGGAGTCCAAGAAGCAAGAGGGTAATATGGCCTCTGGTGGGATGAGCTGGGGAAAGTAGCAGGAAGCTCCTTTTTTCTGAGATGCTTCCTGAGTTGTTTTGGGGAAGGAAGCCAGTAAACAGTTGTGCTTTTCCAAGGAAACAGGTCTCCTGGAGAATATGGGTGTATCGAAGCCACGCAGAATTCTAAAGACAGACTACACAGACTTTTTCCTTCCTTCTGGAATAAATTCATAAGAAGCCCAAACAGAACTTGAAAGAAACAAGGGCATTTTAGAAGGACCTGGAGTATACTGGGATGGATTATATAAAGTTTCTTATTTTCTTTTTCGTCAATAAAGTTATCATCAACTGCTGCAGCACAGAGTAATCTTTCCCATCATTTCTGTTCTGTTCTGGTTTTTGTCCCTCGCCCCCCACCCCAGGAAAATCAGAAGTTATGGATGGTTTATGTTTAATGTGAAAGTGATATGTTTTGGCAGCCTGCAGCAAGCCTACTGCCATTATAAATATTCGGTGAGGAAGCAGGCCTAGAAATTGTCTCTCTCTGGTCAGAGTTTACCACCAGATTCAGAACACCCTTGCCCTGCCAATTTGGGCAGATGTTATAGTCCTAAATGCAAATATGGGATCACAGCCTCTACACTCAGCAAATCCACTAATGTCTGCCCACCTCAAGCTCGATCACCTGACTTGCAGCCCCACTACATTGATGATGCCTGCTTTCTTCCCTAACATCACCTTCGGAGTTGCCCTGGCACAAAACCCTAAAGAATCTCAGCCAGAAGTCAGACTCGCTCTTGCCTTAAAGCATTCATGGTGTGCAATGTCTCCCTCATCACCTGACTGTTAAGACAACACCTCCTGCAAGAAAGCCTCCAACCTCCCTGACACCATCTGAGTCAGGTGTCTTCCCACATCTGCTCCCTAGTGGTCTGCATGTATCCCTGTATTGGCCCCACTATGTGGTGGATGGTTCTCTTTTCTTCGTTGCGGGCTACCTGAGATGGCAGGCTCCCATCTGTTAGGAGTCCTGCTGTCATCTCCTGGCTGGTACACGGTGGGACTCAGTAAGTATTGGATTGAAGGATGGAGATATGAATTCTGACTAGCAATTTATTAGTGATACAGGAGAAAAATGTGATATTATTTTTCCTTTCTAATTGAACAGATTGCATAAAAGTCTAGAAAATAAACTGTGTTATAATAAAAGTGAAAATCAAATTCAGGTTATCGATGA
This sequence comes from Pteropus medius, assembly GCF_902729225.1. Taxonomy (NCBI): domain Eukaryota; kingdom Metazoa; phylum Chordata; class Mammalia; order Chiroptera; family Pteropodidae; genus Pteropus; species Pteropus medius. Next base: position 4,693,793 of record NW_024340695.1, on the reverse strand, counting down.
GGCTTTGAGTAGGATAGCTTTCTTCTACTTTTCTGCTTTCTGGCATTTTGCAAATAAGGAAATAGGTGCAGGAAAGGGGCAGAGACAGGCTCTGAAACCAGGCAGTGTGAACACCAAAGTGCATGAGGACAGTGTGCTAATCAGCACCTGGCAGAGTCCCTGGTGCCTGGCACGAGTCATAGAGAAGCACAGGGATAGACCGTGGACCAATGTCAACTGATCATCAGGAAGTTAACATCCGTAAAAGTGAAGTTTACAGATAACTTTGTTGAGGTCCTGGAATTTGGTCCACTTTTAATTCTAATCTATCATCCTAGATGAAATTACAAAATTTAGTAAGCCCCTTCTACTTTACTGACTATAATGATGGTTTTCAAAATGTTTTTCCCTGGGCCAGCATCATCAGCATAATCATCCTGGAACTTCTTAGAAATACAGATTCCTGGCCCTACCCAGACCTACTGAGTCAGAAGCTCCAGGGGTGGGGTCCAGGAAGTTGTGTGTTAACAGGTCCTGCAGAGGATCTAATGCTTGCTCAAATACACTTACGTCCATCTTTGCCTGATTTACCAGGGTCTTTCTTGTGAACCTTAGCATGCATAGGAGAATGTGGTTCAGGAATACTAGGAAAAGGAGAGCTAGTGCCTGATACCTTGCACCACATTCCCCATCCTGGCTTGTTGTTGAGAACTCACATCATCACTTTATCACCTGGTACTTTTTAGATCTGACCTCTTTAAGTTCACCAGCATCCCCCACCAACACCCCTCACATTCTTCCTTCTAGTCCTTTAATTATCGGTGGAGCACTTAAGCATACATATCTATTCATTCATTCATTTTCTTTTTAACTTACATAAGTAAAACAGTTCCATCATAAATAAAAGAAGGTGGAGGAGAATGAAGAAAGAGGATAAAAAGTGAATCTCCTTCTCCACGCCACCCTCCAAGGGGGCCAACTCTTACCATGCATTTATGAACCTGTGCATGCACACAGTTTTGATTTATAAATAAAAGAGGATCGACATGCACTGCAACTTACTTTTTCACGTAATATAAATACTTTTGGTATCTGTACACAGAGATCAGCACCCAGAAGTCTGTACCAATTTTCATTTTCGCTAACAAAATGTGAGTGCCTATCTTCCCCACCAAGACTCAGAGTTTAATTTTCACTCATCTGATAGATAAAAAATAGAGATCTTATCACTTTCTTTTCAATTTGCCTTATTAGTTACTATGATTTAAACAGCTTTGCATATGTTGATTTTATTTTATTTTTTACTATTTTTATTATTTCCTCTATAAATTGCTATCATACCTTTATCTGTTTCTTATTGGGCTTTTACATTTTATTTTTGTAGAAACTCTTTTTATATTATATTTATTAGCCCATTGTTCATTTACTTTATCACAAACATTTTCTCCTGGTGAACTTGTTTGTCAGTGGTGCCATTTGCCATACAGAGGAGTCCTGGAATCTCCGTGATTGTTGGAAGAAAACAGAGAGCACTTGGTCTGGTTTTTTACAGCTGTTGTGGGCTGATTGTTTAGCACCTCAAGTCCACTTAGCAGAAAGCAAAAGGCAATACTCCTGTCTCACAGATCCCATCTGAATGAGCAGCTCCCACAAAGCAGCCCGTCTGCATGAGTCAGCAGCCTGATGAAAGGAAAGCATGGGCTTGCAACCACCCTCTCCATAACAGCAAGAAGCCCACAAGGATTAGGGAAGAAAAAGCAATAAAGATTCCCACTTGTTTAGTGCTAGGCTGTGGGGCCAGGAGCTGACTTCATGTTTGTGATTCATGAACTCCCAAGGAATCAGGTGTACTCTCTTCCTGCCATGAGATGAGGGCAGAAAAGGAGAAAACTATGTAGGGAAGAGCCTTGTCATCCTGACATAAAACCTTTTCCTCAGCTCACATTTTATTATTTTTTAAATTGTGACTACATTGGTTAATAATATTTTATAAGTTTAAGATATAAAATATAATAAATTTTATTTTATTATTATTTTATTTTTATTAATTACAAGTATACATTACATTGGTTAGACATTTATATGGTTTATGAAACCTTGATTGCTCTTTCTCTCCTCTGGCTCTACACCTAGCCACTATATTCATACTAACTACACTCGCTATGCTGTGCTCCCCATCCCCGTGACCATCAATCAACTACTAATTTGTACTTCTTTAACCCTTCACCTCCTTCTCACAGCCCCCCGCCAAATCTCTCCCTTCTGACTGTCGCCAGATTGTCCTATATATTTGTGAGTCTGTTTTTGCTTAGTTTTTTTTTTGTTCCTAAGATTCTGCATTTAAGTGAAATCATATGGTATTTATCTTTCTCCATCTGAATTATTTCACTCAGCATAATAACCTCTAGGTCCATACATCTCATTGCAAATAGTAGGATTTCATTTTTTTAATGCCTGAGTAATATTCTATTATATATATATATGAACCATAATTTCTTTATTCAATCATCTGTTGATGGGCATTTAAGTTGTTTCCATATCTTTGCTATTGTAAATTATGCTGCCATGAACATAGGGATGCATAGATCCCTACAAATTATTATTTTGGTTTCATTTGGATAAATACCCAGAAGTGCACTTGCTGGGTCAATAGGTATATCTATTTTTAATTTTTTGAGAAAACTCCAGACTGTTTTCCATAGTGACTGTACCAATTTGCAATCCCACCAATAGTGTATGAGGGTTTCCTTTCTCCACATCCTCGCCAACACTTGTTTTTTTATTTATTGATGATAGCCATTCTGACAAGTGTGAGGTGGTATCTCATTGTGGGCTTTTTATTCTATCTTTATTGAAATATAATAGACAATTAGTTGCTTGTATTTACATTGTAAAATTCAATGAGTTTTTTTTCAATTATAGTTGGCATGCAATAACATACCAGTTTCAGTTGCATAGCATAGTGATCACAGATCCACATAACTCACAGTGATCACCCTGCTGAATCTAGTACCTCTCTTCCCAATTATATATTTATTATAACGTTATTAACTATCTTCCCCATGCTACACTCTACATCTCCATGTCTATTCTGCAACTATACATTTGTACCTCTTAATCCCTTTGCCTTTTTTTGTTCCCCCAACCCCCTCCCATTTAGTATCACTCAAAATATTCTCTATTAGTTTATTTCCGCTTTTGTTGTTGTTGTTGTTGATGATGATGATGATGATTTTGTACTTTAGATTCCACATGTACATGAAATCATGTGATATTTGTCTTTCTCTATCTGACTCATTTTATTCAGCACAATACCCTCTAGGTCCATCAAGGCCATATCTTTTTCTATCCCTTTCCTTTTAGTGTGTGTGTGTCTTTTAATCTGAAGAGAATCTCTTGTAGGCAGCATATGCAGGAGTCTTGTTTTCTTATCTATTCAGCCACTCTGTCTTTTGGTTAAAGCCCTTAATTCTTTTCCATTTGAGGTACTTGTTGATAGGAATTACCATTTTTTTTTCCTGGTTTTGGTATGTATGTTTTCTTCTTAAAAGAGTCCTCCAACATTTCCTGTAATATTGGCTTGATGTTGATAAATTCCTTTAGCTTATTTTTGTCCAGGAAGCTCTTTATCTTTCCTTCAACTCTAAATGATAGCTTTGCCGGATAAAGTTTTCTTGGTTGTAGATCCTGAGTTTTCATCACGTCGAATAATTTGTGCCAAGCACTTCTGTCCTGCATAGTTTCTTCTGAGAAATCAGCTGTCAGTCTTATGGGTGCTCCCTTGTAGGTAACTAACTGCTTTTCTCTTGCTCCTTTTAAGATCGTCTCTTTGTATTTAACCTTTGGCATTTTAATTATGGTGTGTCTTAGTGTGGGCCTCTTTGGGTTCTTCATCTGGGGGACTCTCTGAGCTTCCTGGGGTTGTATGTCTATTTCCTTCACCAGATTAGGGAAGCTTTCCATTATTATTTCTTCAAATAGCTCTTCAAAATCTTGTTTGTTTGTTTGTTTTTCCAGTACCCCTATGACCAGATATTTTGACCTTTAATAGTGTCCCATAGGCTCCTTAAATTATTTTATAGTCTTGGCATCTTTTTTCTTGCCATTCTGATTGAGCATCCTTAGTTTTCCCATTCTCTACATAAGTCATTTGATCCTCTTCTTTATTCGCTTTGTTTATTCCATTTAATATATTTCTCATCTCAGATAATGTGTTCTTCGTTTCCAACTTGTTCCCTTTTATAACTTCCATTTGCATTTTTATGTTCTTTTTCTCTTTGTTAAAGTTCTCTAAATTCATCTACACTTCTGATAAGTTCATTGAGCATCTATGCATTTGTTAGATTGCTTGACTCCATTATTTCTGGATCGCTGTTCTGTTCTCTCATATGGCTTCTGCTTCTTTCTCTCCCCATTTTGGCTGCCCTTCTGTGTCCATTTCTGTGTACTAAGCAAAACTCCTAAGTCTCCCGATCTTATTAGTGCAGCTTTGTGTGGTAGGTGTCTAGTGGCACAGTCCTGAGAGAGGTTCAGCTGCAGGCCAAATTTATCCCAAGCCTCTGTCCCTCCGGGGTCACCTGTTAAAATTCAGCAAGCAATCCACAGATGCTGTGCTTATAGTTGCCTCAAAAGGCCACACCAGAAACCGAGGCCAGCTGCCTCTACCAATGTGAGTCTAGGTGCTGCTCAGCAAGGGGTGCCTGACTAAGTGAGGCTACACTTGGTTGTGGCTTGGGTGGGGCAGCAAGTTGGGGGAGGCAGAGTTTCAGGGAATCCTCTGGGCAGAAGGACCTCTGTCATCCAGTTTGATGATGTCTCAGCTATGGCGGCACTGAGTCTGCACACTGGGAACAAGAGGGGCTCAACAGAGGAACAATGGATACCACCAGCACTTCTATACAGAGCAAGTCTCGCCTTGGCCCTCACTCCAACAATTCAGTGTCCCCCTGTAAGTCCCTGGCGCCCCCTGCACAGCCAAACAAGCACTCGTGCTCAGAACAAGCAAGTCTGTCACCGCAAAAATACACTGGCAGACACGGCCTCTTTAAAAGATGTCTGCAGCTGCCACTGTTGTGGCCTCAGTCCCATTCAGCCGCTCGGGACCAGTCAACCTCGTGTCCTCACCCACTCTTATCTTCTTCTATTGTAGGGTGATTTTCTAGTTCTCTCTCTAGTTGCTGGGCGTGTTCATCTAGATCTCAGGTGATTTTCCTTACTGTTTGCTCTTTGTTTCTGTCACAACTTTGATTTGGTCACCGGAGGGATGAACAGAGCCTCTATCATCTACACCATTTTCCCCTCTTAGATACCTTTATAGTGTACTACAAAAAGTCTAGTTTCTACCCCTTACCTTATATTTGACCCCCTTTTTCCATTTTCTCTTTTCCCTACTCCCCTTCCCCTCTGGCTACCACCAGTCTATTGTCTGTATCAGTGAGTTTTTGGTTGTTTTGTTTTGTTTTCTTTGTTTCTTTGTTTTGTTTTGTTTTGTTTTAGATTTCACACATATGTGAAATCATATGATGGTTATCTTTCTCTGTCTGACTTATTTCACTAAGGTCCATCCATGTTGTCACAAATGGCAGTATTTCAATTTTTTTGTAACCAAGCAGTATTCTATTGTATATATACCACATCTTCTTTATCCATTTATCTGTCGATGGACACAGGTTGTTTCCGTATCTTGGCTCCTTTAAATAATGATGCAATGAAGATTGAATTTACATATCTTTTCAAATTAGTGTTTTCATTTTTTTCAGATAAATACCCAGAAGAGAAATGGCTGATCATATCATAATTCTGTTCTTAATTTTCTGAAGAACTTCCATACTGTTTTCTATAGTGACTGAACAAATTTACAATCCCATTAACAGTATATGAGGGTTCTCTTTTCTCCACAACCTCTCCAATATTTTTTGTCTTTTTGATAATAGCCTGTCTAACAGGTGTGAAGTGATATCTCACTGTGGTTTTGATTTGCATTTCCCTAGTAATTAGTGATGTTGCACATTTTTTCATGCACTTTTAGGCTGGCTATATGTATTCCTTGGTAAAATGTCTGTTCTTATCCTCTGTCTATTCTTTAATTGGATTGTTTAGTTTTTATTGTTTTTATTGAGTTGTATGAGTTTTTTTATATATTTTGGATATTAGCCCATTATCAGAGGTATCATTTGCAAACATCTTTCTTCATTCAATTTGTTGCCTTTTCCTTTTGTTGATGGTTTCCTTTGCTGTGTAGATTTTTATTTTGATGTATATCTGTTTATTTTTGTGTGTCCCTTACCATTGGAGTCAAATCCACAAAAACATTGTTAAGACCGATGTCCAGAAGCTCAGTACCTATGTTTTCTTCTATATATTTTGTTGTTTTAGATCTTACATTCAAGTTTTTAATCTATTTTGAGTTAATTTGTGTATAGTGCAAGTTAGTGATCTAGTTTCATTATTTTGCTGTCCAGTTTTCCTAACATCATTTGTCGAAGAGACTTTACTTTCTTCATTATATGTTCTTCATTCCTTTGTCATAAATCAGTTGTCCATATATGTTTGAGTTTATTTCTGGGTTCTCAGTTCTGTTCCATTAATGTGTGTGTGTGTTTGCCAAACTTTTGATTGCTACAGCTTTATAATATAGTTTGAAATATGGAAGTGTGATACATATGGCTTTGTTTTTTCCCAGTGTTGCTTTGGCTAGTTGGGGTCTTTCGTGGTTCCATAATATCTGAGGAATTTTTTAACTCTATTTCTGTGGGGAAAAAATGCCATTGGGATTTTGATAAAGATTGCATTGAATCTGTAGATTTCTTTAGCTAGTAAGAACATTGTAACAGTGTTAATTTTTCTACTCCATAAGCATGGAGTATCTTTTCATTTCTTTGTGTCATCTTCAACTTCTTTCAAACAATGCCTTGTAGCTTTCAGTATACAATTCTTTCATCTTGTTTGTTGTTTATTACTATGTTTTTTATTCTCTTTTTGATTGTAAATGAAATTGTTTTCCTTTTTCTCTTTCTGATAGTTTGTTAATAGTGTATAGAAATACAATAGATTTTTATATATTAATTTTATATCCTGAAACTTTACTATATTTGTTTGTAATTTCTAATAGTCTGTTGATGGACTTTAGAGTTTTCTATATATAATATTATGTTTGCAAATAGTGACAGTTTTACTTCTTTTTCAATTTGGATGTCTTTTATTTCTGTTTCTTACCTAATTGTTCTGACGAGGACTTCCAATACTATGTTGACTAAAAGTGGCAAGAGTGAGCATCCTTGTCTCATTCCTTATCTGAGAGGAAAACATTTCAGTTTCTCACCATTGAATATGATGTTAGCCATATATGACCTTAATTATGTTGAGGTATTTGCCTATTATATCCATTTTATTGAATTTTTTATCATAAATGGGTGTTGTATCTTATCAAATGATTTATTCTGCATGTATGAAGATGATCGTATGATTTTTATTCTTCATTTTGTTAATGTGGTATATTACATTGATTGTTTTGTGGATGTTGAACCATCCTTGCATCCCCACAATAAATTTCACTTGATTGTGATGTATGATCTTTTTAATAGATTGTTGTGTTTGATTTGCTAGTATTTTGTTTAGGAGTTTTGTATCTATGTTCATTAGAGAAACTAGATTATAATTTTCTTATCTTTGTGTTGTCCTTATCTGGATTTGGTACTGGGGTAATGTCGGCCTCATAAAATGAGTTAGGAAGCTTTCTTTCCTCTTTAATTTTTTTGGAAGAATGAGGATAGCTATTAAATCTTTGAATGTTTGGTAGAATTCACCAGTGAAGCCATTGGTATTGGACTTTTGTTTTTAGGGAGGTTTTTGGTTGCTGTTTTAATTTTCTTACTAGTAATGTATTTGGACATTCTGTTTCTTCATAATTCAATGTAAGCCCACATTTTTTTTACATCTCCCTCCTACATATGCTTTCCAGAGCCTCCTACACTCCCCCTCTCCCCTGGCCAGGATGCTGAGGAATGGAAGCAATGAGCATGACAAAGTCTTGTTGGCATCATCTGTACACATTGCCCATTGTCTCCATTGGCCAATGAGGTGTCTTCTATTATGTTGCACAGGTCTTTCCCCCAGTTCTTTTTCCTTTTAAATACTTGAGTTTCTGAATGGGAAGCATATCTCAGTAAGGAGGTCATAGATGTACCTTTTTATAAACTTTATTTTTTATTCACCCATACAACATACATAATTTTACACAATTACACAAATGCAATTATTCACACATGCTTCATATTTTTAGTGCAATTTTTTCTCCTCTGTTTTGCTTGGGTTCTACTATTCCCACATTAGTGCCTTCACCAAGTATTTATATTAACCACCATGATTGCCCTCCATGGCTCCTCCAACTTCAGCCATTTGCATATAAACAAACTTTATGCATCTGTGCACCAAGCACACCTAGCTATGTAGGGGTCATATCATTATTTTATTTTATTTTTTATTTTTTTGATTGAAGTAATACAAGTTTATAACATCACATAAGTTTCAGGTGTGCAAGATTATACAGTGAATCCTCACTTAACATCATCTATAGTTTCTGTGACTTTAAGTGAAATGATATAACAAAACCAATTTTACCATAAGCTAATTGATACAAACAAGAGTTAAGTTCCTATGACATTTCATCAACATTATAATGAATGACGACATTGAAGAAAACAATTTTAATTGAGGACCTGCTATAATTCTACATCTGTTTATATTACATCGTGCTTAGATGAGATTCTACACACTTTCGGCATCTCATTGTTTTCACTGACAATACTTCCAAACATTCTTGAAACCTTTTAATTATCACATATTGCTGTTTTAAACATTGACAATATAATCCACATAAAGATTTAATTTATTCAGCTGTCCTCCCATAACTGTGCACTTACTGTTGTCGGGATTTGGGGGAGATCTGTGAACAATGTTTCAATCAAATGTAGTTTGTAGTAAAAGTTTGTATCCAGATTCACTAGTATATAAGATTAGACTGCAAATAGGACGTTTTCATTATTATGTAAAATAATTTTCATCATACATATTTTAAAGCAATTTTACTATAGCATTATAGGAGAAACCTCTTTTTTTTCTTTTTCCTTTTAGCACAGTCATTTTTTTTGCGCATTTTTGTTGTTGTTTTGTATTATTTTTTAAGTTTCTTAGGGTAACATTAGTTAATACAATTATATAATTTTTAGATGTATCTTATAATTTGACATCTGTATATTCTATTGTGTGATTACCACCCAGAGTCCAGTTTCCTTCAGCTATCATATACTTGATCCCTTTTACCCACTTCACCCTCCCCATGACCCCTATATGTGACCTCCTTTAACCATCTACCTACCCCTCCTCACCCACCCGCTACCTTCTGGTAACCACTAGTCTAGAGTCCATGTCCATGAGTCTTTGTTTGTCCTGCTCACTTGTTGCTTTTAGGTTTATGTCCCACATATATGTGATACGATGTGATTTTCAACTTTTTCTGTCTGGCTTATTTCACTTAGCATGATTATCTCGAGGTCCATCCATGTTGTTGCAAATGGCAGTATTTCATCTCTTTTTTATGACTGAGTAATATTCCATTGTATACGTGTACCACAGCTTCTTTAGCCATTCATCTATTGTACGGCACTTCGGTTGCTTCCATGTTCTGGCAACTGTGAATATTGCTGCGATGAACATCAGTGTGCAAATATCTTTTCTGATATGGGTTTTCAAGTCTTTTGGGTCAATACTCAGCAGAGAGATTGCTGGATCATATGGTAGATCAATTCTTAATTTTCTGAGGAACCTCCATACTGTTTTCCACAGTGCCTGTACCAATTTGCAGTCCTATAAATTGAAGGTTCCTTTTTCTCCGCTTCCTCTCTGACATTTGTTATTACTTTTCCTGTTGATTATAGCTATTCTAACAGGCATGAGATGGTATCTCATTGTGGTTTTGATTTGCATTTCCCTAATAGCTAGCGATGTTGAGCATCTTTTGATATATATGTTGGCCATTCGTATGTCCTCTAGGGCGAAGTATCCGTTCAGGTCCTCTGCCCATTTTTTGATTGGGTCGTTTAGGGTTTTTTTATTGTTATTGAGACATATGAGTTCTTTGTATATTTTGAATATTAGGCCCTTACTGGAGGCATTGCTTCCAAATATATTTTCCCATTCAGATGGTTGTCTCTTTACTTTGTTGATGATTTCTTTTGCTGAGCGGAAGCTTTTAAGTTTGATGTAGTCCCATTCATTTATTTTAGCTTTTACTTCCCTTACTTTCGAGGTCAAATTCATAAAATCCTCTTTAAGTCCAAGGTCTTGAGTTTAGTTTCTATGTTTTCTTCTATGCATTTTATTGATTCCAGTCTTACATTCAGGTCCTTAATCCATTTTGAGTTAATTTTGGTGTGTGGTGAGAGGCAACAGTCTATATTAATTCTATTACAGGTGGACAATCAATTTTCCCAGCACCATTTATTGAAGAGGCTTCCCTTTCTCCACTGTATGTTTTTGGCTTTTTTGTCAAAAATTATTTGCACACATAAATATGGGTTTACTTCTGGACTCTCAATTCCTTTCCACTGGTCCATGTGTCTGTTTTGCTGTCAATACCATGCCATTTTGATTACTGTCGCTTTATAATATAATTTGAAGTCGGGCAGAGTGATGCCTCCAGCCTTTTCCCTCAGGATGGCTTTAGCATTCAGGGTCTTTTGTGATTTCATACAAATCAGATGATTTTTTTGTTCTATTTCTTTAAAAATTACTGATGTGATATTGATGAGGAATGCATTAAATCTGTATAATGCTTTAGGTAATATGGTCATTTTAACTATGTTGATTCTTCCAATCCAAGAACACGAAATATCTTTTTATTTCTTTGTATCTTCTTTGATTTTTTTAAATAAGATCTGATAGTTTTCATTATATAGGTCCTTCACATTTATTCCTAGGTATTGTATTCTTTTTCTTGTAATTGCAAAAGGAATTATTTTTTCTAATTCTTTTTCTGACACTTCATTATTAGAGTACAGGAATGCTATGGACATTTGAACATTGATTTTGTATCCAGTGAATTTACTATATTTGCTTATTGTTTCTAGTAGTGTTCTTGTAGAGTCTTCAGGGTTTCCTATATAAAGAATCATGTCATCTGCAAATAGTGAGAGTTTGCAGATGACTTCTTCATTTCCTATTTGGATATCTTTTATATATTTCTCTTACCTGATTGCAGTTGCTAGGACCTCCAATGTTACATTGAATGACAGTGGTAATAGTGGACAGCCTTGCCTTGTTACTGATCTTAGAGGGAAGGTATTTAGTTGTTCACCATTAATTTTAATATTGGCTGAGGGTTTGTCAGGCATGGCCTTCATTATGTTAAGGTACTTTCCTTCTGTACCAATTTTGTTAAGTGTTTTGATCATAAATGGATGCTATATCTTGTTGAAGGCTTTTTCTGCATCTATTGATATAATCATATGATTCTTATTTTTTAATTTGTTCATGTGGTGTATCACACTAATCAATTTGCTTATGTTGAATCATTCCTGTGTTCCTGAGATGAAGCCCACTTGATTGTGGTGTATAATCTTTTTAATATGTTGCTGTATTCTGTTTACTAGTAACTTATTTAAGATTTTTACATCTGTGTTCATGAGAGGTATTGGTCTGTCATTTTCTTTTCTTGTATTATCTTACCAGGTTTTGGTATCAGAGTAATATTGGCCTTATAAAATGAGTTGGGAAGTATTGCCTCCTCTTCGCCTTTTGAAAGAGTTGGAGGAGAATAGGTATTAAATCTTCTTTGAATATTTGGTGTAATTAACTGGTGAAGCCCTCTGGTCCTAGACTTTTACTTTTTGGTAGGTTTTTGATTGTTTAATTTCCAGATTGCTGATCAGTCTATTTAGATTTTCCAGATCTTCTTGATTCAGTCTATTGTATTTTTCTAAGTACTAGTCAATTTCTTTTAGGTTTTTAAATTCTTTATGTACTTTTCCATAGTATTCTTGCATGATCTTTTGCATTTCTGCCATGTCAGTCATAATTTCCCCCTCTTTTATCCCAGATTTTGTTTATTTGTGTCTTTTCTCTTTTTTCTTTAGTGAGTCTAGCCAGGGATTTGTCAATTTTATTAACCTTCTCAAAGAATCAGCTCCTTGTTGTATTTATTTTTTCTACTTTTGTTGTTGTTGTTTCAATTTCATTTATTTCTGCTCTAATTTTGATGGCTTTTTTCCTTCTGTTAACTTTAGGCCTCATTTGTTCTTCCTTTTCTAGTTCTTTAGGATGAAGCATTAGGTTGTTTATATTTGGACTCATTCTTGTTTTTGGAGATAGGCCTGTAATGATATGAACTTTCATCTTATGATGGCTTTTGCCATGTTCCAAATGTTTTGATATGTTGTACTATCATTATCACTTGTTTCTATGTATTTCTTGATGTTTCTTTCTATTTCTTCTGTGACCTAGTTACTCTTCAGGAGCATGTTTGCTCTCCATATATTTGTGGTTTTTCTTGATTTCTTTTTGCAGTTGATCTCTAATTTCAAAGCATTATGATCCAAGAATGTGGTTGGTATGATTTCAACCCTCTTATTTTGTTGAGGCTATCTCTGTGTCACAGTATGTGGTCAATCCTTGATAACATTCCATGTGCACTAGAGGAGAATGTATAAGCAGCTATTTGGGGATGAAAGCTCTGTAAATGTCAATTATGTCCAGTTGGTCTAATGGGTCATTATTGATATTTCCTTATTGATTTTCTGTTTGGATGATCTATCCATATCCAACAGTGGGGTATTTAGCTTCCCTACTACAATAGTGTTTTGGTCTGTTTCTCCCTTTATTTCGGTTAATAATCGCTTTACATATTTCAGGACTCCCTGATTGGGAGCACAGATATTGACAAGTTATGTCTTCTTGGTGCATAATTACCTTTATTATTATGAAGTGTCCCTCAGTATCTTTCTTTACCATTTTTATTTTGAAGTCTATTTCGTCCTATATTAGTACTGCTACTCCTGCTTTTCTCCATTTTCTTGAAATATCATTTTACACCCTTTCACTTTGAGTCTGCATCTGTTGTTGGAGCTGAGATGTGTCTCCTGGAGGCAGCATATGGTTGGGTTTTGTTTTTTGATCCATTCTGCAACTCTGTGCCTTTTTATTGGTGAGTTCAGTCCATTTACACTTAGGTTGATTATTAAAATATGAGGTCTTCTTATAGCCATTTTATCTTTTGCTTTCTGGTAGCTCGGTGTTTCCATTACTTCCTTGTCCTTGTGTTTCTATTTTCTTCATTTTGGTTGGCTTTTGTGGGTTTTGCCTCTGGTTCTTCTTGTTTTATGTTATATACTTCAGTCTGAATCTTTGGTTACCATTACAAATATGAAAAGAAATGTTATATATATACAGTTGTGTATATATATATATATATATATATATATATATATACAGTTGTCCATTTTTTTCTGTGTGCCTTATCTCCTTTCCCCATTGCGAATTTGGATCTTTGAATCCTCCCCTTGTCAGTCATTGTTATCTCAATCTGTCCTTATGTTTGCTGAACATTCATTACTATCTTGCTATGGCACTTCTCTTCTTATTATTTAAGCTTATAATGCCCTGTTCTTAGTGAGAGTTGCACTCCTCCACTTCTATTTACTTTGTAGTCACTTTACTCTTAATTATGTATTTTTTGTTTTGTTTTGTTATTTTGTTTTAGGTGAGCTGATACCTTTCAGTATTTCCTGTAATGCGGTCCTCGTAGTGGAGAATTCCCTCAATTTTTGTAGTTCTGGAGAGGTCTTAATTTCTCCTTCATATCTAAAGGAGAACTTAGCTGGATACATTATTGTAAGCTGGTAATTCCTTTCACTTAATAGTTCAAATGTTTGATTCCATTTCTTTCTGGCTTGTAAGGTTTGCGCTGTGAAGTCCAATGATAATCTAATGGGTTTTCCTTTATAAGTTACCATCTTCTTTTCCCTGGCCGCCTGGAGAATTCTGTCTTTGTCATTGATTTTTGATAATTTTAATAGAATGTGTGTTGGTGAAGACCTTTTAGGGTTGAGATAATTGGGTGTTCTATTGACTTCTTAAATTCCAAGCTCCAGTTCATTCCTTAAATTTGGGAAATTCTCATCAACTATTTGACTGAAAATGCTTGCTAGTCCCTGCTCCTTTGCCTCATCTTTGATAATGCCCATTATTCTTATGTTTTCTCTCTTGATGGTATCAGCCAGTTCTTGTATTTCTCTTTCATCATTTTTTATTCTTCGGTTTCTCTCTTCTTCTTTCTGATTTATTTCTAGATTTCTGTCTTCAATATCACTGATCCTTTCCTCCATTTGGGCAACTCTATTTCCCAAGCTTGCTATTTCATTTTTCAACTCTTGCAGTATGTTCTTCATCTCCAGAAGTTCTATATGGTTCTATTAGAGGGTTTCAATCTCCTTGCTCTCCTCATCTAGTTTTTTTTTTTTTCAGTTCCTGAAATTGTTGATTTTTTGTTGTTAGGAAATCTACAGTTGCCACTGTGGCCTCAGTCAATGCTACAAGGAACTTTCAAAATTCTCGTAAGGATTTCACCATCTACATCAGCCAATCATCGGTCTGACCTTGCCCTAGAAGAAATCCTTGGACAAAGCAGTTCCTTGCAGCTGAAGACAGAGCCCTGTGAGGGACGCCACTTTGAGCCATCAGCACTTGTCTTCCTGCAGCTGGAGGATGGTAGACATTAGCCTTGATGAAGAGGTCTGGTCACAGAACCCGTAGGATTCACTGCACACAGCATAGATGCCAAAAGCATAGCAAAGAGATCAGTGAATGAGAGCAAGGAACAACTCGCACTGTGTGTGTGTCTCATATAGTTTCAGTCATATAGTAATTTAAAATTCCTCTACCCAGAGCAACATCTTCCTCAAGTCTCTACCCTGACCCATTTCCCTTCACTTTAACAACTTCTCCCTGTGAAAAGCAATGACACTGAAGAGATGGGAAAAGTGGGCCTTCAGTGACAATTCCCCAGTTTAGAGAGGTGTCTTCAGGCCCATCTGGCCATTAGATCCTCTTCATAAAACTTCTTGCTAACCTAGAAAATTCCAGCAAAATATGGACTCCTGTCACAGAGGAGACAGCCTTCTCAAATGCTGATATCTCTTGGTGTGATACACATCAAGTCATTAAAGTCATAAATTTCAAATCAAAAGAAAGGAAAAGGCCATGTTCCAGAAACACAACCAACAAGCTAAAAGTGTAATAAATGCTCTCCCATCAGGCAACATCAAGAGGTCTAGCACCAGAGGGGGCAAGTCTCACCAGGAGAAGTGGTGTGGCAACAAGGCATGGTAAGCAGGTTACAACTCTCTGTCCACCATGTTGGTTGGGTATAGACCACTCCAGTTCTCTTCAAGGATCCTCATCTCCCACAAATCCTCTCAACTACCTATAGACTCTCTGTAGTCATGAATCTCTGGATATAACCCAGGACCAACATGGAAACACCTTAGAAACTGCTGTGACCCTAAGGAATTAGATGCCTAATTTAAGGCCACAACTAGTTAACGACCAAGCTGAGAGTAACACCTGGTTATCCAGGGTGTTCAAAAGAGTGCTCCCTCCAGACATCACATTCTCTAACCTCACAGGGATCATAAAAGGTGAATGCAAAAGGGTCCCCTAAGCAAAGCAGGTACTATGCACCCCTCACTCACAGAAAAAAAAAAATCCACATGTGTAACCCATTACCACCAACTTGTGCAGAGCCAAGCACCTCAGTGACAGTGCAGGCGGAGAGAGTCAGACAGTGACATAGAACCCAGACACAGCCAGGGTGAGCAAGCCAACTCCCATGGAAAGGAGAGGATCTAGGCACTAAGCCCTGTTTCCTGGGTGGATAGAGAAAGCTGGCATACTTGGCAGACAGGTCATAGTTTACCCAGTGAGAGCCTTGGCCAAAGAGTTGGACACTGAACAAAGAGCTGGAAGCCTAAACTGGCACTCAGCTCACCGATGCTCACTAAGAGGAAAGGTGACTTTTTGAGTCTTGGGAGGCAAATTCTGGCCTCGCTTCACCTCACGTGACACAGAAATGGGAGTGAATTACAGCGGGTTTGTCACAGGTCTTGTGCTACCATGACAACACCATATTTGAGACACACCCCTGCCTATTCTCCTCAGGAAGATCAGGATCAAAAGGGAACAAACAGGGTTAGGAAAGTTTTGGAAACTGCAGAACAGCTTCCCGCCTCACAGGCAAAGAGATTACCCCTATCTATCTGCTGCTGCTGTAAAATTGGATTTTTTAAAAGAAGGGACAATAACTGACAAACATTCAAACATCAACATGGTAGGAGGCAAAAATAGAATTAGTATTTTTTAATGTACCACTAGATGAAAATCTGTAGATGCAATTGCTACTGAAAACAAACCAGCAGAAAAAAAAGGTCAGTTCAGGTGTCAGAATAACTGGCATATTAAATGTGAAACCAGCGCTCTGGACTCTGATGTGAAAGGCTCCCCATGATTCTCAGCTTGGGATGTGATCCTTTCCTTTTCCAAGTCCACAGAGTGAACACACTATGTTATTTATGAAATATATCCAGGGGCAAATCAGAATTGTTGAAGGTCAAAGGCCAAGCTCTCAAACCTTGCTCTAGGAAGCCAAGCAGCCTGAGCCTGGCAGACTGCCTTGCTTTCCTCACACACTTACTCTTTCCTGGGGCATCTGGTGCAGGATAATGAACAGGAGCACCCAGAAAATAGAGGTGAAGGAGACATGATCCTTACAGCAAGATGGACAAAGGCCACCACACATGTCATTAAAACACAGAATGTCATATGCTGTAATCTAAAATGTGAAAACAGGACAGATTCGTTCAAAGCAGCACAAAATGCATGCTAGATGAGGTGAGTACTGGCAAGAAAGAGTGTAACCAGGTTCAGAAGAAGGTTGTCAGGTGGCCCGTGAGGGATTCATCACCAACAGAGGTATGAACAAGGAATGAGGCAGGTATGGTCTCCAGCTCCAAGCTCACTACAGGAACTATGAGTTTATCAGCCTACAGAAGACATGTGGCCATTCCCGCAGCTGTGGATCATAGTTGAAGGAAGATGATCAGATCAGAGTGTGTTTTCTCCCACACAAATGCTTGGACAACAGAGCACGAGGCTGTAGAAAGTGTTCCAGCATTTACAGTGCTAAAGGAATGGTTTGGTGTCCCTGCGCTTGAGCTTTCTCACACCACTGATGAGATACTAATAGCCCTCAGGCTACACACACTTTGAGAGATAAACTGAGAAGTTCAAATGATGTTGTCTAGGAAAAAATGGCACCTGCAGAATCTTTTTTTTTTTCTGTTTGCCACCATTGAAATTTTGGACAGTGCATTAAAAGGAAAAAAGAGGGAAACTTCAGAAGCAACTAGATTTAAGAGTTCAGGCTGTTCCTTCCAATTTTTTCCCCTATATGTTATATATAGATAAGATTTAGTTTTAAAATCTGCCTTTTTGTAACTTGTGTCATAAGCATTTTTTATGTAATTAGCAATGGCTCCAAAGCATAATTGTTTGTGGCTACCTAATATTTCAATATATGGATATAATATGATTGTTTAATTATTCATATTTTAAAGCATTTAGATTCCCCCTCCAACTTTTCAGTCTAATAAATGCTGCATTTTTCTCATTTTCTACTTAAATCTTTGATAGTCTTTACTCTTACTTCTTAAGAAACAAGCTTTTCTTAAGGTCATTAAAGCAACATAATTCATGGTTATCTAGAGGCCTTGTTGTAGGAAGACTTTTTTAAACAAAAATGTTTTGTTTATTATATAATGGTTTTCCATAAAATGGACTGGAAGGAGAACAAAAAGATTAATATGTAAACCATAATATAGCAAATTTGAGAAAGCTTGTTGTGCACAAAAACAAACTCAAAGTCTAGGGGGGCTCTTAACATGGGGTGGATCCACAAATTCTGTAGAGTCACTGAACTAGCACCCCAATAGATTTTCACTGGCACAGAACAGCCACCACATCAGGAATATCACACACATGCAGTGGGAGTGTCCACGTATGTGGGGTAGATATCAACCAGCCTACACCCACTTATAGCTGATCATTCCAAGTGTCCAAACATTCATTTTTGATCCTAAGAATTTTTTTGTCCCAAGTGGGTATTTAAAGAGAAAGGTCTGATTTTCTTCTTTTGGTTCTTAAAATCTTTAATCTCCTCCTCATTTGTTTCCAGAAAGGAAACAGGAGTTTTGCCTAAAGAATGAGAATGATGGCAGTAGTTTCCATTCATGAGCACTTGTTATAGTCTTTTCTCACAATCTGTCACCCACCAGCTGTGTGACCTTGGATAAGTTTACTTCATTGAAATTTAATTCCTTGTTTTTCATTCTTTAATCCACATTAATGGATTCACATACAGACATGTTCAGCAGGGAGCATCTATAATTTACAGTGAAAATGCATTTTTTTTAAAAAATGGCTTGACGTATAAATGAACAGATGCCTAATAACATAAATATAGCAAAATACTGGTGGTAAATTGAAGTGGTGGATATATGGGTGTTCACTATAAGTTCCTTTAAGTTTTCTGTATTTTGAAAAATTTCATAATACATTGGGGAAAATGGAATTAATATACTCCATGGTTTTGTGCAAAGGAGGAAATGAGGCACGTAAAGTGTTGGTATGGTGTTTGACATAAAGCAGTTGGTTAGTATGTTATTATTACTAATACTTGTCACAACAACCAGCCAGACAGGCATTATAACTCTGTTTTAAGGGAAAAAATAAACAATCGGTACACAGAGAAAATAGAAATTAATTCAAGGATTAATTGGCTATTGGGAGCACTTTTAGACTGGCTCCTGTGTCCCCTTGACATGCCCCCTATTCTTTTAATTTTGTAGCACATTTTCTTATTAGCACTGTAAGATATTGCTCAAGGTTCATTTTGTATATTTCCTGCCAAAATCCTAGAATCAGCCATTTCTCATGGATTTCTGGTTCCTTTTATTAGAAAATAGTATTAGAAACCAAGATCTGAGCACTGGGTACGCTTGTTGCTACTGGGTGTCACTGATTCTAGGTTTTCTAAGCAACAGAGCTAGAAAATGGGAAATATGTATTTGTATGCATATCTGTTATTACTCTATATGTAGAAATTAATATATTTCCACATATTTATATGGAAATATTTCTATATGTATATGTATATATGTATCTTTATTAAGCTAAACATGAGATCATATTGATTAGTCTCCAATCTAATCCATTATCACAGATCATTTTAGCTTTCTTCCCTTGCTTTTTTGAAACTTTCCACTCTAACACGAGAAACCTAGCTCCAACCATCTGCTGTTCATTTTCTTAAGTGTTTAATTCTGATGTAAATTTATAATAGCTTCAGAACTGTTTGCCTGTATCTGCATGAGAAGCAACTTTATCAACTAGAGTGATACTAGAGTGTACAGTTCTTTTTGCCTTTAGTCTTATAGTCTTCACTCATCAACTAGGGTGTATAGTTCTTTTTGCCTTTAGCCTTATAGTCTTCACTCCTCTCTGTAGTTACTTAGGTTGACATTTTCCCTGCACTCCCTTCAATTAGGTTGTTTCATAAATTTGTAACACAGATTCTTTTCTCACAATCTGTATTCCATCCTGGTAGCCGCTGACCTCGTAATCAATTTTTTTTATTAATATGTGTTAGGGTTCATCCTTCGTACCATAAAGTTCCATGAGTTTGACAGATGCACAGTGCCATGTATTCACCATAAAAATGTCATACATGATAGTTTCACAGATACCCTGACTTTCAACAACAAGAAACATAGAGCTTTATAGATAAAGCCTCAGAGGTGTGGTGTCTATACTAATTGTGTGATGCTGAGATTCTCCCTCCTGCTTCAAGACTCCTCCTGAGATTGTTCAATAGGAAAGCAGACAAATCAACTAGAAAACTAAGTCTCTGTGGATTAGCCCTTGTGGCTTCCTGTATTTTTAAATGCAAGAAGTAGACTTTCTGTCCCAAAGAAGAAAAGAAAATCATATAGTCTCGGTGTACCCAGACATTCACACATGAGAACTTAGAGGGAAAGTCAATGGATGGTTCAGGATTCATGATGCTTCAGGTTCTAAACACATTTTGACTTAAGGACATGATTATGGGCAAATCAAGCTACTCTGCTGAACCTCCATGTGCTCATCCATTAAGCAAGGCCATTGCTAATTCCCAACCCTCTGTTGCTCACATAGATGATAAAACAGATCAATTAAAATGACAGCTATGATATTGTGGTAAATTGTACTCTCCAAAGATGGTCACAACAATATTTCTTGTCATACATGCTTTTCTAACAGTGTGAACTTGTCTTTTCTCCATCAAGGGGTAAATTTAATTCCCCTCCTCTTGACTCAGAGCTGAATTTAGTGCCTCGCTTGTCATCAATAGAATGCAGAAGAAAGGGTGCTGTGTGACTTCTGAGATTGGGTCATCAAGGCCATGCCACTTCCACCTTGTTCACGGAGATACACCCTCTTAGAGTCCTGAGGTGCCATGTTAGAAGTCCATCTTCCTGAAACTGCCATGCTGGGAGGAAATCCAACCACATAGAGAAGTCACTTATAAGTGCTCAAGTCCATAGTCTTAGTCTCTGAATCATTCCATCCCAGGCATCAGATATCTGAGAGAAGTCAAATTGGACTACCAGAGAAGCCAGCCCATCCTCCAACTGAATACCATTGAAGAGCAAAAATATTCTCCGGCTGAGGCCTTCTTGAATTCCTGACCCCAGAATTTCATGAGCATCCAGTGGCTGCTATCTTAAACCGCTCAGGTTCTTAGCTACAGAGCAATAGATCACCAGAACACTCACTACTATGTCCTGGGAACTGGTCTAAAGTCTTGCATATATCAACTCTTTAACACTCTCAAGGACCTCTTGACACAGAGACATTATCCTCAGTTTACAGATAAGGAAACTGAAGCATGGTGAGGGAAAGAAACTGTTGAAAGTCATGCTACTATTAAAACTGTGGACTTGAAACCTGTTGGTCTGACCCTTGAAAAACGCATTTACTCTAGGCCACATTACTTCTCAAACATGCTTGGAAGGCACTTTAAGAAGGAAGTGTTAGAGAAATTAAAGTTATCGACCATGCCATCTGGGATCAAACTGTGTAGCCAGATAGATAATGCTGTCAGCACTGCTGCCTCATGGTTGGTTGACTGAGCCTCCTGTTAGAACAAGGAAGACAAACTGTCTTTAAACACCCTTTTTTCATTACAGTTATCTTTATTATTTCAATTGAGAGTATCTGCAGCCTGTTGGCTATAGGTTATCTGACTGGGGCTATCA
Organism: Pteropus medius; assembly: GCF_902729225.1. NCBI lineage: Eukaryota > Metazoa > Chordata > Mammalia > Chiroptera > Pteropodidae > Pteropus > Pteropus medius. Next base: position 4,672,413 of record NW_024340695.1, on the reverse strand, counting down.
GCTCATTTACCCAAAACACGAGAAAAGCAGACCAAATAGCCAGCCCTCCAACCATTAGCCCGCTTTCCCACACTGCTGGTCAGGATGCTCATGACTGAACTAGCATCATCTGTTCTTGTGGCTGCAGCTCCCACAGAAAAAGCTCAGCAAGTCCTCCAGATAATGGAGGGAGAGAGGAAGATAAAGCAGGGAAAGAAGGAAATGAGAAAGAGAAAATCCACCCCACTATGTGAGACAAGCTCTCAGCCTTGAGCAGGATTGCAGGAGAATCAACTCTCTGGACTAGCAGATGGCCCTGCCGCCTCTTTGACCTACAGGCTACAGGTCTACACCTGGACTGAGAGAGACAGGAGCTGAGTGAGGGAGAACATCACTTCTCAAATGTCAGCTCTCAAAGACTCAGGGGGAGTGGGAGATGCCTGAACACACTTCAGAAAATAATTCCAAATATAATAGCTGGTCCAAATGAAACCTCTTTTCTAAAGGAGAGTACCTTTTTTTCATTTGAGATAAAAAACTTGGGAAATGAATGTTTTAGGCATATGCAAGAGAAACCTATGGGAGGTAGCTATAGACTGGCAAGTTTGTGTCTTAGCCTGGGGTGCTATAACAAAATGTCACAGACTGGATGACTTAAGCAACAAACATTTATTTCTCACAGTTCTAGAGGCTGGAAGTTTGAGATCAGGGTAACAGCATAGTTGAGTTCTGGCGAAGTCACACTTTCTGATTAACAAATGGCTGCCTTTTTGCTATGTCCTCACATGGCTGAGACACAGCGCTTTTGTTGCTTTATTCCCTTAGAAGGGCAGCAACTCCATCATGGGGGCTCCACCTTCATGGCCTCATCTAAATCCAGTCACCTCCCAAAGATTCCACCTACAAATACCATTACATTTGGTATTAGGGACTCCACATTCAGATTTGAAAAGACATATTCACTCTATTGCAGTTTAGTTCAAAGATATGCCTCTGGGAGATAAAAAAGCAAAATCAGCTGAACTGAAGCCTGTCTTGAAGTAGACATTTTTCCTTTCAATGGAAGAGGTTTATGGATGTTCATGTGTGATTTGCAATTGTTGTCCCATAGGGTGTGTTCCAATGTCACCTTCCCAATGATGCCTACCATGACCACCTCATCTTCATTCCCCTTTACTCAAGAATAAGTTCTGAGGCCCAACTTCACTATGTCATCATCATACATTTGGGGTTACTTCAGGTCAGGAATTCTTACAGCAGAAAAATAAAAACAAATTGCAGGCCCCTGAGGGAGTAGAGTTGGGAAGTACACACCCCCAGCTGGCAGACTCTGCAGCCAACCAGAAGGTAGTGAGGTTCCTCAGGAAGAGGCCAGATGGCCAGGAGTGAGCACAAAATGAGGGCCAGCATGAGCTACTTGCTGGCAGCAGATGCAAAATGATTTTAAGAAGTACTGATCCAGCTCTTTGCTAAGCAAGCCATCATAAGAGGGAGAGATAAATGTTATAAGTGAGTGTGTAAGCTGAACACAGCAATGCTGAGGCCAACCCACTGGAGCTAGACTCACTTTTAACAGTAAAAACATTATGATGTTAACAGCTGGTGGAGGCCTGTGTCTAGGATACGTTATTGCTATATTCACAAGTTGGCATGGTGTTCGAATTCATGTTGGAAAATGTACTGATTCACTCAAGTATTTTGAATATAATTGTAAAATAAGAACCTGTAACTTCATTAAAGGAATATTTTTAGCCATTGATGTGCAAGGTGCTATGTTAAGTGTTGAAGATAAAAAGGTTAGCAAGAAGGTGGGCTCTGTTCCCTTGGAGCATATAGTCTAGTGGGGAAGTGAAAATTAATGTCATAAATGGCACGAATGAAAGGTCGTGGCTCCATGAAAGCATGGTGCAGAAGAGTGTGACCAAACTGAAAGTCAGGGAAGTTTTCTCTGAGGACTTAGTACATGAACTCAATCAGATGTCCTGTTGTGGAGGCAGGTGGAGGCAAAGCAGGCTAAAGGTGGAGCACAGGGAGAAGTGTTCAGTGAGTCTGGACAGAAAAGAACAGAACAGAGAGGCAGAAAAGACCAGACCAGGCAGGTCTTGGGGGGCCTGTAGGATGAGAAGATACTGAGAGGCTGTTTTAAGAAGAGAGAGGGAGTGTGGGTGGAATAGCATGTGGTATGTATTTTTTAAGTATACTCTATTCATCTTCCAAACTAGCAACGGTGAAGGACAGGGAATAGAAGACTGGCTTAGTCAAAGATTATAGCAGTAGAACAAAGGGAAGTGTAGTTCAGGGCTTTCAGGCAAAACCCAGTATCATGAGAGAGACTGGAAAAGCATATAAATGGCCTTGATTATAGTGGTGGTTGAGGGGAGCAGTGGCCAGCAAGGGTGAAGAAACGGTCAATTTTGTGCACTGGATTTGAGGTCACTTTTGAGATGTTCAAGTAAAGATACCAAGTTGTATATATGCATCTGGGGTAGAGTTATAAAACCAGAAGTTCACCGTATATGGGTGGTAATTGAAGCCATGAGTATCATGGATATGGCTAAAACAGTGGAATGGAGATGTGAAGGGCTTAAAACAAACCTTTTCTTTACTTTTTCAGTTCATTCTATGCAGTCCACCATAGTATATCTTTAGGTGTGTTCGGTTTTATTTATTCTGCCCAGAATTCAGTGATCTACTTCAATGTGAAGTGTATATTTGTCTTCAGTTTAGACAATTCCCAGCTTTGAATATTGCTGGTACTCCATTCTCTCTCTGTTCTCTCCTCTGAAATTCCTATTGGTTGCATGTTGAATCTTTTCTTTCTATGTGCTAAATCTCCTGTTTTTCATCTCTGCATTTTTCTGTGTTTAATTGATTCTGTTCTATCTTTTAGCATATAGATCCTCTCTTTAGTGGCTTCTAGTCAATCTACTATTTGACACACAGATTAGCTTTTTAAAAATATATCAAGTAATCTAAAAATTCTAGCTGTAGATTATCCAAGTTTGCATTTTTTAAATTTTTAATGTAGTCTCTTGTTCTTTCACTATGATTTTCTATTCCTTCTTAGTCACTTAAACTCTTTCAATTATTTTAATCTCTTTGAGAGTGTAGTAGGGATTAAAAATGAATTATTTTGAAATAATTTAATTCTAGAAGTAGTAATTCTGTTTTGGGAGGTATATATCAATCTACCAACTAGCCTCTTGTGTGTGTGTTTCCCCCCCGCATATAGTTTATAATTTTCTACTGTGATTTTATCTAGAGCTAAGATTAATTTTATTTTTCCTGCTGGAAACCTGTGAGTTCTAGCTTGCGAAACTGCCATTGTCCTTAGAGAACATCTTTGTATTTTCCATGGCTTAAGTCCCAAATCCATGTATATTTTAATTTCTTTAGCAGGGCTCCTGTACTGTCCATATATGTAAGTTCAGGGCCCACATCTATTATTAGCCTGGCCTTGAAATTTTTAATGTACATTCAGGGTCCAGTACAGACACAGGACTTATTCCCTGGTTTCTCCAGCACTAAAGAGAAGTTTCTAGCTCCTTTCATAGAAGGATACTATTTGAGGCTATGGGATTTGTGTATGGATCCTTCTAATAATTCTCAAAGCCAAACATCCAGGCCTCTCTCCCCTCAAAAGCATTAGAAACTCGGCCACAGCCCCCCGATCTGTCTCTTGGAATGCATTACCCTTGGTAATGCTGCATAACTCTGTGTCTTCCCAGAAGGAGGAATCACCCATGTTAGCCAGTTTACCATCTTGCCAGAATGCAGGACATAACACCTTTTGTGGATAAGCATCAATGACACTAGCAAAGGTAAAGTACTTTCTTTGCAACAGGAAACTATTAGAATAGAAAATTCAAACATAACTATAATTCAAAAGTAGGTTGTCATTCCTCCCTGTGGCATATACTCACCTTTGGCATATTCTGTGATAACAGATAGATAGTAGTTGGGGTTCTTGTGGACATGGAAGGTCCACCAAATGTAGCTCTCCCTTGTCAGTCAGTCCTCATGATCACAGTTGTCCGCTAAACAAATTTCACTTTTAAACCTTACTATGTCCATGAGTCTTTCCCAGCGTCTATTTTCTCATCTGTAACAAAGCAGCCTGACCAGTTCCCAAGATTGTTCTGAAAGGGGTCCTATAGAAAATTGTGCTGTGTCTTCTGGGTATTTGTCCAAGAAAACCATGAACATCTTTTCATGTCTATTGGCCATCTGTGGAGAAATATTTCCTCTTTGGAGAAATATTTGTTCAGGTCTTCTACTCAATTTTTAATTGGATTGTTGGTATTTTTGTTGTTAAGTTGTATGTGTTCTTTATATTTTTTGGATATTAACTTCTCAGCTGATGGATCATAAAAGAATATCTTCTCTCATTCAGTCAGTTGTCTTTTTGTTTTGTTGATGGTTTCTTTTGCTGTACAAAACTTTTTTAGTTTGATGTAGTCCCATTTGTTTATTTTTCCTTTTCTTCCCTTACCTGAGGAGATATATCCAAAAAGAAATTACTGATAGCAATATCAGAGAGTTTGCTGCCTATGTTTTCGTCTATGCGTTTTATGGTTTCGGGACTTACATTTAAGTCTTTAATCCATTTTGAGTCTATTCTTGTATATGGTGTAAGAAGGTGGTCCAGTGTCTTTTTTTTTTTTTTCATATGCGCACCCATCCAATTATCTCAGCACCATTTATTGAAGGGACTCTCTTTACCCCATTGTATATTCTTGTCACCTTTGTCATACATTAAGTGAGTATATAGATGTGGATTTATTTCTGGGTTCTCTATTCTGTTTCATTGATTATTGTATCTGTTTTTATGCCAGTACCATGCTGTTTTTGATTACTGTAGGCTTGTAGTATAGTTTGATATGTAGCGTGATACTTCCAACTTTGTTCTTCTTTCTCAAGATTGGCAAAGCTATTTGGAGTCTTTTATGGTTCCATATAAATTTTAGGATTATTTGTTCTAGCTCTCTGAAAAATGTCATTGGTATTTTGATAGAGATTGCATTGAATCTATAGATTGCTTTGGGTAGTATGGCCATTTTAATGATGTTGATTCTTCCTACCCATGATATATATACTTCCATTTATTTATATCCTCTTCAATTTCTTTTTTCAATGATTTATAATTTTCTAAGAACAGGTCTTTTACCTCCTTGGTTAATTTGATTGCCAGGTATTTTATTGTTTTCGATGCAATTCTAAATGGGATTGTTCTCTTAATTTCTCTTTCCGAAAGTTCATCATTATACACATGGCCTCATGTGTATAAAAATGCCACTGACTTCTGAATATTTATTTTGTATCTTACTACTTTATTAAATTCATTGATCAGTTCTAACAGTCTTTTGGTGGAATCTTCAGGGTTCTCTATATATAGTATCATGTCATCGGCAAATAACAAGAGTTTTACTTCTTCCTTTCCAATTCAGATACATTTATTTCTCTTTCTTGTCTTATTGCTGTAGCTAACTTCCAATACAATGTTGAATAGTTGTGGTGAAAGTGGACATCCTTGCCTTGTTCCTGACAAGGAAATCACATTTAGCCTTTTTAGCCTTAAGGAAAACACTTTTAGCCTTTCCCTCAATGTGTATGTTAGCTGTAGGTTTGTCATATATGACTCTTATTATGTTGAGGTATATTCCCTCTCTTCCCACTTTGCTGAGAGTTTTTATCATAAATGGATGCTGGATTTTGTCAGACGCTTTTTCTGCATCTATTAATATGATGCAGATGGTTTTCATCTTTTGATTTGTTGATGTGTTGTATCACATTAATTAATTTGTAGATAATAGTCCCAACCTTGCATTCCAGGAATCAACCCAACTTGATCATGGTATGTGATATTTTTAATGTATTGCTGAATTTTATTTTCTAATATTTTGTTGATTATTTTTGCATCAATGTTCATAAGAGATATTGGCTTATAGTTTTCTTTTTCTGAAATTTCTTTGTCTGGTCTTGCTATCAAAGTAATGGTGGCCTCATAAAGGAAGTTAAGAAGCCTTCCCTCTTCTTGAACTTTTTGGAATAGTTTGAGAAGAATAGGTATTAATTCTTCTTTGAATGTTTGTTAAAATTTGCTTATGAAGCCAACTGGTTCAGGACTTTTGGGGGTGGGGGAAGTTTTTGATTAATGATTCAATTTCATTGGTAGTAATTGATAATTTCAGAATCAGTCTTGGGAGATTGTATATTTCTAGGAATGTATCTATTTCCTCTGGATTGTCCAATTTGTTGGTGCGTAATTGCTCACAGTATTTTCTTATTATCTTTTGTATTTCTGTGGAGTCTACAGTTAATTTCTCCTCTTTCATTTCTGATTTTATTTATTTGAGTCCTTTTTTTTCTTGATGAATCTGGTTAAGGGTTTGTCAATTTTGCTCATCCTTTCAGAGAACCAGCTCCTGGTTTCATTAATCTTTTGTATTGTTTCTCTAAATTCTATTTTGTTTATTTCCACTCAGATATTTATTATTTCCTTCCTCTGTTCACTTTGGGCTTTGTTTGCTTCTCTTTTTCTAGTTCTTATCAGTGTAAAATTACATTGTTTATTTGAGCTTTTTCTTGTTTCTTGAGGGAGGCCTGTATTGCTATGAATTTCCCTCTTAGGACTGCTCTCACTGTGTCCTGTAGATTTTGAGTTGTTCTGTTTTTATTTTCATTTATTTCTAGCTATTTTTTATTTCTTCCTTGATTTCATTGATAATGCATTTCTAGGTAATATTTATTTCTTCCTTGATTTCATTGATAATGATTTCATTGTTTCATAGCATGTTATTTATCCTACATGTGTTTAAGTATTTTCCAATTTTTTCTTGTAGTTGATTTCTAGTTTCATACCATTGAGATTGGAGAAGACAGTTGATATGATTTCTGTATTATTAAATTTATTGAGACTTTTTTTGTGTCCTAACATGTGGTCTAACCCATGTAGACTTAAGAAGAATGTATATTTTTCTGCTTTGGTGTGAAATGCTCTGAAAATATCTACTAAATCCATCTGGTCTAATGTGTCTTTTAGGCCCCTTGTTTCCTTGTTGATTTTTTGTTTGGAAGATCTGTCCATTGGTTTCAATGGGGAGTTAAAGTCTACTATGAGTGTATTACTGTTGATCTCTCCTTTTTATTCTCTCTTTGTCTTTGAATTTTGGCATTTTAATTATGATGTGTCTTGGTGTAGGTCTGTTTGAATTTCTTTTGTTTGGGACTCTTTGGGTTTCCTGAACTTGTATGTCTAATTCCTTTGCCAGGTTAGGAAGTCATTATTTTCTGTCATTATTTTTTCAAATAGATTCTCAGTCCCCTGCTGTTTCTCTTCTCCTTCCATTACTCCTATGGTCCAGATATTGTTATGCTTCATGTTGTCCCAGAGGTCTCTTAAACTATCCTCATTTTTTAAAATTCTTTTTTTCTTTTTGTTGTTCTGATTGGGTGTATTCTGCTACCTTGTCTTCAAGTTCACTGATTCTATCTTCTTCCAATCTACTGCTGAATCCTCCTAGTGTATTCTTCAGTTATTGTATTCTTCATTTCTCTCTGGTTCTTTTTTATGGTTTCTATGTCCTTTTTCATGCTTGCGATCTCTCTGTTGAGGTTCTCATTGTGCTCATCCATTCTCCTCCTAAATTCATTAAGCATCCTTATAACCATTATTTTGAACTCTGTCTCTGGTAAGTTGCTTGCCTCCATTTCATTTAGCTTATTTTCTGGGATTTTCGCCTGTTGTTTCATTTGTGGCACATTTCTTTGTCTTCTCATTTTATTAGCCTCTCTGTGTTCATTTCTATGTGTTAGGAATATTTGCTTCATCTCTCAGCCTTGGCCAGATGGCCTTATGTGGATGGTGTCCTGTTTGGCCCACTGGCTCATTCTCCCTGATCCCCTATGCTGGGGCCTCTGGACATGTTCTTTGTGTGGGTTGTGTGTGTTCTTCTGTTGTTGCCAAGTCTTTATTGTCATTAGTACATCAGTGGATGGGATTAACGCTCTGGCTGACTAATTGTGGGAAATGGCTGCTCCCACAGGGTAAGAGTTGCTGTGTTGGGGCTCACCCCACTGAGTAGGATTTGCCCTAGTGAGCTTGTGTACTTGTTGCAACCACACTTTGTGTGTACCGCTAATGGAGCTAGTCAGGAGTTGCTCTGTTGTGGTCTGGTGCCAGCCTCTGGGTGCGTTGGTTTGGTAACCCTTTGAGAGGAGCTCCCTGGAAGGCCAAGGTCAGCCACTGCCTTTAATTTCTCAAGTTACATGGTGGGAGCTACAAAATGATCCACAGATGGTTGTTACTTATACTAGATCTTTAGGTAAGTGGAAGAGACAATGCTGTAGGCAGATCTTTAGGTAAGTGGAAGAGACAATGCTGTAAGCAGATGGGGTTATACCCCATCCCTGACCTGGGGCAGTTTAGCAGAAGGACCAGTGCTCCTCAAAACCTGACACTCTCTGTCAGTTGCCCATAAGTTTCTGAAATTGGAAGAGCTTCTGGGTGATATGCATGTTGGGTGGTATAGGGACCCTGGGAGTCTCCTGGATCTATTGAGTAAATTTCCCCCTACCACTGCAATGTTAATTTACATGCCAGTGCTGTCTCTGTGGCTCCCTGTACAAGTTTCCAATCATAGCAAGGTCAGCTGCTGCCCACTTCAGGCCTGCAAACACCCAAGCTCTTTTTAAGAATTACTGAAGCTTGTAGGCATGAGTTTGTGGCCTGCCACTGAATGCTTCTCTCAGATAAATGGGCTTTGTGTGGACTGCACAAACTGAGTGCTATTGTTTGCTGTTGAATTCATGACCCAAGGAAAGAACAGAATGGGCTGCCCGAGAGCAGACTTGCCACAGGTAATCATTGGTTAGGTGGGGCATCATCTCAGTGAGGCACAGGGCCATCAGGCCTACACAGCACCAGATTTGCTGCCAACTCTGGGACTGCAGGCTCCCACCAAAGTCAGATATCACTGCATGACCTGCTGCTGTCTGAGATGGGCCCACAAAACCCCTGAGATCTGCCCAAGTGATACTGTATCTTGTGCTGGCATCAGTGATCTTCTTGTAACTGTATTCCCTGAACTTTGCTCACTTCTCTGGCTGAGATCTGTTGTCTGGGCAGAATGCACCATGTCAGGGCAGGAGCAGCTGTCTGTCAGTGGGCTGCAGGCACTTTGTGGCTTGGGTGAAGCAAGATCTCAGGAAGACAAGGGCTTTCAGGCTAATCCAGCCTGAAATTTCTGTGCCTGTGTGTTCCTGCTGTAGTCACAGATCACAGTGAGACCAGCTGCTGCCTGGGGTGGTCCCACGGTCCCCTGAGGTCTCCCCACAAGATCTTGCAGTTCTTGCTGGCAGCAGAGGTCTGCCTACAATTGATTTCCACAGCAGCGCCCACTTTGTGCTAGCCAAAGTTTGTTGCCTGTGTTGATCGGAAGACCAGGGTGAGGGGCACAGAGTTGGCAGTTGACTGTCAATGGGCTACCTAGGGCAACTTGTGAGTTGGTTGGGGTGGGGTCTCAGGGACCAATACAGCCTCAGATTTGCTGCAACTCCAGTAACCATTTGACTGTCCCCACAAAAGTCACAGATCACAGCAAAACCAGCTACTGTCTGAGACTGGCACACAGATCCCCAAGATCCACACAAGTTCATGTTGGCAGCAGTGATTTGCCTGAAACTGTCTCTGAAATGCGCACTCACAGTGCTGTCAACCAGCCAGGACACATGGGACCCTAAAAAGGTGCAGGGTGTGGCAGCCACCTAGCAACAAAAGCCCCTGGGCAATCTGCAGGTTCGGTGGGGCAGGCTGATATCCTCAGGCCAGCGCTTCAATATTGGCCCTGTGGGAGGGGTCTGCATGGGCAAGCTGGAGAGGTCTGTATATTGCCCCATAGCAGGGCCCAACAAAGGCACAATGGTGGCTGCCCATCCAGCCCTCATTCTGGCACCAGGAAATGTTGTCTTTCCTCATAAGAATCTTGCAAGAGTCTCTGACCCACTGCCAGTGCCACAGGTGAGTATCCGCAGGTCAGAGAGTCTGTGTGTGGTCTCTTCAAAGGGGCATCTAGGCTTTCAGTCTCCTTCTGTCTCACACACACGGCCAGAACCCCCTCTGATTTTTACAGTCAGAACTATGGGGAACTCCTCTTTCCTAGGCTGGGAAGCCCCCAAATGAGGCCAGAACCCCTCTCTCCTTCAGGGGAGCCTCCATAGCCTCGCTCTCCCTCCCAACATTTCTCCACTACCAGCTGGCTAGGGTCCAGCCCAACTCATCACTGCACCCCTCCTACTAGCTTCAATGCAGCTCCTTCTTTATATTATCATACATATGTGCCATGATCAAATGGACTTCAAGTGATTCTCCACGTTGATTATTCTATAATTTAGTTATAATTTCGATGCAGACCTGGGAGAAGGTGAACTCTGCTTTTACCTAGTCCACCATCTTCCCCTACTGTTTCATCAAAATTTCTTAAAATCGAGAGCAGGCAATCCTGCTACACAAGTAGTAAAAAATGAATACACGTGAACTTAACTTATGAATTTACTAAAATTACTTTAAATTTAAATTATGCTAAAAGCTTTACTAAAATTACCATAAAATAAAAATCATAAAATCATGACATAAAAAAAGAGATTGGACATAGAGCAACAGGAAACAAAGATATTAGCACATTTTGGGTAAGTATATAGAGAGAATTTCTCTATAGTCTGCTCTATATGTGTACACATAACATCTAGTTGGCCTTTGGTGCTCCTAAATGTCATAGCTGCAAGTGATTGACTGACATTTGAGAACTCCTCTAACCTGAAAAAATGACACCTGAACTTATGAGGAAGGGTAGAAGGAGGAACTTGAATAAAGAGACAATGAAAAAAATAGAAAAATATCTTTCAAAAAATCAATAGAATTAATATTTTCAGAGAGAGGAGAATTAAATTTCTGAAACAAAACAAAAAGTTGTGAAAAAGCAACAGTGAAAGAACAAAAAGAATTCTTGGAAATTAATCATGATACACAAAATAAAATCCTACGAAGGCTTGGAGTACAGTTGAGGAAGAAATATTTCATAAAGTATTAACTAAAGGCCAGAGGTGGACAATAGTACAAAAAGGAGGCAATTGGAGGATTAATTCAGAGATTGAACATCAAGGCATTTAAAATAAAATTTTAGAACCCCAGAGATAAAAGGGGTTTCCCAAAAGCTTCCAGAGAGAAGAAACTAGTTACAGCAGTAAATGTGGTATAAGGAGAATGCTAGACCTTTTGATAGGATTGGAAGTGAGAAGAGTATGGGCCCAGATCTTCATAAATCTGAGGAAACATAATTTCTAATGTGGAATTCTGTACCTAGCCAAACTATTAATCAAGGGTAATGGTGGTGGTGGTAGTACATGGTCATTTACAGACATGTGAAGTCTCAAAAACATACCATCCATGCTCTAATAGTTCTCATGGGGGTTTCAGCAGCATGTGTTGCTAGAACAAATCTTCCTGAGGTCCAGGAAACAAAAACTGTAACATAGAAGGAAAGCAGAAGGAATTCCCAAGATGTAGTTAAAGAAATGGCATCAAAGAGCAATCAGATTAAATTGGAGCAGAAAGATAGCAAACCCAAGGAGTGTGGTCTCCATGAAAATAATAAGGAATTGATTGATTATCTGATAATGTTTGATCATATTGTGAAATAATGTATTGAGAGACTATTGGTGAGTGTGGTAAAGAAAATGAATAATTCCATCAATCAGATGAGACACTACAGTAATCAAGGCTAGAAGAGAAGAAACAACACAAGCAGTGAAGGGAATGTTCATAGTCAGATAACAGGTTAACTAAATGCTGTAATGACTGCATTAGAAGGATAGGGAAAAGGAAAGAGATGACAATTGGGGTGAGGCAGAAGCAGGGGCAGAGGAGGTTTATAAGAAAGCAACTCCTTATCTACCACAATTATCAGTGATAATTACTTGATAAGTTAATAAATTAAGAAATTAAAAAATTATAACATTTTAAGAAATTAGTAAATACCAGACAAATCCACTAAAAAGTTTATAACATGTCTTTGGGAAAGGACCTCAGTGATACAGAAGTACTCATGACACCGCTGCTGATGTTTTATTTTTGAAATCTTTTGTACCATATATTTTATAAAATCCTGCATGCATACTTTGCTGTGATCATAAAAACTGTTTTACAAACTAAGCATATACGCACCCTATTATCAGCATTTCTACTCCTACCTATATACCCAACAAAAATAAATATACATGCTCATTAAAAAAATACTAGAAGGTTTATGTTCATAGCAGCCCTATCATAGTAGCCCCAAGCTGGAAATCGCCCAAATGCCTTTGCACAAGAGAATGGACAAATAAATCATAGTATGTTCATGAAGAAGGACACTAAAGAAAAAAATATCTATAACTACATGCAATAGGGATGAATCTCACAAAGTGAAGGAAGCCAGGGTTTATGTTATAAGATCTGTTATAGAAAGTTCCAAAGCTGGCAACAATAGGGGCAGTGGCAGGCTTTCAGGTGGTGGTCCTGTTCTGTTCTTGGTCCAAATGCTGATTACATGGATGTGTGCACTTATGAAAATTTACCAAGCTGTACATTTATGAATTGTTCACTTCTTCTATGAATCTTATACTTAGTATATATGCGTGTTTATGTAAACAAATTTTCAAAAGAATGAAAGACATGGGGAAAGCCAATATGCAAAAATATGGCTATTTACAGTTGTTTAAATTTAAGAAATGGAGATGGTGGCAAATTTCAATCCCTCTGATTTTGTCTATAATTCTAATTTAATAATAGAACTTATGATCATTATTACTCCCTAACAACCTGCATTTTGAGCATCTGTGACATCCAGAAGAGAACTGGAGTGAGATGGGGCTGCACTGGGTAGGACAGCAGAGTAGGGGGTGCTTTTGGAATGTAAACCACAAGCCAAGAGATGGGCATTGCTTGAATCTAAGTCTCAGCCACTAGCCTGCACAGGAGAAGGTGGCAGTCAAAGGGCATGAGGAGGCAGGGCTGAGTGGAAAGTACCTCTTTGTCCACCCCCAAGGACTCCCATTTTGCTTGGGTTCTTCTTAAATTCCCTGTGCCCTCACTGGAAAATTCCCAGCCTCCTGGCCCTCCTCTTACAACGAGGAAAACCTGAGTGTGTGGGGAAACCAAGATAGGCTTCTCTCTGCATGAGACCAGAAGCTAGCACGTGGGAGAGTACAAGAGCCTGAAACCATTTGAGGCCTAGCTGCAGGGAGGAACATCTAATGGGAAGGCCGCTCATGAGCTGAGTGGCTTCAAGAGTTTGGGCTTCTCAAATCTCACATGGAGAATGTCCCACATTGGCCTGGCACAGTGGTTGTTGTTTCCTTAGATTTATGTTGTTGTGATTGTGTTCCCTGTAAAAATGACATCCACAGAAGAGGTGGCATCGATGAGAGGAACCTGTAGACATCTCCATAGGAAGTTCCTTCCCCGTGAGTGCAGTGATCCAGACCAAGGTTGGGTGGCTCTGTGAAGGCCCATACTCAGCCTGAGCCCAGGCAAATCAGTGTTTGAGTCAGATGTTACTAGACACAGTTGGTACATTCATTGTATAACTGATTTCCTTTCTGCCATTCAGACCTAACAACAAAAGATTTATTTCTTTAAATGGATTAAAATAGAAAAGTTGCTTAAAAGGAGTAGCAGGGGTGGGAGTCATCCGTAAAAATACACCTGGAATTAAATTCATGTAAGGAAAGAAACATATATGTTGAGACTTAAGTGTCAGACCACCTGCCTTTGAGAGGTTTTCCATCCTCCAGGTTCATTATGTCTAAATTATCTTATTCTCATTCAGAATATCACAGAGTCTGCCTCTCCAAGTACAGTTCTGAGTGCCTTGTGAGTGCTTACTGAATGTTAGGCAGTAATAAATAATGGAAATAACCTTTGTGATATTGCAAAGAAATGTAATATAACCAGACAGATATTGGTACTGGAGGAAAAATGAGCCATAAAGTCCCCGAAGTGCTACAAATTTCTGAAAAGGTGGTTCTGAAGGCAGTAAATGTCTTCAGGAGCCCATCACAAATCTTGGAGGCTGGTGTCCAGGCCCTGACATTTTCTGCTAAGGCTCTCTCAGCTGTGCCTGGACCCAAATCCTTAACAAGAATGGAAAGAATGTGTCTATGGATTTTGTGGAATGTGAAAACATCCAACCTTACCCATTCTTACCCTTAAAATAAGTAAGTGTAAGAAAGACAAAGTAGTGGAGCTACATTTCAGGGAAAATCATGATTTTCCCTGAAACAACAGTAGTTGTTTCCCAGCTAAAGGAAAAGAGGGCTTTGGCAAAAGCTTATGGGAAACTGAATCAAGAACTAGGAGAAATGTTGGGCCAAAGTTCCTGGTCTACCCGAGAGGCACTAGAGCCCAGGCACTTCAGAACATCTCTCGGTCAGCTAGAGAAGGGGATGGTCGCATACCAGGGGATGGAGTTTAATTTAGAGGACCTTGCCTCAGTGTCACCAATGTCTAGAGTCAGTGCAACTCCTTTGAGAGATTCCAAATATGAAGAAGGCCTGTGGACCCTCTAACTGAAAGTAAGCTCGTGCCAGGCCCTGTAGAAGTCCAAAAGCCTCCTCAAGTAATCTGAAAATTTAAGGGGCTCTTCCTTCTTGTGGGTCACCCATTTCCTTCATCTTGCATCTGTTTTATTATCTCCACTTGATGTCGAACCAAATTGGGGAGGGAGGTAAAATAAATCTACACATAAATCCATATAAGGAAGGCATGTTGTAGAGCCAGTTTCCCAGGGGGCCAGGGAATACCCCCCACACAGTGTGCAGCCTGGCAGTTTTAAGCATTTTGCCTTCTTTTGATTCACCCCACATTGGGGTTCTTCTCGCCTTCCCTCACTTCTCCTTCCAGTGGGGTTTTCTGCCATGTTTTCTTCTGAATCTATGCTACCAATATGGTGTCCCCAGCCACATTTGACTATTTAAATTAATTAAAATTAAATAATATTAAAATTCAGTTCCATAGTCACACTAGCAACATTCCAATTGTTCAATAGTCATAGGTGGCTAGTGGCCACCATGCTGGACAGCACAGACAAAACATCTCCATCAATCACAGAAAGCTCTCCTCTACAGCACCTGCCTGAACAGTTCCTCTCCAGACTCTGTTTTCCCGAATCTTCTCCCCTTCTCTCCTGTATTCCCTGAGGAGCAGCAAATCTCTCTCTCTCTCTGTCCTGGAGAGCATTGCATCATGCTCACACTTAGATTGCCAAGATGTTCCAGGTGCTCTCAGAACCAAACAGGCTTCATTATCTATAGTAAGGAGACATAGCTATAAATATTTTCTTTCTGGATATGCCTTGATATGTATCATCCTTATCAGTTTGAAGACTCTGTATAAGACCAGTGATTATCAGCCAAGGGGATGCTTCCAAGGGGTTCCTATACAGGGTGGAAATGTTTCTGACCAAAGCATGTTGCACTTGGAGAAAAAGCTGACAGTTGCTGCACTGTTCTCTGCAGTTTATTCACCGAGTGATGTGTGCTGAGCCCATCTAGGAATGGTAAACATGCGGGCCCTGCTGGGGGATTGGCCTGGTGTGAAGGGAGAAAGGCAAGTACAAGTGCACCAGGGAGGTATGGGCTGAAATGGAGAACTCAGGGGCCCTCAGGAGCCTTTCCCTCAGCAGGAGGCAGGCCAGGCTCCAATGAAGATATAATAGATGAATTAGGCATTCAAATGGTGATAAATGGTGAAAGGCCACTGCAAATACATAGGCCAGAAGAGGGTCTGGAGAGGGGAGCCACTTGATGAATCTCATTTACATCTATGTTTATAGGAAAATTAGTATCTCATTTCATTTCTCCTATAGATTTATAAAATGAGTTTCTTTATTCTTTATTGATAATTCTTACCTGTTCATTTAATTCTTGTTAGAATCATTTCTAAAATTATCTTGGAGTGCAAGAGTAGATTTTTAAAACTATGCTTTCTTTCAATTATTGACCTACCCATAGATATCCACTAACCTGACTTCTCTGCTAACAAACAGCATAGATTATTTTGGCCTGTTTAGTACTTTATGTGAATAGAATCATGTGTCCTGCTTCTTCTGATAAAATTATGTTCCTGAAGTGTATTTCATTGCCATTATTGGATATTATTATTATTTATCCTTTTTACGGTTTTTGGACACTGGACTGGTTTTCCATTTGGGGGCTATTACAGTTAATGCTGTGAACGTTCTTGTAGATGCCTTTCAGTGAATATAGGAAAATTTCCTGTTGAGCATTTACCATGAAGGGAACTGTCATATATAACGTATTGATATGTTCGGCTCTAAGAAGTACTAAGGTTTCTCCAAGTAGTGACACGAATTTACACTCTCACCAGCAGTTTTTGAAAATTTTAGTTTTTCCACATTCTTGCCAATATTTTGTACTGTTTCTCTTTTCTATTTGAGCCATTCTGAGGGTTGGCGTATAGCACTGTTCTTTTAAGATGCATTCTACAATGGCATGCCTACAGACCTGAGAAAAAGAGGTTTAGTCTCTTCTCCCAGCTTGCCAACCATGGTGTCCGTTGTGTTGGAATCAGACATGGTGAGCAAGTAGAAATAGCAGATAGAGAAGACTTACCCACCTTGGATTGTCATATGAGGCCTCATGCCCTCTGGGCCTGCAAAGCATATAAAACTTTCTTTCTCATCTTGACAATTTGGGTGGGTGCTTTGCAGAGCCCCACATACATTCTGAATCACTGACTCCAGTTTGCTTGAGATAGGCCATGTGTTTTCCATCAGCATTTTCTGAAGAGGTCCACTTGCCCTCAGTTGGGCTCCACTGGACAGGATCTAAGACAGTTCCCATGACACCCCACATCTGGGCCCTGGGAAACATCCATGCCTCTTTTTCCCTGACTGATGGAGAGGTCCCGACCTGTCCCCACAGAGTAGTACTCCTCTTCATTCTGACGCTGAAGCTGCTGGCCTACTCACCTAGATTCTCCAGGCAAGACTTGGTCTACCCTCTGTGCAGGGGCTTCAGCATGCTAGCAAACACCAAGAGAAATCTCTTTGGTAAGTCTGGGACCTCAGGTGGGCAGGAAAAGGGGAGACGTGACAGGAAGTAGGTGAGAACAGCCTGGTTAATCCCTGTAGGCAAGACCTGGACGTGCCAAGAGGCATTAGAATAAAGCAGGGCCTGGAAGCAGGTCAAAGACCACAAGAAGGAGCCAGTCCTGCAATGAAACCACCCCATTAACATTACTAATCACGAGTTCTGTTACCACAAGAAGTGTTTGTGGGTAAATACAGCTTAAGAATTAAAAAGTCCCACCTAAGAAATGTGAATTTGACTTAATTACTCTATAAACTGGTCATTTCTTACCATGAAAACCTGAGCAAAATGAGCTTTAAATGTGTTTAAGGAGCATTCTGTCTTCTGAAAGCATGTTCCCCTGGCACAGCGGTTTGTCATGATAGTTGTCCCAGCCTCAGGAGGTATGACCACTGGTGCACGTGGTGACTGACCTCATGGTTTTATCCAGTGAATCATGATTCTGATGGCGGCAATTTTAGACAAAGCTGTTTATATGATTTTCATTTCTTTCGTTTAAATAGCACTTCACTTAAGGGAGAAGAAAGTTCCTTTCATAAGCTTTAGCACTAATATTTTACTTTTGTTTTTAACTTTAAAATATGATTTTCTACATATCTTTGCAAACAAGTAAGTGAGGGTAGTTATGTATCCAAAGAACCAGATTGCACATTTTGAGTTTCAACATGAAATGTTCCAATGGGGTGTACATGAGCTCAGCACCTTCTGAGTGTGAGTTTAAAAGACATTTCTCTTATCTGGGTTGTGTCTGAGCCCTGCATCCAGTCAGCCAATTGGAGCCTGAGCAGTTTCTTGAGTTCTGACCACTGATTCCTGTTTTTTGATGCTAAGCCCTGTGTTAAGGCTCGCTCTCTCTCCCCTGTGACTCTACTCCAAGCAGACTTCATGAGGGTAGAAGTCACAGCTCACTGGGTCCCACTGAGCTCCCACTGGCACACAAAAGTTGCAGCTTGGTTGTTGTTCAGTACCTAGCCAGCCACCTGCACTTTTTGTTTCCTGAGCAAAAGTTTCCCCAAAAGAAAGTAACACACTTCCCTGGTGACCTGTGGGAAAAAAGGGCAAGGACAAGGGAGAAGGTCCCTACCCAAAGGAGGAACAGGCACTCTCCTGCTATGTTCAGAGCATGAATGGGATTGCAGACTGGGTCAGAGGCTGGTTGGTGCCAGACACACCCTTCTGTTCAATGCTTTGGCTCTCATGGTTCTGCCTTCATGGTGACAGAGGCAGTGCTGAGAGAAAGCTATCTGTTGACCTTTGGAACACAAGCTCAAAAGGGAGGTACAACACTTAGCCTAGACTCAGGAGCCCAAATCTGTCACTTCCCTGATGGTTGACACCAATGTGATTCTGCTGTGACAGGAGGAGCTGTCTACTGTGATATCGTGTATGTGTCCTGCAGTTTCATAGGAGTTTACAGTCACCCTGGGCAAGTAGGAGCAGACCCTGTGAGCACCAGCCTGAGCTACAGCCCAAAAAAGGGCCCTCAGGATGTAAGGGTGATCTGGCTGTGACACCCCATTGATCACCAGGGTTGATTCAGCTGATCTGGCTGGCCAGGCGGGTGTCCCCTTCCTCCCTCACCGCTCTATGTACATCCCTCCCAAAGGTGCGCACTAGAAGAGGATGACCTTTCCCGAAAGAGGAGAGGACCGTTCTTCATTCAACAGTATATGAGTAGCTGCATTCCCCTGCTAGAACTTCCAAACAAACTCTCAAAAAGAGGCCCCCAAAAGCAGATTCCTAGATGTTGCAAGGACATGCCATTTGTCTAGGAGGGGATTATGGACAGACTAGAGATAAGCAGGGCCATGAAGAAGGAGAGGAAGTTTCAGGCAAGGGAACACTATGAAAAGGTGGGACTTGCCCCACCCAGACAGCAGTGCTGAGCAAGTATATGGGCATAACCCTTAACACTATGAGGATGTCTAGGTGACTGCAGCCCATGCCCCTCCAAGCCCAAATAAAGCAGCTCCCAAATTCCTGACCCTCGGAAATGGAAACAGATGGAAGTACTTATTCTTGTTTTAAGCCACAAAATTGGGAATGCTGTGTTTCACACCAGTAAACATACCCTTGAGCCGAGAACAGACATCCCAGGTTAGCTGCTGGACACCAGGGAGCCTCTCACCAGCCACAGAGAGCCTGCAGGTCAGGCTGCCCGAGGAGGTCCTCAGGGAGCCCTCTCCAGATGGAGAGACTTTTCACAACTGATGCAAGCATTTATAACAACTGTAATTGTCGTCAGAAAATAGCCTGCCCAAATTAGATCACTTGAGGAGCGCTTATTTACAAAAGCGGTGTGGGGCGGGGTCCAAGAGACAGTGTAGTGGCTGGGGCGAGGAGCAGCTGAGGGCACAGGAGAGAGGCTTAGGAGAAGCTGGAGGAGGGGTCAGTCCTGAGACCTCACTGGTTGGTGATCCCAGTTTCCTCTGCCAATATTCGACAGGGGCTGTCAGACAGCCTTTAGGGAATGGCTGGGGGCCTGGCAGTGGACCCTGGGTCAGCCTCTCAGCCATAGGCAGGTGGCCATTGGAGAAATCTGGAGGGCAGAGAGCAGGTGGCAGTGGGAAAGCCCTCGCTGACTGGACCTACTTGGTTCCAAGGTCATGCTAAAGGCTTCACATGGACCTCGTTTCACCCTCACAGCCACCTATGGGGCTCACTATGCAGATGGGTACACTGATTTTCAGATACTCTAGTCCCCTTTTATAATCAGTGGAGTACTTGAAGCCTTGCACAATCCCAAATGAAGTCTTACACAATCCCAAATGAAGCCTTGGCTGGGAACACCTGCAACCGTGCAATGGGAGGGGCTTGAGGGCAAGACAGACTATGGGAGGAGATTAAGCCCTGCAGGT
Organism: Pteropus medius; assembly: GCF_902729225.1. Taxonomy (NCBI): domain Eukaryota; kingdom Metazoa; phylum Chordata; class Mammalia; order Chiroptera; family Pteropodidae; genus Pteropus; species Pteropus medius. The sequence goes on along the minus strand of NW_024340695.1, from coordinate 4,652,428 downwards.
CTAGGTTTGGGGTAAGAAGCCTGCAGGCTGCTCTACAAGGCATGAGAACCATAGTGGGCACTCAGAGGTAATATGAGTAGGTCTGCCTGTGGAAGGATCTGTCTTGGGCAGCGTTAGAGGGAGCAGGAGGAGTACGGACAAGACAGGAGGAAGGGGACCCCTTAACAAGCCCAAGACCTCGTAAAATGAGTATTTGACTATCTTGGAACAAAATGCAAAAGTGGGATTAATCCTTCTGTTTTCTTTGGCTCAAGTCAGAGCTGAAGGCATTTTCCCAGGAGGATTGAGTAGGCTCAAGGACCAGGCTTCCACCTGCAAGGAGTGTTGACCCCATATAAACAGGTGTTAGCCTTATACTACCATTAGAAAGGAGGTGATCAGAAGGTTATAAACTCCTGAAGGCCATAAACCAGTCAAGAGGAAATGAGATTTAGAAATAACACCCCATAAACTGAAAACAAAACTGGGAGAGCCCAAAGTCTAGGCCACTTCCCTTCCCGCAAACTATAACCTCATGTGTGTAGTGCAGTCGATGTGCAGAAGTCAGAGTGGTGCCTCCAGGAAGGCTGAGCTTACAGACCTCCAATTTGCCCAGCTTCCTTCCCACCCACTGTGAGCCTGATGAAGTAAAACTGTGATTCTGTTGGGAAGACATAAGTCACCAGTGTCCTTTCCATGCAAGTGGATCTATGGCTTCCTCCATGCAAAGTCATCATTCTCATCCTAGTTTGCCTGGACTGTCCCAAACTAGCACAGCAAATCCCACATCATGGGAAACCAAGGCAGTTGGCCACCTTGGTCTCACACTTGTCAGCACGTTGGAATCACCTGAGAGCTTGAAAGGTGCAGAGCCCAAGTCCCAATCCAGAGCATTTGACTTACTTGGCCTGGGGTGTGACCTAGGCATCAGGAGTTTTCAAAGCTCTCCAGGGATTCAAATGTGCATCAGGCTTGAGAATTCCTGCTGTAAAGCTATCTGACATGTTACAGTTGGGGCTGATCAGATCCACAAGCTGCCCTGGGGTCCAGCTTCTCAGTGTGCTTGCTGAATACTCAACATATGAGGGTGTAGACAAGTCTACATTTCGAATTACGACAAGCAAATAACATCTGCTTATTCCAGCCAAGAAGCACCTGTGATGTCCTTCTGCCCCTGCTAGCAGATATTGGGTCTCTGTTGAACAATCACCCTAAAACCAAACAAAAACATAAATCAAGGTTCCCCAGCTTAGACTATGAGAACAAATAAGTGAGAGTGATTTTTCAAAAGACGCTTGGGGCTCCTGAGGATGAGAGCATCGGTGCTGTTTGTGCTCAGAATCCACAGGAGGAGGTGGGTGTCTGTGGAGTTGAGCTTAGGCCAAGATTTCCCAGTACCCTGCCTTCCTCATAAAGGCCACCAGAGAAACAAGGAGGATGTGCCTGTAGGCCAATACCACTTGGAAGCATTTGAGGGGTGCTGGTCTTACAGAGTTCACTTGCCTGGTCACTCATGAAATGTTTAATGAGTTCCTGCCATCCCCCTGGGATGTTAGCCCAGGCTTTGAGCAGCACACATGGACAGGGGGATGTAGACCTGTTTCTGGGGCACACAGTTGAGCAGGAAAGGCAAACACTAAAGAACATTCCTAAAATGTGTGAACTCCAATGAAATAGGTCAGGCCTCGGAGACACAGGAACTCCCAGCAGGGCCCTGAGTCCAGGGGTAAGAAATGCAGAATGGACACCCTGCCTTTCTCTCTGTATCTTTGCATTGCTCCTGTAGCAGAATCCACGGTGACAAGGAAAGTGCTAATGGCAGAGATAGCAGCAAATTCCATTTTAATACAGGATGGTTGCTTGGCTGAGGATTAGCAGTTAGTGAATTATATTCTAAGATCTTGAAGATTAGTAATGCTACTAGGTAAAATGAAACACAGCTAATGAAAACTTAATTAATTACTACTATCCTAGGAGGCTTCCCATTCTACATTCCCTTAGCCCTGCTTCATTAAAAATTGTTGGTGGTTAGCTCCCAAATGGGCTTCCAAGCCAAATAATTGAAGGAGGAAGACATAAAATTGGCCTTCAAAATGCAGAAATTAGGGAAAAGGGAGGGAAGCCATAAAGCAGACCAGAGTCCTTTCTCAACCTAATGCAGAGCTCCAGACCTCATCAGATTGGGTCGGGACCACAGAGGATTGAACTTCATTTCATGAGTTTTCTTGGAATCTCACCATTTTTGATCCATTGTAAAGGCCTTGGTGTTTTTATTGAGTAAAAAATATACTGACTCCCATACCTATCTATACAATGTATGAATACCACTGTTTATTTTTCAAATTATTTGACATACAATATTATGTTAATTTCATGTGTACAACACTGTAATTAGACATTTATAAAACTTAGGAGTAATCATCCCAATAAATCCAGCACCCATCTGACACCATACATGGTTATTACAATACTACTGACTATATTCCCCATGCTATACTCTATATCCCCATGCCTACTTTGTAACTACCGATTTGTACCTCTTAATGCCCTCCTCCTTCACACATTCCCTAACCCCTGATCAGACAACCATCAAAATGCTTTCTGTATCTATGAGCTTGTTTCTGTTGTTTGTTTATACTATTCTCTAGATTCCACCTGTGGTATTTGTCTTTCTCTGTCTGACTGAGCACAATAAACTCTAGGTCCATCCATATTGTTGGAGATGGCAAGATTTCATCCTTTTTTTTATGGCTGACTATTGTTCCATTGTATATATATACCACCTTTTCTTTATTCATTCAACCATTGATGGGCACCTAGGATGTCTCTATATCTTGGCTACTGTAAATAATGCTGCAATGAACATATGGATTCACATGTCCCTTCAAAGCAGTGTTCTGTATTTCTTCAGATAAATACACAGAAGTAGAATAACTGGGTTCTTCTTTGTCTCGTTATAGCCTTTGTTTTAAAGTCTATTTTGTCTGGTATAAGTATTGCCACCCCAGCTTTTGTTGTTGTTGTTGTTGTTTATTTCCATCTTTGTGAAACATCTTTTCTCATCCCTTTACTTTTAGTGTGTCTTTCAATTTGAAGCGGGTCTCTTATAGGCAGCATATGTAAGGGTCTTGTTTTCTTACTCATTCAGCCGCCCTTTCTTTTGATTGGAGCATTTAATCTATCTACATTTAAAGTAATTGTCTCTAGATATGTAGTTGTGGTGTTAATTCAGAACATAGCCCCTCCACTTACTCAGAAGACAACTGGCTGTCTGGCCAGCAGCCAAGAAAGGCAGTACACAAAGGGCTTTCAACAGTGCTTGCTTCCAAGGATGTTTCTGCTGCTCCCATGGACGTTATCTACTCCTATAACCAGCAGCACATCTTGCTCCCACCCACCTGAGAAGGAGGCTGCTCCTCCAGTGAGATTACCTCTCCCTCTGCTTGTGGGCATAAAAACATTGCTTACCTTTGAATTGAGGCCTTTTCTTGAAGCTTCAACCAGCCACTGCTGAAGCTTCTCCGTGCCGTGAGTAATAAAGGCATGTCACACCCCTCTGGTCCTCCCTGGTGGTTTTCCTGGAATATCCCAGGTACAGGTTCCTGGCCTAGAGCTCTTGTGTTAGAGTAATTATTGCTATTTTATTATTCATATTTTTTTCTTTTTTTCTTCTTTTTCTTAAAGAAGTCCCTCTAATATTTCCTGTAATGCTGGCCTGATCATGACAAACTCCTTTAGCTTTTTCTTGTCTGGGAAGCTCTTTATTTGTCCTTTGAGTCTAAATGTTAGCTTTGCTGGGTAGAGTAATCTTGGGTGTAGGTCTTTGGTTTTCATCACATTGAATATTTCATACCAATTCCTTCTGACTGGTAAAGTTTCTATTGAGAAATCAGCTGACAGTCTTAGTGGAGCTCGCTTGCAGGTAACAAACTGCTTTTCTCTTGCTGCTTTTAAGATTCTCTCTTTGTTTAGCCTTTGGCATTTTAATTATTATGTGTCTTGTTGTGGGCCTCTTTGGGTCCATCTTGTTTGAGACTCTGCACTTCCTGAGCTTTTATGTCTATTTCCTTCACCAGGTTAGGAAAGTTTTCAGTCATTTCTTGACATAGGTTAATTCCTTGCTCTCTCTTTTCCTTCTAGTACCCCTATGATGCGAATGTTAGTGCGCATGATGTTGTTCTGGAGGCTCCTTAAAAGATCCTCATTTTTTTTAAAGTCTTTTTTCTTATTGCCATCCTGATTGGGTGTTTTCTGCTATCTTATCTTCTAAAATGCTGATTTGATCCTCCACCTCATCTAATCTACTATTAATTCCTCCTAAGGTATTCTTCATTTCATTTATTGTAGTCTTTATTTCTGACTGGTTCCTTTTTATGTTCTCTAGCTCCACTTTTGTTTTCTATCTCCACTTCTATGTTTTCTGTCTCTTTGTTAAAGTTCTTACTAAGTTCATCTACTCTTTCCCTGAGTTCATTGAGCATCCTTATAAAAGTGTTTTGAACTCTGTGTCTGGTAGATTACTTGTCTCCATTTTATTTAGTTCTTTTTGTGGAACTTTGTTCTATTCTTTCATGTGGGACACGATTCTTTATCTTCCCATTTGGCTGCCTCTCTGTGTTTATTTCTATGTATTAGGAAGGGCCACTGTGTTTCCCAGTTTTAGGAGTAACTTTATGTAGTAGGTGTCCTATAGGACCCAGTAACACTGTCTTCCTTGGCCATCTGAGTTGGGTGTTCCAGGTATGTCACTTGTATGGGTCGTGTGTGCCCTCCTGCTGCCGTTGAGCCTTGGTTGCTGTTTTCTTATGGATGGGAGGGATTGACCCTCAGGCTGATTCATTGTGATGACCAATGGAGGAGCTGTTGTGCAGGAGCTGACCCTACAGAACAAGATTCGCTTTAGCCGAGCTCTGGTGCCTACAGTATATGCCCTTTGGGCGTGTCATCCTCAGATGTAACCCCAGGCAGTGCTCCAGCTCAGACTGAAGCTGGCCACTGGGCATGCAGACCAGGGCCTCCTGGGAGGGGCCCTGCCACAGGCCAAGTTTAGCTGTAGCCTGTGCCCTGCCCAGAGCCACCTGGCATGAGCCACCAAGAAATCAGCAAACGGCTGCCACCCACGTTAGACTTAAATATACCTCGAAAGGCCAAGCTGAAAACTGAAATTGACTGCCACTAGCACCAGGTTTGGTGCTGCTCAGCAAGATGTATGGGGCATGCTGAGGCCAGATCATGACTGTTTGGGTTTTGTGAACCTTTAAGACATTTTAGGAAAGTCTGCAGCATGAGCCAACACCAGCCATTTGTATGGAAAATGCACTAGAAGCAGCTCAGGTGGGCCCACAAGTTGAGGAGGTCAGGATCTCAGGTAATCACCAGGGCAGAGTGACCAGTGTTAGCTACCTTTTAGGAGACTCATATGTGGTAGCCACCTGGTTCTGCAAGCCAGGCATGGGAGGGTTCAGCAAAGGAACAATACCCTCTGCCAACATTTCTGTCTGGGAGAAAGCTGCCCCTCCAGCCCTCACTCTGAAACCAGACAACTCAGTTCCTCCCCATATGTTCCTGGTGCCTTTCGAGCTGCTGCCCCAGCACTGGAGCTCAGAGTAAGCGAGTCCATCAGCGATAAGTCTGAGCAGGCACTTTAAGAGGAAAGCCTGCAACTCCCTCAGCTCTCCAGCTCACTCAGCCATGATTTTTGCTGGTATTTACAGCCAAAAGTTGTGAGGCCTTCTTTTTGCAGCACTAGAACCCTTGCCTGGGGAGCCCAGTGTACGGCCAGAACCCCTCGCTTTTCTGAGGGGAGCTCCACAGCCAAAATATTTACCCAGATTCTCAACTGCCAAATACAGGTGCGGGACCAGCTCGTTTGAGATCTCTATATTCCCTACCAATCTTGAGGTAGCCTCTTCTATGTGTCACCTGTTGTAGGACTTCTGCTCAGCTAGGCTTTCCAATGATGGCTATTCTGTAATTTAGTTGCAGTTTCGATGTGATTGTGAGAGGGGGCAAGCTCAGCATTTATCTATTCTTCCATTTTGACAAAAATTCCTCTCAATTTAGAAATACTACTTTTGTCACATGGAAACGGGATCCGGCCATAATCTGGTTCCTAGAAATGGACCAGAGAGCAAGTTAGGACATTCTACCAGGAGAGTGGACTCTGCTTTTACCCTGACCATACAGAATCCCTCACCGGCATAGGGTTGACAGCCTCGGCATTACATGACACTCCTGAAAGTTATACACCTTGGTAACCTCCACCCTTATCTGCCAGATAAGCTGCCATTTTACTAGGTGTTTCCTCCATAATGATCACAGCTGAATCCCACAACAATCACCATACTCTTGGTTTTGCACCTAATCTCACTTGTAGAGCAAGATAAGGAAGGCTACACATCAGATACATCGCCCAAAATCTTTACATTCCTGCTACCTCATGACCCCAAGAAACATGAATTTTATTAGACCAACACCTTGTTATGTAATTGAACAACTATAAATCTAGATATTGGTCTTATCTCAAACCATTTTATTGGTAGATGAATTGTACCAACTCTAGCTATGCAAGGGAGGGAGATGATCAGGAAAGCATGATTCCAGGGCCACCAGCTGAAGAGTAGAATTTCAAGTATCCTGCAGTCAATTTCATGATCTCATGCCATTGTTTCTTCTCTGGGAAAAAGAACCATAATGTCCTTCCCCACACCCCTACTATGGTGTAAAGCTTAAATAAGGTAAGTGTGAACATATTTTAGAAAATTTAGTGTTATTCAAAAAAAAAAGGAAATGTCATTATTGGGTAGAAAGCAGGGCATTGGACGTGTAATATCTATCCCATCCTTGGCATACTGATGCCCAAACCCCTGGGCCCCACATTGGTGGGACTCAGTTGGGCTACTGCCAACCATGGGTGTTTTCTTAGGACTCTTTCCTTTTGTTTACACTTTGAGTGTCTTGCAGTGGTGAAGCAGTAATAAGTAAAAGACTCCCCCCTCCCCCACCGCCAATTCCTTCTTTGCCAGTTGGAGATAACTGCTGTCAATAGGGGAACATGCATAGTAGCCCTTGGCTAGTCTTTCTCCCTGGAATCAGTTAAGTTCAAGTTGGAAGGGAGCCAGAGGTAGACCCTATCCTCACTTCGTTTGTTCCAACTTTCTCATCTCGACTTCCTTTTTCTTCTCCCTCCTTCCTTTCTAACTCTACAGACGAACAAAGCTGTGGCCAAGGGAGACTTCCACCAGGCCAGCACCAGCTCTCGGCGGGCCCTGTTCTTGGCTGTGCTCTCCATCACAATCGGAACTGGCATTTATGTGGGCGTGGCCGTGGCCCTTATTGCCTACCTCTCCAAAATCAACCACCTATGAGCTTCCTCTGGGCACATAGGGGAAGAACCTGGGGTCAGCTGTATGCAGATGCAGAGAAAGCAGGGCTGGCAAGAAAGACACACCTGTCTGATGCTGTATAGTATAAATTATTGTCAAATGATTCCATAACACCCTGAAATTTTCTAGTCATGGATTTCTTTGGTTTTTACCTTTTAATATTATTTTCACAGCACTGTGTAGAACATAAGACAGATGACACTGCTAACACTTCCAAGTGGAAGCTCCAAAGATCTTCACCCATGAGGCTGTCTCTGGATGGATTCTGGTGGATTCATGACAGTGCATCTCGCTCTGCAGCCTGCCAATGCCTGGAATGCCATAGCATAAGCAATATACAAAAAGTAAAAAAAAAAAAATTTATGGAGTATGGTGCAGTAGGAAGAAGGAAGGGAACATGTCACTTTTCTGTCTGTTGCTGTTCTTGATTCCTCTGGCATTCCCCCCAGTCCATTCACCTTCCCTGTAGGAGGAAAATTGGGCTGAGCAGGAAGAAAGACAAAATTACTTGCTGGACCCCTACTACCACTGGTCTTCAGATGGGTCCAGCCCTGAGAATGCAAGGCCAGAATAGCATGGGACCTGTCCCCAGGCCCATTTTTCATTCCCTCCACACAGTTCCCAGCCTAGTAACATCCTCCCTCCCCTGGAACGTGTCCAAATTCAGCATCCACTTCACAGCAATCTACAGTATTGGGCTTCATTGATCTGTGGGGGCAGGCCACCATCTCTCCCAAGACTCCTCCCAGAAAGACCCCAAGATTTGCTCCAGGAACTCAAGGCAAAGGAGCTGTGGATGCCACCTCAGCATAAAGACACAAGAATCAGCACTCACCTTGGTGATAAGCAGTGATACTAGTGATCTTAGAAGGAGATGAACATTCTCTATCAACTAAATAAATAGCTATTTTCTTGTCATTTTTTAAGTGCAGCTATTGCTTCATGCTGCTTAAGCCATCATCAGATGGATGCTGAAAAATAATTAATCACAAACATTTTAATACCATTTTATTGATGTTTCATGAGTGTTCATTATTTAACAAAAATTATTATATTTTAGCTTTTTTGCTTAAGATTTTTCTTTCTGATTAATAACAATTCATGGGTTTCACTTATAGTTTTTACTTGTTTAAATAACTGCAGAGGCACCCAGGACTCAGCTGCTGAAACAGAAGTAGTCTCCTAAGATGAGAATCACATCATCTCTGGCTGCTTAAGTTCTACCTTGAACACTATTAATAAGTCTTATTGTCCTGATACCCTCAGTGGACACTGAGACCATCTCTCTAAGAGAGGTTCCACCCTAGTATTTACAGAATCTCTGCTACCTGGGTCCCAGCCCCAGATTTCTGATTTGATTGATCAGGGGTACAGCCTGGTGATTCCAGTGTGTGGCAGTTCAGAACCACTGTACTGGAATAAGGACTCAAGTTTGATCTCCCTCACCCTTGACCTTAAACACTTAATATTTTGAAAATTATTAGCACTGTCTTCCTGGATCAAGTCCAAGATCCTCTACCATTTGGCTCTAATGGATGTTTCAAAAACATGCTCTAGAAAGAATACGTGGAAAAAGCCCAGATGTCTCTGTAAGAGTCAGAGTAACCTGATGATGGCATGGATTTAGGATCAAACCAAACTGGATTTGAATCCAGTTGTGCTACTTTCTCGCTGTGTGATCCTAGGTATATGGGTGCACTTCTCTGAACGTTCTCTCTAAAAGAGGCCTACTTCCTAGGACTGTTGCTGAGTGCATGGACACAGAGCCCAGCACCTGGTATGAGTCATGCGTAGAGACTGGGGTGGTCACCATGATTTCCAGTGTCCAGGTAGTCATCCATTGCTTGTTTGTCTCCTCCCACCTTATCAGCCCAGTCTCTTAGGGTCTGTTCATCAGAAGCCATTGCGTAAAATGGACATCTTTGCATTTGACCTAAAACAATTCATTTTAAGTTCAAGGGGTGCCCAAAGTTCCATGTCTTTGGATTTGGCTAAGAAGTAGAACTAAGGAAGTAGGTGTGTCCTGACCCACCATCTCCACCACTGCATCATGGTTGCTTTAGGACAGCCCCTCTGTGCCCAGGCACCCTGTCTCCTGCTAAACCAACCTCCTATCTTCTCTCAGTCCCTGCCTTTTAGATGGACAAGGCTCCATTTAAAATGGCTCAGCCCTCTCTATACTTTATGAAGCTCTACCAAATCCTTCCCAGGGATGAGCACCAGGACCACATGTGGTGCCATATGGTATGACTGTTCATGTGTGTGGGAGGGTTGGGGCCAAACCTGTCAGGACAGTTAAATGAAGCGTGTGTGGCCCTGCAGCTCACTTGATAGATAAACATAACACAGCCCAGTCCTATGACCAGCAGAGGAGGTGGTTGCATATCATCTTCGGTGGCTCTGTTAGTGACTGTTCTGCAACACAGCCATCTTCTAAGTATGTCAGGGCTACCATGCGCTCCTAAATTCACATTATCCTAGTGGTCATTGCAGCCACTATGGATGAGGTACTGTCCTGCACAGGCCCTGCACACAGTCCCAAGAACCCCAGCAGATAGGTGACAAAACTGAGGTTCAGAGAAGGTAATTCACCCAGCACCAGGCAAGTGGCAGCAGTAGAGCAAGGAAAGACGCCCCAGCCTGGTGCCCCTCCAGGCAAAAAAGCACTACTGGTGAAACGTGCTTCCTTACCCCTCACCATGGCACAGGCTCATTTCTTTCTTACAAAAACTCTTTATTACAACCTTTTTATTGACAGAGAACCAGGGCACATAAGTAATTTTCCCCTAAGTCATAAGCCTGGGAAATAGCAAAGTCAAGATACATCCCAGACCATTGGATACTAAGCCCCATCAGCCTCCTCTTACACCTTGTTGCCTCAGCTGTGGCTTTACAAGCAAGAAAAATTGTGTCTGGGCCCAGAACCCATTGCTGGTGTGTCAAGACTCTTAGGGAACCAAAAGGTACTTTGGTTCATTTTCCACAGCATGTATTTGCCAGCAGGTGGTAGAAGTGATGTGGGGCAAAGGGTAGGAAGCCTGAGGTGAATTACATGTTAAATGACATCTCAGCAAAGGTAGTTATAGCATATCTCGTTCCCATGAACAGTGATCTCCCTCTTTAAGCCTTGGCATCCCAGGCCAACCTATCTCCATCTGCTGCAAGGTTCTTCCCTGTCCCTGCTTCACTAGGCATGCCTGGCTTCATCAGGTGTCCTCACTTCACCAGATGTGCCCCTCTTCACCATATGTTACCCTCTTCGCCAAGTGTCCCCTTTCATCAAGTGTCACTACTTCAACAGGTGTCCCCACTTGCCCAGATATCCCAATTCTCCCCAAGGAATTACAATGGGTCCAAGGAGAACATGGTGAGAGAGGCTGCATCTGTAGGTCACTGTGCCATCAGCAGCTGCCTAAGGTGCCACAGACAGTTGGGCCGCACAGCTGATGAAACAGGACTCTGACAATAGGACCAGCCTCTTCAAAAGCTGGGCAGGGCATTCTTCACACCAGCCAGTTATCTGGCACCTCACAAGATGCCAGCAGTCTCTCTCATTTAGAGCAGCCTCTGTGTTTTAAAAGCATTAATGGAGCAGCCTTCCCATTTGCCAACAACTGCTACCACCCCCAGATGTACAAATGCTGAATGGTTGCAGCAGCTGAAACCATGGCCAAAGCTGCCTTTTCAGAGCCCCTTGCCTGAGTTTCAGGGCCTCACCTCTAAGGTTTTATAGGGGCTCTTAGAGGCCTCTTATGGACTAGGATTCAGCACTAGCACTTATGAAGACAATTTCATGTTTCACCTTTCCACCTTCAAAGTCCACCTGCATTTGTTGCCATGAATGCTGACATCCATTGACCCAATTTACCAATAAACCATTTAGTGTAAATTCAGACCTGAGCTGAGGCTGACTTCTCTAAAAATGCAGCTGTCCCGTCTTCTATCTGTGCTATGCTGATGATGTTGGGAGCATCAGAGGGAGCCAAGAGTGGTGTAAAGTTGTGGCTGTGATGTTCCCACCCCATGATTTTTTGAAAGCCTTTCTCAGTACTCAGGTTGAACTGCCCCCAGGCTGTTTGTCATCTCACTGAGCTCCACCTGAGGGGATCAAGGCTCACCATGGGTGAAGAGGGCGGGAGAGGGAGTTGTTGGCCCCGCATTTAAGGTACATTAGGTTTTCGTGGCCTGGTGGCTGTCCTGCAGTGCAGGAAGGATAATGATGAGAACAATGATAACTGTCAGTACAGCTGCCCCACACGGCAGGACTTGATGACCTTGACAATAGAGCTCCCTATGGCTCTTTGTAGTAGAGAATGTGTCTTGAGGGCTCTAAAGATTTGCCCAAATCCGCCAGCTGAAAAATAGAGCATGGCAGGTTCAAGAGAAGTGATTAGGATGACGAGGAGAATTTGGATGCCTCCAGGGAGAAGCACTGGACCAGAGACATTCCCAGGGATGGAGCTAGTCTGAGCTTTCCAAACTCAGACAATGGTAGAGGAGCAGGTATAGTCTGAAATATTGTCTCAGATTTTCTACCTTCACTGAATTCAACAACAGCATTGTAATTACTCCGGCCTTTGGGTCATGGTTCTCCTTCTCTGTGGTGGGTCTGGGATGCAGGCAACAAGATGATTATATCTTTAGTGAAGCAGTACCATCAATTTCCTCCATCACCCAGAAGCCCTTTCTTCTAGCACAGAGTAAGATCTGGGCTTCACTTCCCATGCCAGTGAGACAGGTTCATGAATCTGAATTCAGCATCTGGCCATGTACTCCACTGACCAACAGATAGTGAAAATAAGGCACTCTGCTAGGGAGTGTATTCACAATCCCCTGTGGCCTCTAGGGAACTGTGCCTGGTTTGTTCACTGAAAACAGGTCATTTCAAGCCAATTTGAAGATCATAGTTGATAAATGGAAAGAAGGGAGGAAGGTAGAGTGAAAAAGAAGGAGGAGAGCAAGCAAGGATGCACAAAATCATAGTGCCAACACCACATGAAGCTCTTCATTCTCTCGGGCCTTCAGTTATGACACCCACAACCTGAGCCCAGCTCATGGTTCAGCTGAAAAATAAATGGTGATTTGGGTCTGTCTGCACCAGAGAATGCATATATGAATTCAAACTATTTTATTAAAACAATCAAAATTCATAGATGGGACAAGATGGGGAATGTTTAGCATTATCCTAAATCACTTTATATCTACATTTCCTGGATATGGCCCCAACCCCAACACATTTTTTTTAAATATATTTCTTCTATTAGATTTGGTAAACAAAGTATTCCTGATAAAAAGAAAGAGTCTGCTAAGATCAGATATTAATAAAGGGCTAAATAGTTTAAAGACTAATAAAGAGCTATAAATCTCCCCAGCTTAGTACCATGAGGCAGGTTTTTCATTTATTCTCTCAAGAGGTCCTGTGTAATTAGAAGCAAGAGATAGTCACTGTCTCTAATTTGAAAATAGGGATCAGGCCTCTTTAATATTCCTCACCCTTTGTTTTAGCCCATAATGGAATTAAATGTGGAGGCCTCCCAGATGACACTCCCTTCATTTCCATTCCCAAACAGAAATCCAGCTGTTCCAGAGTCCCAAATCAATTCTCCATCTGGCATTCTGTGGACACTCAAACAATAAGTCATTTTAAAATAACAGGTACTTTAAATTTGAAGAGTGCATTGCAAGTGAATCTAGCTTTATATTCACAGCAATCCTGCACCAGGCCTATAATATCCTCAGTGTAAGATGAGGAAACAACGAGTTCAGAGAGGCTGTTTCCCCAACATGACCAGTGCGGAAGTGTCAGAACCAAGCCTCCGGCTCAGCCAAAGGCTGATAAGCCTGCAGGAAGATGGGCAGGAGCTGGGAAACTGGAAAAGCCAGGCTTGCTTCAACTTGAGCCTGGCATGTGGCTGCCCTGGAACTGACACAGCTACTCAGTTAGGACAGGGATCATCCCTTGACCCCATTCCAGGACTCTAAGAGGCCAATTCACAGGGAAGTGGGGACAGCAGTGGGAAATCCCAAAGACATACAGCCAAGAGAGAGCGAGGCTGGAGCCTGGATGACTCCCCATGGCCTCAAGGATCATTGAGATCTGACAACACATGAATGAAAAGAAACAGGGTCAGTTCCCCTTGCCCACTCTCCACTCCAAGACATTTGTCAATATCTGGAGACATTTGGGGCCATCACAACTTCCCATCTAGTGAGTAGAGGCCAGGGATGCTGCTGCTCAACAAACTACAATGCACAGAATGGCCCCATAACAGAGAATCAACCAGCCTGTGCTTCGCTATCTGTCTCAGTCAATCACAGCACAAACATTTGAAAACTGACTCTGAATTCAACACCACCTAGGTAGAACACCACCCAGCCTGGTAAGCTCGTAATCCACTGACAGAATAACCACACTTTATCCAAACCTCTTTCTTATCATAGTTTAACTAAGAAAGAAAAGGAAAGGAGGAGGAAGAGAGGAAGAGGGAGGCACCCTGTCTCCTGGAAGAAGCTTCAGCTTCCCCAGCCACACATCTATCCACTTCTACTAGCACAAGTGTCAGTACTAGTTAAATAGTTATAGTACAATAATAATATCCCTCACACTTGATATGATGTGGGGTTTTATAAAGACAGCTTTCCTGATCACTCATTTACTGAGCCCCACAGAAATACTCTGATTCAGAAGTGATCATGGGCCCATTCACTGGGCCAGGGGTCCACATGAGAGACTTGCTCAAGTCAGTATGGCCAGTTGGTGAAGAATGAGACTCAAGTCTCCTTACCTGAGGCCAAGCTTCCTTCCCCAGCTGCTTTGTGAAGGTGCAAGCCAGAGAAGTGTTCACACAAGTCATGTGTACATTGCCTGGCTGTCATTTCCACAATGCTGGTCTAGATGCCTCCAGGAAGCCACATGCCTCTACCTCTGTAACTCTAGGTCAGAAATCAGATCCACAGAGCCAGAACTGTACATAGGACAGGTTTTGTTTCTCCTGCTCCTTCCCAGCAAAGAAAGGGTGGACTGAACTTGAAAACTGGCTGGATTAGGATTCATCCATGCTGAGGACATCGACCTCATTGCATTAGAACCAGATGCTGCAAAGCAGCCTTTTCCACATCAATGGTATGACAAGCATGTGCTGAGCACCTACTATGTACAAGGGTTGTGATGGGCCCTTGGGGGACAAAGACAGGAAGAGATCAGATTTGGGAATGCTCAAAGCCTCATTAGAGACAGAGCAGGTGTGGAAGTCAAGACTGTGGGTACCAATATGTGCAGAGTTAGGGCTTCAACATATGGATTTAGGGGGACACAATTCAGCTCATAACACCACCCAAGCTCACGCATCGTCCATCCTTATGACTGCCTGCCTCTCTCCACATATACTGCTGTAGTTATCCTGATCCCCTCATGGTGCTGAGCTGGGGAGATTTTATAGGTCTTTATCAGTCCTTCAACTAATTTAGTCCTTTAGCTATCTGATCTTAGCCAACTCTGTATTTATCATGTGTGAAAGAGATCTCCTTCTGGACTAAAACTTAGCTCAGTTGTTCTGGGAGCAGAGCTAGCTTATGGTGGGGCAGCTGGGAAAATTTGTCACTTCTAAGTTGTGCACCAACAGGAAAAATAAATATGTTTTTTATTTTAAAAGTTTGCAAAGCAAATTTGATTCCCATGAAAAAAACCAAGCCATCTCCTCCTTTAACAGCAACTCCATAGATCTTGGAGGGTAGGCCTTAGGGAATGTGAAACAGTAAAGAAGCTGCAAGTAAGTGGACTGCCCTGGGATCTGCTTCCAGAGCCTCCTCGGCAGCCTGAGAGCATTTTTGTATCCTTATGAAGCAACTCAAGGTAGAGGAGCCCCATGTTGTTCCCATTGTCTCTGCCCACCCCCTACCTACAAGTAGATGCTTTCCCAGTAACCAAGTCCTTAGCAGCCATTTGGGGCCTTCTACACCCAAACTTCCAGCAGAGATCTGACACTCTGGCTCAAATTTGATAAGATTGAGGCTTTGCACCACTGTCCTGGAATGTCAGAGGTCAACTCAGAATTCTCCTAACCACACGCCCCGCAACATGGGCAGTAGCTGGAAGGTGTTTGATGTTGGTCCAGGTGCTCTGCCCTCTGATACAAGGCCTTCCAGGCCTACCCAATGCCCACAAACCACACACTGTATGTCTGTGGAAACCAACCAAGGCACACATTCTCTAGAACAAGGGTATCAGCCCCCAGGCCATGGACCGGTACAAGTCCGTGGCCTATTAGGAACCAGGCCACACAGCAGGAGATGAGCAGTGGGTGAGTAAGCAAAGCTTTATCTGTATTTGCAGCTGTTCCCCAGTACTATCATCACCACCTCAGCTCCATCTCAGATCATCAGTCATTAGATTCTCATAGGAGCACCGGTCCCTGGCGCCAAAAAGGTTGGAGACCGCTGCTCTAGAAAGCCTTCTTTGACCTCTGCCTCAACCCAATCTGAACATTAGCCTTCCCCTGAGACTCATTCTCACCTAATTGGCATGCATGATTAGCTGTGCACCCAATCACCCAACACATCTTTATTGCAGAACTCCTCAGTGCTCAAAGCCACTCTGAGCTCGAAAGTGATGGGAATCAATAAGAGAAAGTCCTAGGCTCCATGAAGGAAGACAATGAGCATACAAACAAGTAGCCGATAAAGTAATTGCAGATCATGGGGAGGTCATGAAGAAACAAAGGCAGGAGACAGAACGGGCATAGGGCGTGCAGGGCAAGTGGGAATAGCCAATCCAAGAAGGTGACATTGAGATGCACTGAAGTCCACTCCGGTGCTACTGATATAGAGTGTTGGAACATAAGAGGCTTAGAACATGGTGACTCAAATACTCGGATCTGTTCTTGAAACTTATGTGTCATCAGAGACATGCAGAGGGGCCTGTGACCAGCTCAATTTCCTGTTCTCTAACGCTCATGTCCTCTGCCCCAGGCCAGGGAACCCACTGCCCATGTACCCATCAGTAAAAGATGTAGGAGGTTTGTGGGAAGAGGTATGTAAGAATTTATAATGGCCAGAATGAGGGGCAAAATCAAGTTGTCACACCAGAATAGTGACAAACACCAGCTCTAATAATAATAATTGATGATGTGGATAATGAAGATGACTATTTGTGTGTTACAAGATCTCAGATGATACTCTGGAGCTGTATCTTGAAACAGTTTCTAAAAGAGCATAAAATGAAAATCTCAAGTGTTCAAAATAACCCTTGAATTTTGTAACATAAAATGTAAAACTTCTGCAAAATAAGAGCATAATGTAAAAGAATTGCATTCTTTAATGAACACTAAATACCCATATCCATGAGTTGGGGTTTACAGTCCTGTACAGTAACACATTCCCGCATCATGTGCACAATACAGCCCAGCATATGTCATCACTCAAAAGGACACTATCTATCAGAGGAGTCATCACAGTGTTTGCTGCTGGCAACAAGAGATGCAAGAGCATGAAGATTTCAGCTTGCCAGCTTTTCCTGTTGGTCAAGCCCTCTATTATAAATAAAGTGAACTTACTCTAAGACTGACAGGAAGGGACCTCTGTTCCAGGCACCCTGAGGCAGCCTTCCAGAGATTTGAGCAGCTTATTGGCAAAAGCTGGCCCCTAGTAAAAGTGTCCTGCCAAGGTGAGAAACTCAGAGAACAAAGGACATTTTGAAGGTGAGTGCAGAGCTGTGACATCTCTCTTAATGATGCATACAAAAGGGTGAGAGAGAGGATACTTAACATAATTATGGAATTGGATGAGATGTGACTGTAATACAGGGAGGTTAATTTCCTGCCATGGTATGTGGAGTCTGCCTGTGATCTCAGTTCTACTTTGCACATGTGGAGTTGAAAATAGGTGATGATGAGGCTCCTCCTTTTTTCTAGCATACATCTTCCCCGGTACCTCTCACATTCTCCAGGGACCAATTTTGCACGTTCTCTCCAAATGTTTGTTGTTCCACTTTCAATGAGCCACCAATTCATTTCTTAACTTTACTCTAGTTGGGGGGTTTAATTTTTTTTTCTCAATAAATGACTCAAAAGTGAATGTTTCTCTGGGGCTCAGAAGCAAACTGATCCTTTCTCTTTCCCTATCTCTCTCTTTGATAGGCACACACATACACACAAGAGAATAAAATTGCACACATTGTTATCACAATTCTGCTTTAAAACCTTTCACAGGTCCTGAAGAGTGGAGCCCCATCTCTTCAGTTTGAGGGGCAAACCCCACACCACCCGACCCAAAGGGAGCCTGGCAGATGGCCACCTCCAGGACACATCTTGACTTTAGAAACATCAAGCTGGCCTTTATGTTTTCTAACTCTTTGCAGGGTCTGAAGCAGAAGCCATCCCACAGGAGAAACAAAGAGATCCCCAGAGGATGGGGACACATGGCCCAGGAGGCTATGTTCCAAAAGAATTCATTTGCCAGGTTTACAGGCTATCCTGGCTTGACCGGAGCCATCTTCAGTTTTTGTCAATTTGGGTCATGTGGACATGTGTCCCAGAGACAGTCATGGATAGGCAAAAGGCTGAGGAAAACAGCATGCTACAAGAGACAAACTGTGAGGTGCCTCTCTGGACTTTGTGAATGACCACATTTAGAGATCTTATGTAGAAACACTGGTGATTTGGTGACTTGGAACTCACCAATGAGTTTTAGTGGTACAGGCATACCTCTGCCCTCCTGCTGTGAGGCAGGGGAGACTCTGGTATCATGAGGTCCTCAGGACCTGGCCTCATTCCCTTCGGATTATGAATCGAAGAGCCTCCTCTGAGGAGCACTGTCTGTACATGGAACTGAAATTTTAACTTTGGCCCCAGCCAGTTCTCACTATACCTCTCCTTCATCTTTGCCCTTATTCATTCTGATTTTTCAATGTGGCAAGCCCTGTCCTGCCCAGGTCCTTGTAATCCCCTCAACTTGCCCCCAGCCCACCCAGGTAGTTATTAAAGAAGGCTTAGGTAAATGCAGACCCATCACCAAGTCTTGTCTTCAGGCTGTCTGCAAACTCAGAACTCCTCTCTCCATCCTCTGCTCAGGAAGCTGTGGTTCTTTGCCAATTCATTTAACCAGGAACACTTATTATAGACAAACTACCACTAATGCTGCTATAGAGGGATTCTGGGGTGCTAAAAATGAGAGTACATCAACAGAACAAATCTTGAAACACAGTGAACAAAAAATTCAAGTCACAGAACATACATGATGTCATCCATTTAGATCTGGTTCAAATAAAGAAAAACTAAACTATAATGAAGTACACATAGGTGATTAAAAGGTAATGAGAAGCTGAAACATGAGAGCACACAATTCAAGGTGGTAGTTATTTCCCATGGATCGAGAGGAGGGCGCAGTCAACAGAAGGCAGCTTGGGCACCGGCAGCGTCCCCTTTCTCAGACTGGGTGGGGTGGGGGTCCACTGGTGCTGCTGATTGTTCTTAAAGTGTCCATACACATTATACATATTGCTTATATGTGTGATATGTTTTGTGGTTTAATAAAAAGTCAGATGTTTAGTTTGTGCCAGGCACTGCTGGGTTTGAGGCATGAGAAGGTTAAGACATCGCCCTTCTACTCAGGGATATACTGTCTCCACTCCTATTGACTTCAGTAATAAAACTGCTACACTCGCAGGCTTTCGGGTCAGCAGAATGGGCTTGGGTCCTGCTGCCCCACTCACTGGAATGTTATTGAAAGTCTCTGAGCCTCGATTTGCTCATCATTAAAGTGGAGGCCGGAATTGCTGTGAGGAGCAAATGAGGTAAAGCGGGTAAGTAATGCCCAGCACAGGCACAGTCTGGCATGGAGAATGCAATCACAGTGCTGTCATTGTCATTGTGATTACTAACCTGTGTCCTAGTTGTTGACTGTAATTTCCTGTATCTTACTATTTTTTTGAGAACAGACAACTTATTTTATGCATTTATTTCTCTCAGCATTAGTCATTTGGGAAACAGTGTCATACATACATATTTGAATCTGATTAAATTTCATCCTCTCAAGAAATGCCTTTGTGGGGCATTAGTTCTTCCATTGACAAATAGGGAAATGGAGGCTCAGAGAATCCAGACAGAGAGTCCTATCAGCAGACAACGTGGTTCCTCTTCTTGTAGAAAGAGGAAGACTACTTTAAAAGAAAAGAAGTGTGAATTTTTCTCTGCATCTCAAAATTCAACTGCAAGCTTAAAAAGAAACAGGATCAAAGTGTTTGGCAAAGGAAGTCCAGCTACTGTCATCTACTTTCCATGAAAGCTAAACCGTCGGCATCATTTGAGATCTCAGAGTTTCTTAAAAGGAGAACTGGCAATATCAGCTTCGCTTGGGAAATAGTTTGCCTAAAAATTGAAAAGAAAAATCTCCTTGAAGGTGTTTTGCTTTGTAACATTGCTATAACAAACTTCTTCCTTTAATGTTCAAGAAAGAAAAGAGTATACTCATTGCAACTAAAGCGAAATGAGCAAACTTCTCCACAATGTCTATTCCCAGGGGAAAGTGTCATGTTTGACTTTTTTGTCAATGAGGACATAGGAAAAGGAGTCCTTGAGACTGGGTCCTAGAGGGCATTGTCCTGACATGCGGGCTTCTTCAAATGGCCTGACCACTCTGTGCCTGGGACATTTTAACAGCAAGAGTGGCTTTAATCATGAGGACGATGCAGGCACACATGGATGCTAATAAGAAAACTGAACAATATGCAAAGCAATTAGCTTTTCCTGATAATTAGACTTTTCCAAATGCAGATTGGTTTTTGTTGATGCCAACTGTAGTAAATGTTAATGGTGCTTGCCCATATTCTACCAGTCACATGTTTCTTCCAATGCTGAAGGTGTCTGGCTCCCTGAATATGCCTAAGGGGCCACAAGACCAAGAAGTTAATTCCAGGAGCAGCCTCAGCCCATGGCAATGGGAATATATTGGTGAATGAAGCCCAGCTTCCTCTCAGCTCAGGGATAGCGCTGAGATGACCTTCAGTCTCCCGGGGTTCCCTGTGGGATTGATATGTCACCCACAGCTGTCACATGTCTTTTAATGTCCTATTTGACTGGCTCCTTCCCCACCCCTACTCCTACTCTCACCCCTACAACTGCTTCCTGAGACCACCTCCCAAATATAACACTGGCTCTGAGTCCCAGTCTGGAGCTCTACTGGAGGGTGGGCAACCTGAGGCCCCAACCTCTCCTCCCTTAACTCTGCAGCATGACGTACTTCTGGACGTGTCCAGGGCTATCCTTATCACCACTGCTGCCCCTCAACCTTCCAATATCTGACCCTTAAAACCCTGCTGGAGTTTCTGCTTTATTTCAGATTTGCTGGCTTTCCATAGCAAGCAGTGGCACTCCTGTCTCTGAGGTGCCTTCATGGCCTCTAAGCTTGAAGTTCTGGAACCACTCACTTTGTCTCAGAGGCCTAGCTCAGCTCACCCAGGGCTCCCATTCACTTCCACCTCGGACAAGTGTCCTGGCTCCACATCCTCACACATATATAAAAGGCCATAATGCCCATTTTTGTTGCTTCATTATGAGCTCACAATTTACCTTTTCTCATGTACAATTCTGCAAGTTTGACAAAACACACAGCTCTATAACGACCATCGCAGTCAAGATACATGAGTGTCATTACCTCCTTGAAACCAAACCTGTCCTTTAGACGCAACCTGCCTCTTGTAACCTGTGGCAACCGCTCACCTTTCCTCCATCTGCAGTTTTGCCTTTTCCAGAGTGGAACTGGTATGGACTCACAGAGCACATGGTCTTCTGAGACTGGCTTTGAGGCTCACCCAGGCTGTTCCAAGCATTGTTGTTTTCTTCTTCTTTACTAATGAGGGAGCACCATCACAGTCCATCTATCCACTCACCAGCTGAAAGCCATTTGGGTTGATTCATTTGGACAGTTTGAGGCAATTATGAATAAAGTTGCTATGAACGTGGGTGCGCAGGTTGTTGTGGGACCACAAACTTCTACTTCAAGTAAACACCCAGGAGTGTGTTTATTCACACCTTTTTAGCTGGTTTCTGTGCCTTTGCTGTCCCACATCCCTATCTCTCCACTTGTTCTTCCTGAGACCAAGTTCTTGTCTCGGGTCTGCCTTTGACAACAAGTGACATTGGGTCTATGTGGGAGTCAAATGAATAGGGCTCTTCCAGGGGCCTGAGAGCCTACCAGTCCTGGACACAAGCCACCACCTACCCCTGCAGGGAAATGAGTGCAAGATAGGAACCTGCTGAGAGTGGAGGCTAAGTAAACATCCATGACCTGAGACCTCAGCAGCCTTTCCCCCAAGTGGACAAGTGGTAGCCACATAAGGCCAGGTGACCTGCTTCCCAAGTCCATCCCGAGACTACTAGGACTCTGACATCTGCCCCAAGAGTCATGCTAGAGGAAATGGACCCAGAGCACAGCATTTCCTTCAGAACAAGAAACATCTCAGCCAAAGGCTTAGTCAGTTTCCAGGAAATAAAGGGTGGTGTGAGGTCAGCCAGGACATGGAGAGGCTGATGTGGAGGGGGATGAATAGCAACCAGCTGGGTATAAGACAAGCAAAATAGGCAATGCCCAGAGCTGAGAGGAAGGAGGCCAGGCAGAAAGGTGAAAGAGAAGCCCCATTGGGAGCAGGAGCTTGGACCTGGACATGTGACTTGGAGAAGAAATCCCAGTGGTGGTTGTCAAAATCCAAAGGCCCTCAGGGTGCAATGAGAGGCAAGGTGGAGAGGCATATTTTTTCTGCCCTTACCCTAGGACTTGAAATTGCCTCCATATGGCAGAGTCCACATTTCCATGGACCTGAGGTACAGTCCATGGTCCCAAGCTCTGGGACTGCAAAGGCCAGGCCTGAAGAACTTATTACAAATGCCCGTTCCCAGCTCCTACCTTGAGTTAGAACTCAGCATGTCTTGGATTGGGGCCCAGGAATGTATAAAGACACAGGTTGATTCTGGCAAGCGACTAGGTTTGAAAACTGTCAAGTCCCAAGGCCCTGAGATTCTGATTCAAATTACAGGATGAAGAACAACCAAGTGCTTCGGCCTGGCTGTCCTGAGAGAAGTAACTGCCCTGTCCCCCCTCAGCATACCTGGAAGTCTTCACATGTCTGCTGAGCCTGCAGCCAGGGTGCTCATAGCTTAAAGGGTTATCACTGCCATAAATTTAAAGAAAAAAACACTTTAGAAGGTAATTTTCTTTTTGGTTCCCACCCAGGCTTCCTTTGGAGAAATGGCTGTAAGTGCACACTGTCCCTGAGCAGGAGCCATTCTTCCATCTCTGCTCCATATCTGACTGTGTCCCCCTGACTCTCAGACGGCAAACCCCAGGGCCCCATCTGATCCCTTTGCTACCCCTCCTCACAAGAATCGGGCTGAGTAAACTTGCTTAAGCCCTTCCTGTCTCTCCCCTCACTGTCTATTTACATTTTATCTTCTGTTTCTACTCTTTGATTTCCATAAAATTGGCTTGATCCAGTTCCAGGCCCAGCACTGGGATCGCTACTTACTGCTGAACTTATAGTTGATACAATCAGACGTGCTGCTCTGCTGGCTGTACTCAGATGCCAGCTCAATGGCCAAAATCATATTCTCCCCTAAACTGTCCTGGAGGCTCGTATAGGAAAATTTACACATATGTAGCAAGTGACAAATTAAACATGGATGTAATTGCTAAACATCAGTGGGATATTAGAATAGAGTGCATTCATTTATTTATCAATCAATCCACTCACTCTGGATTGATTCATTCAACAAACATAATTGACCAGCTGCCATATCCTAGGCACTGTACTAGAAAGTCCACTGTGCTAGGAGAAAAAAAGAAGGAATGGTCAGTCTTGTGTTTGTGTGTATGTGTCTGTGTCTGTATGTGTGAGAGAGAGAGAGAGAATGTGACAGTGAGTATGGGTGTGACTGTGTGAGTATGTGACAGTGTGAGTATGAGTGAGTGTGAATGTGTGACATGAATTATATATAACACATATATGATTAAACAAACATGAATGACTATCTAGAAGAAAAGAGATAATTGCCCTAAAAGTTGTGTAGTAGGATGTTTTGTGGAAAAGGAAAGAATATCAGACAGGCCTACCAACCATAGTGAGTTTCTACCGGCACCAAAGCAGGATGATGTGAAAAGTTGGGAGCAGTCACAGGCCAGAGGCTGGAAGTCTAGCACAAGCACCAGCAGCCCTCCATGTTTATCCTTACTCTTTAGTCCCTTATCCTCCCCTGTTCTATATCTGTGGTTTAATGAAAACCTCACAAATTTGATTTTGCACATTGGAAGCTGTGGCTCCTGCATTTGTTGAAAACGTGATGTAGACTATGTGGTGGGACTGGGACATACACTGTCAAATACAGCACAAGTTAAAGATAGTCCTGAACTTCTCAGCCCAGGAAAGTGACAAGGGCCACAAGAGAGGGAAGATGAGTGGTCAGGGCTTAGAAAGGACCAGGAAACCTTTCTTGGGGGTAAATTTGGAAGAGGCTTCATGAAGAAGATAAGGAGCTGGATTTAGAAATGACTAGTGGTGAGAGTTGGGGCGAGTAACAACTCACCAAAGAGAGAGAAACATGGAATAAACCCAAGAAGGACATAGGAATGCATTTGGGGAAGCAGTTAGAAGGCCTGGTGTGTCAACTAGGACTCTGAGCTGGACCCAAATAAGGTGAAGGGTTGTAGGCTGTGTCATGGTAGACAAAGGCAAGATCAGGGCAAGAGTCTCTTGGGTAGGCTGGGAAGGAGGAGATACTGAGAGGCAGGCGGGGTGCTCTCCTTGACTGTGAGCTGAAATCTAATTCAGAATCTGAACAGAGAGGAGGTAATGCTGGGTGTGTCTTGCCCTTGTAAACACAGCCTCGTGGCCTCATGGAGACCTTCCACAGGGGCAATAGAAGTGACAGGAAGAAGCCAAATCCATCTGTTCAGCTTCTGGTCCTGGAAGAATCAGCCCCTAGCCCATATCTGATATCCTGCTCTCAGGTAATTTCTACAGATTCTGGATGACCACCTAGTGGGGATCTGATTTGCTTATTTTGAGTTATTTAGGTAGACACTATAAAGTAACTAACTAAATGTCTGTTAACTTTGATGACTCAAACTTTTGGTCTTACAAGGATTGGAAGCTGAACCATTGGACTTTCCTGTCCCTCGAGGTGAATGGGTGTCAGCTGCTGCAGTCTGTCATGTTCTAGAAAGAGGACAATTTATATCCAGGTCTGCCTTTACATCCGCTCCTCCGCAACTGCATGGTCATGGCAGCTCTCTGAGGTTTGTGTCCCCCATGGATAAAGGGGGTCATGAAGAAAGGAGATGCAAGTCACAGAGCTGAGAACCAACCTGTCAGCATCTGCCTGGATGAGCCTGCGCTTCAGCAATCCTCCCTCTGTCACTCACACCTGTGCTGTGAGGCCTCTTGAGGCCCAGGCCAGCTCACCAGTCCCTGTATGCTGCCTCCTCTGCAGGTAGGTATGGCCAGGTGATGACAGTCTCCTCGAACTCCCAGGATGTGTGCAAGGAAAGCTAGCCAAATTCTAGTCCCAGATTTAAGAAGTAGCTGTGCCTTCTGCACATTCCTTCACCTTCCACAGTCTGTATCTGGGTGGACAATGAGGTCCTAGGACAGAGGGTACAGGGGATGGAATCTTCAGATAAAGGAGAGCCACCTTCCTACCAGGAAGTCACACTCTGAACTCTTCAGTGAATGAGAAGCAAGCCTCTGTATTAAAGGTGGGACATTCAGGAATCATTTTGCCATAGAAGCCATAATCTCCAACTAAGATAGACCTAAGTTATCTGTAGAATTTTTTACAAGGACAGTGTCATCAGGAGATCTGTGTGTCTGAACAAAGCAAGGGGCTCAGAAGAGAAGAAAGGGCTGTGTTCCTGTGGCCTGGTCAAGTCCAGAACAAGCACATGCATCGGTCAAGAGAAGCAGCCTCACACTCGCTCTCAGCCCAGAGCACAGAGGCAGGAGCAAAAGGGCAAGAAACATTATGGGACTTGGTGATGCTCCTGACAGCATCAGGTACTCACCTCCACACACACCCCTGCCATGGGCCCTCGCTGCAGCTGCAGATGGTGTGGCACTCATCATACATCTGGCCTGGCTCCTGCGTAGTCCCTGAGTGCTAGCACAAGCCAGAAAGTCTCAACCTTGTTGAGAAGAGACACTGCAACCTTCTGAACAGAACTCACTTCTGAATGAAGACAGTTCTGACTGGGCAGTTTAACCAGCTGAAACATGCTCTGGGCTGTGCTTGAAGTGTGCTGCTTCATGTGTGGAGTACACAGTATAACCCTTACCTCCCCCTGTCTTCCTGCTCCAGGGCCATGGCTTCAGCGACTCATTGCAGGATGAGAAGTAGAGGGTAATGGTTCAATACCCTGCACCAGCAAAATACCAAGTCAGAGATGGGAAACTCAGCCAGCCCTGGGCCTTGCCTCCTTCCCAAGCCTGGCACTAGCAGCCTTGGAATCCCAACTCAACCACTCTCTTGTTCTGTGACCTGAAGGCAAGTTACGCATCGTCTCTGAGTTTCTCTCCTAACCCGAAATGCAGGATTATGTCTGCACTTATTATCATGTTGCTGGAGTACTGAGCAGACAGCATGTGTCCCATCTTGACACCCAACATCATTGAACTTCTAACTTGGGCCTTCTTCTCCAGGCATGACAAGCCACGCCCGGACAAGTCATGACTGACTTTGTGTGAGTCCCTGGTCCTCTGTAGACCTCTGTTTTCTCTTTTTCCCCATGTTGCAAGATCCTCTACCCTGCCATCCCCAGGTGTGTTGCTGTGAAGACATGTAGGAAACACTAAAGCTAGCTACTACCTGCCATGACAGCCTTCCCTCACAGATTCCTAACCAGGGAATATCACAGGGATTCTTGGGAGTCTCAGTACAAATAGTGCTGGGTAACTTGTAACTTGCTGCAGGTCCCTGGGGCTCAGAGCCTGAGCTATCTGAATCGGATATAGGCAGAAAGTGACTGATGTGAAGGTACAAAGGACTCTTCATTCACCAGAGCCCTGTGGGCATGGCTTATAGAAGATAATTGAAGTAAGCACCACAAATGTGCTGTCCCCTCAGAATCTCCTCCAGGCGGAGTTTGCCTGTGGGTTAGTGGGGCTATAAATGCCAGCCACCCTAGTATCTGGGACCTGGGACCTGACTACTGCCTTCATAAAGACTCCTGGATGTGGAATGTGTTTGCTCAGGCAGCAGTGCAGTAGGCGACAGTGAGAAATGAGATGCAGAAGCTCTACTACAGGGACCAATTAAGCACAGTGTAAATAAGTCACTTTGTATACCTTCAATGGCAAACCATCTGACCCTTGAAGGCTTTGAGATGTGCACATGTATGTCTCTGGAAAGCAGAGACTAGCAGTTAAGGAAAACTGATGCTGCAAAATCGTGCCACTTAATATGATATAGGTATACATAAATTATTAAGAACAGCTGTAGAGAAGTATATGCTAAACCACTAATGTGATTCTATCTGGAAAAAATTACAAAGAACTTTCTTCTTATGATTTAGAAATTTTCTTCCTAAGCAGGGAAGTCTTTCTTTCTAAAAGCTTTTATATCTTTTTCAAATCTCAATTTTCTAAATATGTATAAATATATATTATATAATATGTTACATATTATATATCAGATAATTTATATATTTTATATATATAATTTATATTTTATTATTTATATTTAGATATAAATTATATAGTTATACATTTATAACTATATAAATTTATATGAATATATATTTGAAATGCTAGGATTTGGAAAGTTATTAAAAGACTTTTAGAAAGAAAGACTTCCCCACTTTGGTCAGTTTTCTTACCCTGAGACTTTCAGGAGTGAGCAGGACCGTTATTGTCCTGGGTCCTGAAGTTCCATTCTTCCAGAGTTAAGGTCAGGCTACTGGACGAGGTGCTCAGTCCCTCCAATCCAAAGACTCACGGCCAGAGCAGGAACACTGACTCTATGAAGTTACCAGGGAAAAGGGAGGTCAGTACTGTGGGCACAGTTTGAATTAGGATGAGTCTTAAGTTTGGTTCCCCATAAAGCAGAACCTATGTCAAAGCATCTGTGCTAATATTTCTCTGGGAGATACAACCTGAAGGAAACAGGAGTTGAGGTGAGGATAGTAAGAGGCAATGAAGGCCAGAGACCAAAAAAAAAAGGGCTGCCTTACTGGGCTGGCCACAGTGTATAGGTCTCCTGGAGTCTGCTGTCTTGGAATAGATCATGGAAGTGGGGACGACACCTAGGAAAGGGAAAATCATCGCTGGCTTCTTTCTCCCATTGTTCAAAATTCATCCCACAACATAGCAATCTCTCACATTTCTAGGTTGTACCATCTGGCCATCCAGAGTAGCTACCAGGAAAACCAGACCCCAACAAGTATCTGTGCTTCAGCCAAGCACCAGGACACTTGTCCCTCCACCATGTGGCTATGACGCTCAAAATAGAGACCAAACTCTGAGGTCCACAAAAGTGATGCAGGAGTGAGTGTTTTTCCTGGAGGGCCAGTGGTTCCATAACACAACACCAAGGCCCTGGGCTCCCAACACTTAACACAGGACCAATCCTGAGAGGATGAATGAAGCCTCAACCTCCTTTGCCTACTCTGCCCTGCAGGCTATTGTCAGAGAGAAGGAGAGGAGAGGGAGGGAGGTGTATCAGGCAAAGTGAGCAGGCATCATGATCTTAACTGGAGTGTTAGCATCACCATCCAGTCAGTGATGCAACAAGAAAATGGTTTCTCTCATGCAGGTTATTTTTCTCATGCAGGCTCAAGAGAGCCAACTGTCATATAGTCAGCAGTTTGAGGAGCTGGTTGTTAAACCGTTGGTGGCTTGAAATCTGCAATAGTCAAGATATTTCACCACAGAAACTAAAGGCGGGGGAATCGGGGGGAAGGGTGTGGGTAATTTTCCTCCAGGATTACCAATTTACCAGCACACCACTGCTTGGTTCTGTCAGAACCCTTAACTTCTCAATTTAAAGTAGAGGGGATGGTCCTGGAATCACCTGCATTGACTGAAGACCTTATGATGTCTTGTTAATGTGCAGGTTCTAAGGCCCCACCCAAGCCTCCTGGTGTAGATTCTCCAGGGCAGGGCCAAGGCCTCCTGTTTTGACTGGTGATGATAATAGTTTTAGGCATATCAACGTCAAGAACCGCTGGCCAGCATTTCAGGTACTCACAGTCCAGGGCCTTAGAGACCTGGGGAACCCTTGTCCTTCTCTCCCTCTCTTCACAGCACCCCCTCATGTGGAGTCACTTTCCCCTTCACCTCCCTCTCTAGGTCATACAGTGTCTCTGCTTTGACAGTTGACAAAGAGCCCCATTTACTGAATTTTTTTCTAAGGATAACCACAGTGGCCTGATAACTTATGGTTGTAAGTCGAAAACATAAAAGGCTGATTGATGTTTAGGTAACAGTAAGAGCTTCAGTGGATGAATCACCCCCTTTCGAAGTTCTCCAAAGGGACGGCTATCTCAAATATGTGTGTGTGCAGGGGCTCACAACCCTCACCTGTTCACTGCTTAGAGCATAACACCCCAGAGGCTTACAAACCTAGAATCAAGGCCTAGTTTACTGCTCATTTATCCAGACCAGAGCTTCTAAGTCTTGAACATGAAACATGAAAATCTTGTGAAAAGGAATCTTGTGAAGTTCTAACTCAGTAGATATGGCCAGGGCCTGAGATTGATTGATTGATTTAGGAATTAGCAGGTTCCCAGGGTATGTCGACACTGCTGGTGCAGAAACCATGCTTGAATTGTAAGGACCTGCAGTACTTTGTCACCCACAGAGTCCTTGTGAACTAGATAATTAATGCTCTGATCCCATTACCGGAAAAGTATCATTCTTTATATATTTATTTCTGGTGCCGGCTACATTTTCTTCAAGGCATATCTTAGCTAGGATGCCTTATCCTCTGTTTTAGTTATCTCTTGCTATATAACAGACTTCAAAACTTAGTGGCTTAAATAACAATAATGAATTTGAGCTGGGGCTCAGCTGGGCAGTCTTCAGCACTAGGTAGTGCATGCTAGGTCAGTGGCACCAACATTCTAATATCTGGTGCTTCATCTAGGAGAGCTAGGACATCTAGGAGCTGATCACACATAGCTCTCTCCATGTGACCTTACACTGGCTAGCTTAGGCTTCCTAACAGTATAGTGGCCTCAGGCCAGTTGGAACTCTTACATGGCAGCTGGCTTACGTGAGGGAACATTCCAAGAAGACAAGCCCAATGTGCAAGCACTTAGAAAGCCTCTGCTTGGATCACACTCAAAGTCTTCCTAAACAGTCACATGGCCAATCCCCAATGGGGAGTGGACCACACACTGGTGAGGTCACCAGGCAGTGTTGTTCGTGAGGACAACAGATAGAACATCTGACCTCTGATTCTCTTATTAATTAGTCCTTATTCATCACCCTTATCTCAAGATCCATTCCCTTGCAAGTTATTTCACCAAATAGCTTTTTAAGAGGAGTCTTGGATATTAGCCATGATCAAAGAATTGCTTTTTCAGTTCAGTTTCACTGGAACATTATAAACAGTTCATTAGAAGTTCAAAAACTCTCATAGTCATGCAAAATTTGGTTGCTTAAGTTATTACATTGAAAATTAATTAATTCTTTCAATCCTTTTTTAATGCAAGATGAATTTAATTCTTTGTGTAACATGACAAATTTCTGCTAGTGAATGACAGCTGGGGGTATTAATCACTGTTCTCATTTCAGAAACCATTCTCTCACCCCAATTTTATTATTTTGTGGTAAAAGAATGAGCTAGAATTGCCACGGGAAAGAAAAAAGAATTTGGGCCGCAAAGTTAAGGTTATTATTATTGCCAACAGAAAACTTGAGCAGTTGGACACTTAGAGGTCATTACAGGAGACCAACAGCTACAACGCCAGTTAGCAACACTCTCCTCATCCTAGGTTTACATTTCAAAGTTCTCCTGTGGCTTATATCTGGGATTGTGGTGAGAAATAGGCATGGGGGATATTCTTTTGGCATTTTTTATAAAACTCCTTTTGTTCCCACTCTATTTCATTAAAAAAAAAAATGACAAGAGCATGGTAAAGAAATATCCAGATCAATTAAAAGGATTCACAATGAAAAATTAGCGTCCTCGCACCCCACCTGCTTGAGGACCAAACCTCAGTACTCCAGAGTTCAGGTTCCCAAGTTACCAGAAAATGTACATGCACATAAAACAATGCATACATTTGTGCACTCGTTTACACAATTTTACACCAAAGGCAGCACACTTTAACTGTGGATGTGCACCTGGGTACCCTTGAAGGGTCAACTTAACAGAGCACCTTTCCATATTAACACATACAACTACCTCTTCTTGGTCACAGTAACCCTAGGTTATACAGCTTGAGGATAATCTGAACAATTTCTCAGTTTCAGACATGAACTATTTAAGTTTTCCTAAGTCTTCAGGAATCAATCATCCAATCCAAATGAGTTTTCAAATTTATTTACATAGAGTTAAGTAAAATATTCTTTTGCATATAATTTTGAATTTCTTATTTATCTGTGGTTTCTTCCACTTTCTTTTTTTGAATTGTTCTTTTTATAAGCTGTTGATTTATTGTGTGTCCCTGCATGTGCATATGTGTCCTTCTCTAGCGTATGTGCACATAAGAGTTTGCAAATGAGCACACATATGTGTATCTTCAAATCAGCTCTTGAGATTATTTTCTACTTCTCATTTCCTATTTTCAAATTCACCAATTTCTGCTTTGATTATATATAATTTCCTGTCTTGTGTTTTCTAAGGCTAACTTTGTTGATTTTTTTTCTCTTTGACCAAATTGAATGCTTAATTTTTCTTCACTTTTGTGAACAACATGTGTCTTAAAGGCTAAAAATTTTATCAGAGCACAGCTTTAGCTACATGATATCATTTTTTACTATTTTCTAGTTAGTTGCTAAGGTTGATTTTATTGCATCATGGTCAAAGAATGTGGTGTTTGATTAAAAGAAGAAAAAGGAGGAGGAGTAGGAAAAAAAACAGAAACTTAACATTTACAGTGCTTTTCCTAAGAATTTATCACATAGACATTTTTGTAAACTCTGCACAAATATTTGAAAATAATAGTATTCTATTTTCAGTATATAAAGTTTCTAAAACCTGTAGTTTCATCTTTTGACATTCCTGACATTGTTTACCCATGCTGTCTTTCTTTTCCTTTTTGATCAGTCTCACTGGAGTTTATCAATTTTATTAATATTTTTTTAAAAACTCATATTATTGATTATTACCATTATATGGATGCTTAGCTGTTGCTATCTTAAGTATATTAATCTTTTCACTTATTTTGGTTTTAATTTGCTATTCTTTTCATAATTTCTTGAGATGAGTATTTATACCATGAATGTCAACCTTTCTTTTTTCCTAACACACGCATTTAGGCTATCAATTTTTCTCTAATCACAGTTTTAGCTTTACCTCATGAATTTTAATGTTATAAATTTTAAATTACTAATTTCAAAATATATCCAAATTTCTATTTTGATTTCTTCTTCATGTTCTTATGAATTATTTTAGAATCTCATTATCTTCCCAATATATGGGGCTTTTCCATCTGTTATTTTGTTATTGTTTTATAACTTAATTGAACTGTTCTCACAAAACATACTGTCAATGATCTCAATCCTTTGAAATTTAGGAGATATTCTTTATGCCTCACCAAAAAAATCACTTTAATACTCTCTGTGCAATTGAATATTAAGTATATTTTTCAGATGTTAGTTCAATGCCTAGACATATCAATTGGGTCAAGTTTCTTGTTCTTGTTCAAATCTTCTATTTCCCTACTAACATTTGTGTACTTATTCTATCAATAATTGAGAGAAACACATTAAAAATCTCTCATTATATTGTAGCTTTGTATATTTTTTCTTTTGGTTCTATCAATATTGGCCCCATATTTTGATATTATATTATCAGGTGCATATAAATTAGAATAATTGCATTTTCCTTTGTTAAGTCCTATATTATTATTACATGTTCCTCTATAATAAATGTTTTGTATCTGAATGTATACATTGTTTGATATTAATAAAATTATGTAAGATTTCTTTTAACATTTTATTTATCCTTTTGCTTTCGATATTTTTCTTTCCCTATATTTAAATTGGGTCTATTATAAGCAACATGTATGTTATTTTTCTTATGCTACCTACAATTCTTTGTCATTTAAATAGAGAAATTTTTCTTTTTTCAATTTCTTTTTGTTAAGTTTATTGGGGTAACATTGGTTAATACAATTATATAATTTTCAGGTGTACGTTATAATTTGACCTCTATATATTCTATTGTGTGTTTATGACCCAAAGCCCAGTTTCCTTCAGCTACCATATATTTTATCCCCTTTACCCACTTCACCATCCTCCTACTCCCTATATTTGATGCCGTTTACCCCATCTACCTCCCTCTCCTCACCCACCCTCTACCGTCTGGTAACCACTAGTCCATTGTCCATGTTCTTGAGTCTCTATTTGTTTGTCTTGTTCATTTGTTGCTTTTAGGTTTATATCCCACATATAAGTGATGTCATGTGATTTTCAACTTTTTCTGTCTGGCTTATTTCGCTTAGCGTGATTATCTCGAGGTCCATCCAGATTGTCGCAAATGGCAGTATTTCATCTCTTCTTATGGCTGAGTAATATTCCATCATATATATGTACCATAGCTTCTGTAGCCAGTCATCTATTGTAGGGCACTTTGGTTGCTTCCATGTCTTGGCCACTGTGAATAATGCTGCTATGAATATCGGTATAAAATATATCTTTTCCAATATGAGTTTTCAAGTCTTTGGGGTAAATACCCAGTAGAGAGATTGCCAGATCATATGGTAGGTAAATTACTAGTTTTCTGAGGAACCTCCATACCACTTTCCATAGTGGCCATACCAATTTGCAGTCCCATCAGCAGTGTAGGAGGGTTCCTTTTTTTCCGCATCCTCTCCAACATTTGTGATCAATTATCCTGTTGATTATAGCTATTCTAACAGGTAGAGATGTTATTTCATTGTGGTTTTGATTTGCATTTACCTAATAGCTAGTGATGTTGAGCATCTTTTGATATATTTTTTATGTCCTCTAGGGAGAAGTGTCTGTTCAGGTCCTCTGCAAATTTTTTTATTGGATCATTTGTTTTATTTGTTGTTATTGAGCTGTATCATTTCTTTGTAATTTTGGATATTAGGCCCTTATTGGAGGCATTTGCTTGCAAATATATTTTCCCATTTGGATGTTTATCTCTTTCCCTTGTTGACAGTTTCTTTTGCTGAGCAGAAGCTTTTTAGTTTGATGTAGTCCCATTCATTTATTTTTGTTTTTGCTTCCATTACCTTTGAGGTCAAATTCATAAAATCTTCTTAAAGTCCAAGGTCCTTGAGTTTCATTCTCATGATTTCTTCTATTTTATTATTTCAGGTCTTATATTCAGGCCCTTAATCCTTTTCGAGTTTATTTTGGTGTGTGGTGATAAACAACAGTCTAGTTTCATTTTTTTGCAGGTGGCCTTCCAGTTTTCCCAGCATCATTTATTGAAGAGGCTTGCCATTCTCCACTGCATGGTTTTGGTTTTTTTGTCAAAAATTATTTGCCCATATAAATATGGGTTTACTTGTGGACTCTCAATTCTGTTCCACTGGTCCATGTGTCTGTTTTGCTGCCAATACCATGCTGTTTTGATGACTATCACTTTATAGTGTAATAAGAAGTCAGGCAGAGTGATGCCTCCAGTCTTATTCTTTTTTCTCAGGATGGCTTTGGCAATTTGGGATCTTTCTGCTTCCATATAAATATGATGATTTTCTGTTCTATTTCTTTAAAAAATGACATTGAGATTTTGATAGAGATTCCATTTAATCTGTATAATGTTTTAGGTAATATGGTCATTTTAACTATGTTGATTCTTCCTATCCGAGAACACAGAATATCTTTCCATTTCTTTGTATTTTCTTTGATTTCTTTTAATAGGGTCTTCTAGTTTTCATTATATAGATCCTTCACATGTTTCACTAAATTGATCCTACCTATTTTATTCTTTTTGGTGTAATTGCAAAAGGAATGATTTTTTTCTACTTCTTTTTCTGACACTTCATTATTAGAGTATAGAAATGCTATGGATTTTTGAACACTGATTTTGTATCCAGAGTCTTTACTGTATTTGCTATTGTTTCTAGTAGTGTTCTTATGATGTCTTTAGGGTTTTCCATATAGAGAATCATGTCATCCGCAAATAGTGACAGTTCAACTTCTTCGTTTCCTATTTGGATGCCTCTTATATCTTTCTCTTGTCTGATTGCACTTGCTAGGACATCTAATGTTAAATTGAATACAGTGGTGATAGTTAACAGCCTTGCCTTGTTCCTGATCTTAGAGGGAAGGTTTTTAGTTTTTCACAATTAAGTATAATGTTGTATGAGGGTTTGTCATATATGGGCTTTATTATGTTAAGGTACTTTCCTTCTATACCAATTTTGTAAAGTGTTCTGATCATAAATGGATGCTGTATCTTGTCAAAAGCGTTTTCTGCATCTATTGATATGATCATATGATTCTTATTTTTTAATTTGTTTATGTGATGTATCACATTAATCGATTTGCGTATGTTGAACCATCCCTGTGCCCCTGGGATGAAGCCCACTTGATCGTGGTGTATAATCTTTTTAATATGTTGCTTTATTCAGTTCACTAGTATCTTATTTAGGATTTTTGCAACTGTGCTCATGAAAGATATTGATCTGTAGTTTTCTTTTCTTGTGTTATCCTTACCAGGTTTGGGCCTCATAAAATGAGTTGAGAAGTAATGCTTCCTGTTCAATTTTTTGGAAGAGTTTGAGTAGAATAGGTATTAAATCTTTGAATGTTTGGCAGAATTCACTGGTGAAGCCATCTGGTCCTGGACTTTTACTTTTTGGTAGGTTTTGATGATTGTTTCAACGTCCATACTGCTGATCGGTCTATTTAGATTGTCCAAATCTTCTTGATTCTGTCTAAGAAGAAGATATTTTTCCTTTTTTTTTTTAATTAAGTTTATTGGGAAACATAGGTTAATAAAATTATATAATTTTCAAGTGTATATTATAACTTGACATCTGTATATTCTACTGTGTGTTTACAATCCAAAGTCCAATTTCCTTCAGCTACCATATATTTGATCTTCTTTACCCACTTCACAATCCCCCTACCTCCCTATCTTTGATCCCCTTTACCTCCCCCCTTCTTACTCACCCCCTACCCTCTGGTAACCACAAGTCTATAGTCCATGTCCATGAGTCTCTGTTGTTTGTCCTGTTCCTTTGTTACTTTTAGGTTTATATCCCACATATAAGTGATTTTATATCCCACATATCATGTGATTTTCAACTTTTTCTGTCTGGCTTATTTCAGTTAGCATGATTATCTCGAGGTCCATTTAGGTTTTTCGGTTCTTCTTGATTCAGTGTAGGAAGGTTATATTCTTCTAAGTACTGGTCCATTTCTTCTAGGTTATTAAATTTGGTATTATATGCTTTTTCATAGTATTCTTGCATGACTTATTTCTGCAATGTCAGTTGTAATTTCCCCTTTCATTCCAAGACTAGTTTAGTTCTGTCCTTTCTCTTTTTTCTTTAGTGAGTCTAGTGAGTGAGTCAATTTTATTAACCTTCTCAAAGAACCAGATTTTTATTATATTTATTTTTTACTTTTCAATTTCATTTATTTCTGCTCTAATTTTGATTATTTCTTTCCTTCTACTGACTTTAGGCCTCACTTATTCTTCCTTTTCTAGTTCTTTAGGATGAAGTATTAGGTTGTATATTTGGGCTCATTCTTGTTTTTGGAGATAGGTTTGTAATGATATGAGCTTTCCTCTTATGACTGCTTTTGCTGTGTCCCAAATGTTTTGATATGTTGTACTATCATTATCATTTGTTTCTATGTATCTCTTAATCTCTTTTTTTATTTCTTCTCTGACCCACTTATTCTTCAGTAGCATGTTGTTTCATCTCCATGTATTTGTGGTTCTTCCTGCTCTCTTCTTACAGTTGATCTGTAGTTTCAAAACATCATGATCAGAGAATATGGTTGGTATTATTCAAACCTCTTATATTTATTGAGACTATCTCTGTATCCCACTAAGTTGCCAATCCTTGAGAATGTTCCATGTGCACTAGAGAAGAGTGTATAAGCAGCTTTTTTTGGATAGAAAGCTCTGTAAATGTCAGTTATGTCCAGTTGGTCTAATATGTCATTTAAGGATGTTATTTCTTTATTGATTTTCTGTTTGGATGATCTGTCCATATCTGACAGTGGAGTATTTAGGTCCCCTACTATGATAGTGTTTTCGTCTGTTTCTCTCTTTAGTTCTGTTAATTTTTACTTTACATATTTCGGGGCTCCCTGATTGGCAGCATATATATTAATAAGTGTTATGTCTTCCTGGCACATGATTCTCTTTATCATTATAAAGTGTCCCTCAGTATCTTTCTTTACCTTTTTTATTTTGAAGTCTATTTCATCCGATAGTAGTACTGCTACTCCCACTTTTCTCTGAATGCCATTTGCTTGAAATATCATTTTCCACGCTTTCACTCTGAGTCTATATTTGTCTTTGGAGCTGAGATATGTCTCCTGAAGGCAGCATATGGTTGGGTTTTGTTTTTTGATCCATTCTGCAACTCTGTGCCTTTTTATTTGTGAGTTCAGTTCATTTACATTAAGGGTGAATATTGAAATATGAGATCTTCTTAAAGCCATTTTATCTTTTGCTTTCTGGTAGCTTGGTGTTTCCATTGCTTCCTTGTCTTTTGTTTATGTTTTCTTTATTTTGGTTGGCTTTTGTGGGTTTTGCCTCTGGTCCTTCTTGTTTTATGTTACATACAATGGTTCTAAATCTTTGGCCTGTGGTTACCATTATGTATATGTAAAAGATAGTTATATATATACAGTCATCCATTTTCTTTTGCACGTACTTTATCTCCATTCCCCTTTGCAAATATGGATTTTTGAATCCTCCACTTTTCAGTCATTATCTCAATTTGTTTCTACGTACACTGAATGTTCATTACTTTCTTGTTATAACAATTCTCTTCTTATTATTTAAGCTTAGAATGCTCTGTTCTTAGTAAGGTTTGCACTCCTCTGCTTCTATTTGCCTGATAGTCACGTTACTCCTAATTATATTTTGTTTCTTTTTTATCAGTTTGTTTTAAGTGAGCTGACTCCTTTCAGTATTTCCTGTACTGCAGGTCTCGTAGTGGAGAATTCCCTCAATTTTTGTATGTACAGAAAGGTCTTAATTTCTCCTTTATATCTAAAGGAGAGCTTAGCTGGAGACATTATTCTAGGTAGTTCCTTTCGCTTAATAGTTTAAATATTTGATTTCATTCCTTTCTGGCTTGCAAGGTTTGCACGGAGAAGTCCAATGATAATCTAATGGGTTTTCCTTTATATGTTTCCATTTTTTCTCCCTGGCTGCCTTGAGAATTCTGTCTTTGTCATTGATTTTTGATAACTTTAATACAATGTGTATTGGCGAAGGCCTTTTTGAGTTGAGATAATTGGGTGTTCTGTTGACTTCTTCAGTTCCAAGCTCCAGCTCATTCCTTAGATTTGGGAAATTCTCGTCATCTATTTCTCTGAAAATGCTTTCTAATCCCTGTTCCTTTTCCTCACCTTTGATAATGCCCATTATTTTTATGTTTCCTCTCCTGATGGTATCAGTCAGTTCTTGTATTTCTCTTTCATTATTTTTCATTCTTTGTTTTCTCTCTTCTTCCTTCTGATTTATTTCTATATTTCTATCTTCGATATCAATGAACCTTTCCTCCATTTGGGTGACTCTATTTCCCAAGCTTACTATTGCATTTTTCAACTTTTACAGTGTGTTTTCATCTCCAGAAGTTCTATTTGGTTCTTTTAGAGGGTTTCAATCTCCTTGCTCTTCTTATCTAGTTGTTTTTTTCAATTCTTGAAATTGTTGATTTGAGTGTTTTGGGTCTCACTGAGTTTTTTCAGAAGTACTATCCTGAATTCTCTGTCACTTAAGTCTCATATTTCTGTCTGTAAGCTTATTTTCTGAAGATTTTTCTCTTTCTTTCTGAGATGCCTTGTCACCTTGGTTGTTTGTGGTGTTTAATGGACTATTTCTCTGCCTCGACATTAATGGAAGTATATTCTACTGTTCTTCCAGAATGAAGATTTATTATATAAATGTCTGTTTAGC
Source organism: Pteropus medius (assembly GCF_902729225.1). Classification (NCBI taxonomy): domain Eukaryota; kingdom Metazoa; phylum Chordata; class Mammalia; order Chiroptera; family Pteropodidae; genus Pteropus; species Pteropus medius. The sequence continues at coordinate 4,613,790 of NW_024340695.1, read as the reverse complement.
CTGTTGCAAAGAAGGCGCTTTTCTTTTGGTTTCCAGTAGGTGGCGTCGAAGCCTCTTGGATCCCTGCTTTATATAACGTCTTAATAACGCTTTTTAAATTTTCTTGTTGATATTTAATCACATTTGCTACCCTCTGTTTCAGTCCCTGTCAGTGTCAGTGACAGTCTCGGCAGCATTTGCTCAGATTCTCCTGCAGCTCCTCGGTGATCAGTCTCAGAGGGTATGGGGGGAGATGCCCTCTGGGTTGGGAGTTAGGGGCTGCAGCTCAGCCTCGGTTTTTGCAACAGGGGCCAGTAAAAATCAGCTATTGTTTCTCTAGAGTCCCGTCTCACTTCTCTGCTTTCTGCTCTGATGTCTGGGCCCTGCTGCAGGCTTCATGGTGCTCACAGCACTCCCAGGTAGTGCTGTTCAGGAAAGTCACCTCACCTTCACCCTTTCCCCACCTCCTGCAGGGAGCTCTGCTGGCTGCGAGAGGCAGCTGCTTTATTTCTCACAGTCCACTGCCGACACTCAGGGTTCTGTCTGTGGTAGCTCTTATGCGCACATCCCACCATCAGATGTGCTGGTGTGTAGTTTGGGTGTTTTTTGTTGAGTTTTAGGTGTTAGGCTTATTGTTGTTTCAAGGGGAGAGATCTGAGGATGTCTCTCACTCCACCATGTTTCCCAGAATCCCCAAGAATTTTTTCATTTATATTTAATAAAATAATTGATAGGTTTGGGTTTAATCTACCATACTTCTGGTTTCTATATTTCTTATTTGTTCTATTTCTTATTTATCTTTTTTGGATTATCTTTATTATTCCACTATTTCATTTTTATTAGTTTGGCAGTTATACATTCATTTACTGTCTGTTTAATGATTACCATAAAGATTAAAATATGCAACATTATCAAAGTCTTGTATTTTTATTACCTTATTTATTTCCAGAAAATTCTAGGAACTTGGCATATTAATTCTATCTACCCCAAATTATAATTATTTTGTCATGTACATTAATTCACTATATATTTTATACCCACAAGACATTCTTATATAGTCAATATTTATTTAAATTTTTATATATTTACTTATTTTGTGTTCATTTCTATTCAAGTTTATAAATATTCACCAGGGATTATTTTCCTCTTCCCTTTAATATTTATTTAATTGTAGGCCTTCACTTGATTAATTCTCATTGTTGTTTGTGTGTTTCTGAATGTATCTTTATTTCATATTCATATTTTCACTAATCATAGAATTCTAAGTTAGAAGTTACTTTCTCTCAGTACCTTGCTTTTATCACCATGATGTGTTCTGGCTTCCTATGTGTCTCTTAAGAAATCATATTAGATTATACCTTTTTCTCTGAATACATTAAAGATTTCTTTTCTTAGTTTTGTGTTTTTAAGTAGTTTTACTATCATGTGCCTAGATGTGGGGTTTTTTTGTATTTGTCCTACATAGAGTTTAGACTTCTTGGATCTGTGGGTTGATGCAAAGTTTTCAGCAATTATCTCTATACCTTATTTTCCCTTCTCCTTTTTGAACTTCAATTACACATATGTTAAATCTTTACCGTATGACCTACATCTCCTAAATGATTTCTTTATTTTTAAATCTTTTCTCTCCATGTGTCACTCTAGATATTTTCTTCAAATTTATCTTTCAATTCACTAGCTCTCTTTTTAACTGTGTCTAACCTGCCATTAAACTCATTCATTGAGTTCTTAATTTTACTTATTCTATTTTCCAGTAATAAAACTTGTATCTGATATTTTTTATAGCTTCTGATTTGAGGATAAAATTTTCACCTAGTTCTTTTATTTTCTTTACTATAGGAAGTGAGCCTATTTTAAAGTCTGTATCTAATAACTCTAATATCTGAATCTTCTATTGGTCTGTTCCTATTGTCTTTTGTTGATGTCGTTATTGCTGTATTTTATTCATATTCTTTTATTTTATGCTTAGTATTTTTATGAAATCTTTTACTTTAAGTTGGAATCATTTTTTTCCCCCGAGGAATGTTAGTGCATAGATGCTGTTCTTCAAGTTCTGGCATATTTGAAAATATCTTCTTTTGCTTTTATATCAGAATAATTATCCAGAAATTTAATTATTGGATTTTTTCTAATAAACTTAAACATATTGTTTTATTGTCCACTTGCATTCATTGCCTGTTACCAAACTGATGTTCCTCTTTTTTGTGTAATTTGTATATTTTATGTGAGACCGTCTAGCTTAAATAGTTTCATTATCTTTAAATTCTGAAATCTTCAAGATATTTCTTGGAAAATATTCATTATGTATCAGTTTTTCCTAAGTTGTAGAATTTCTTCTCATTCTGTTCAGTCAGGCTACTTAATTCTAGGAGTATTTTTTAAATTCTATTTTTAAAATATTTATTTCTCTTCCACTTCTTAGATTTTTCTTATCTTGACTGCAATTTACACGTAGATATGGTTGGATGTCCTGTAATTAATATTTTTCCTTAATAATTATTATTAATGTTGTTTTCCAAGTGTGTCATTCATACCACCACCTATACTTTTAATATTCTCTTTTTTACCTCTTGTGTTTCAAATAGGACTTTCATTTCTATCATGGTTTTATATCTTTACTTTTATTTCTTTTCTTAACTCACCAGACCAATATTATCTCCTTCTGATGTCTTACTGCTTTCTTTATTTCTAGTATATCTTCTTGTACTACTATGTTTCCTTAAAACTTATTGTATCAGTCAGTGTCTGATAAGGAAAAATAAACTATATTAGGCTTCTTAATAATTTAATATAAAATATTGTCAACCAAGTATTGGAGAACTGAAAAGGAAAAGGGGAAACACTCAGAATCATGAAGCTAACAACTGCTGAAAGTCACTACCATCCCTAGGCCAGAGAAACAAAATGAAAAGGTTGAAACGTTAAAGTATATAACTTTGGCAAAGGTTCATTCTCATGCCAAAAATTAGACCTTTGAGTAGAGGTTGCTACCTGGCTGGTGCTGGTATCTCAGAGCTCTAAAGAGGGGTTCCACAGGCTCAGGACAAAGATATCTGAAGATGGGACTTTTTGGCCAGTGTTAGTCCATCAGAAACTGAGAGGAGGAAACTGGAGCCAAGATCCCCAAGGAGGGGCCACTGCTTGTCTGCTGCTGGTGCTTCTGACCTCAGTGGAAGAGGCCCAAGGAGCTGAAGCCAAAAGTCACAGAAGAGGCAATGCTTGGCTGGTCCTAGCACATCATGAGCTCAAGGAAGGGTCTTGTGGGACTGTGACTCAACACTCGGTGTGTTGCCTGTATCTCTGAATAGCATGAGATCACTTATTCTATCAATGTGAGAAAACTGTAAGTGGGATTCAGCTGCTGCTATAGGAGGAAATTGCTGCTGTCAAAGAGAAAAAGTGTTGCCAGGGTGATGCTGGTGGGAACAGGAAGTACTCAGGAGGGAAGAAGTAGGTTCCTTGTCTCTTCTACAGCTCTGAGGTATCCCACTAACAGCTCTCTTGGCAGAGCCCAATGAGGAGCAGCTGACAGACCAGAAATGTGACAGCAGAGTCTCAGCCCTAGCATCCCAGAGCAGAGATTATAAGAGTGAGCATACAGCCAAGAGGAGACAGCTTGGTAGGCAATATACTTCTGAAGTGTTGGTCCAAAATTTCTTTCTAATTAATAGCGCAATACTTCTGATGTGTACCCCTCATTAGCTTTGTTACAGTCTTTCTTCCTTTGTGGGGTAGTATCTGTACATGAGTTGCTGGTTCCTATCTAAGTGTTACCCACTGACAGAAAAAAAAATGGATGTCAGGTGAGGGAAAAGACATGAGCTGGATGGTGAAATATCTAATGCAAATGTATTGCTTCATGTTGTAGCCACTTAGATTTTACTCAACTTTAGCTCATCTGAACGGCTGATAGCTGTGCATACTTCTACTCCCATCAGCCTCTTGCAAAACCAGCTTTCCTGTATGGCTTCTTTCATGCCTCACCTCTGTAATCTGCTTCCAAATGGTGTGAAAGAGCTTGGGGACTACTCCCTGGTTTTCTCATGTTCCAGATACTGCAATGGGAGGTACTAACTAGATCATTGATTAGGCCTTTATAGCTATGCTAACTCTTTTTGGAGAACTCTATAATTGAAGACATCAAGGAATCATCTTTGCTTCATGCTTTTTTTTTCTTTTTGGTCCAAATTTTACTTTATTTTTCAGTCATTCTTCAGTGTGTGGTTTGAGGCAGTGGATTTTTTTCTAATTTGTTTAAATGTGGAGATATCTTCTCCATTTCTTCATTCCTTTTGGCTCTTTTTGGTTGGTAGGTAATAGAATATAAATCACTTTATATTGCTGTTTTATACTAAAAGTCAGAAAACTGATATTGAAGCCAATATCCACCATAGCTATTTGAGGTCCATTGTAATTAAATACTTTGAAATTTAGTGCAAGAAAAGACTATTTTGCTTCTGTAACTCAATATGTTTTTTTTATTTTTGCTCTTATAAAGCTCAAAACAAAATGTAAAGGTGAATGTTCACTCTCCAGTATGCTTCTTTTGATTGTTTTCCACAGCAATTTCACCATTTTGCATTTCCATCAGCAATGTATGAAGTTTTAAATTTCTCCACATCTTTACCAACACTTGTTATTGTCCATCTTTCTGATTATAACCACCTAGTATGTATGAAGCAGATTTCATTTTGGTTTTGATTTGCATTTTCCCAATGACTAATGATGTTGACTATCTTTTCATCTGCTTGTTGGCCATTTGTATATCTTCTTTGGAGAAATGGTTAACTTCTTTGCTCATTTTTTAAAAATGGGGTTTTTTTATTATTGAGTTGTAAGAGTTGTTTATATAGTCTAGATACTGGATCCTTATCAGATATATGATTTCCAAATATTTTCTCCCATTTTATGAGTTCTCTTTTCACTTTCTTGATACTCTTCTTTGATTCACGTAAGTTCTTAATTTCGATGAAGTCCAATTTATCTATTTGGTCCCTTGGTTTCTTGTGCTTTTTGTGTCATATCTAAGATACAATTGCCTAATCCAAAGTCACAAAGATTTACATCTATGTTTCCCTCTGCAAGTTTTATAGACTTAGCCCTAACATTAAGATCTTTGATCTATTTTTCAGATCCTAATTTCTCACATCTTTTCTTCTTGCCCTTCTGCATTGTCTCAGCATGAAACAAACTTTCTAAAATGGCTTCATCATCACTAGTCTGCTATTTAAATATTTCCTGGAAACTCCAGAATCTTTGGGTTCTCAACCAAGGCCTTTGTGATTAGATGCCTTCCCACCTGTGAGCTCACTGCTTCCCTCTTCTCCTCATTTAGGCTCACCACCATATCTAATTAGACAGAATTTATTGAAATGTCCTAGAGACAGTGGGTCCTGTGTAACCTCTCTATTTCAGCAGTTCTTCCACCATTGTACTCACTCCTTAACAGAATTATAACAAAAATGTGAAACTCCCCTCATATACTTTTAAGGTTGTATTTAGCTTTTTCACACAAGTATATAATTTCTTATTATTATAAATACCGGAATTTTAAAATAGAACTCTTAGACCTCTCTTTGGAATTTATGCAATAGAAAATAAATATCACAGCAATTTAAGACCTACTATTATCCATCAAAAAAATATATGAGAAAAAAAACGAGCAATTTCCACTTTAACAGTCAGAAATTTTACATCTTCCTTTCTTTTTGAACACAGCTCTAATCCACTTATCTCATAGAATTTTATCCTAATGTCATAAAATTTTATGCTTGAATGTGCTTTATTATCATCTTCATAAAATTCTGCAACAAAAATGTGTATACAAATTGAAATTCCTTTATTTCTTATGACTAAATGGCTCTAGGTGATTTTAAAAATATTTTCTGATTAAGTTATTATTATAATTACTATTGATACATAATTAAACAATTTAAGATAATAGCATAGAAATTTTGATAAATTATCACATATATTATATATTTTTTTAAATGAGAGTATATTGGGAATGCATCTTTTAATGAGATGATTTTGTAGTTGTTGCTCTGTTGCCCAAGGAGCTGTCCCTAGATCAGAAAGGGGACAAGATGGTCAGCATGACTGGTCCAGATGTCAGTAGCCATTTGAGCCCTTCCCTCTGTGTTTCATATGCATATAAGTCCACTTTGCTGGGAGTCTTGTAAATTGTCTTTCAACTTGGGCCTTACCATGAGACATTACTTATTTCTAAAATTAAGCAGAGCAGATTAGGCATCAGTTTTATTCTCACCTTTTATTTTGTTTTTTTTGTTGTTGTTGTTGTTTTATACCTGTAAACACTGAAGAACTTTATTCACATCTGAAAGTAAGTGATGGACTTAAAGAGGATTTTATGAATTTGACCTCAAAGGCAAGGGAAGTAAAAGATAACATAAACGAATAGGATTACATCAAACTTTAAAACTTCTGCTCAGCAAAAGAAACCATCAACAAGAGAAAGAGACAACCATCTGAATGGGAAAATATATTTGCAAGCAACACCTCCGATAAGGGCCTAATATCCAAAATATACAACTCAATAACAACAATGAAAAAACAAATGATCCAATCAAAAAAAAATGGACAGAGGACCTGAACAGACACTTCTCCCTAGAGGACATACCAATGGCCAAAAAATATATCAAAAGATGCTCAACATCGCTAGCTATTAGGTAAATGCAAATCAAAACCACAATGAGATACCACCTCACACCTGTTAGAATAGCTATAATCAACAGGACAAGTAATAACAAATGTTGGAAAGAATGTGGAGAAAAAGGAACTCTCATACACTGCAAATTGGTACATCCACTATGGAAAACAGTATGGAGCTTCCTCAAAAAACTTAGAATTGATCTATCATATGATCCAGCAATCCTCCTACTGGATATTTATCCCAAAGACTTAAAACCTATATCAGAAAAGATATTTGCACAGCAATGTTCATAGCAGCATATTCACCGTGGCCAGGACACGGAAGCAATCGAAGTGTCCTAAAATAGATGATTGGCTAAAGAAGCTGTGGTACATATATACAATGGAATATTACTCAGTCATAAGAAGAGATGAAATACTGCCATTCGCGACAACATGGATGGACCTCGAAATAATCAAGCTAAGCAAAATAAGCCAGACTGAAAAGGTTGAAAATCATGTGAAATCACTTATATGTAGAGTCTAAACCTAAAAGCAACAAATGAACAGGACAAACAAACAGAGACTCATGGACATGAATAATGGACTAGTGGTTACCAGAGGGTAGGGAGTTGGGGAGGTGGGAGGAAGTAGACAGTTAAAGAGAGTCAAATATAGGGGAAAGGGGCAGGGTGAAGTGGGTAAAGGAGATCAAATATAAGGTAGCTGAAGGAAACTGGACTTTGGGTGGTAATCACACAATAGAATATATAGAGGTCAAATTATAATGTACACCTGAAAATTATATAATTGTATTGACCAATGTTACCACAATAAACTTAAAAGATAAAAATTTTAAAATTTAAAAAGTGAAAGTAAGTGAGGATTTTGTTACATCATCATCACTTAGTTCTTAGGACTCCTTTTGAGTTAAAGCAATTAGATCTACATTTAATTTTGTTGAAAGCAAAGAATTAGAAACCACCTACCTTAGATGAGGATTTACTACCCACTCATTAAAATCATCACCACTCAGTCTTTGGGAAGTCTACCTAAAGACCCCATTGCAAGACACCCACAGGACTGTCGGACAAGCCTGACCTGCCTTCATTCAGAGGTGACTACTTGGTCTGAGTCACTAAGAGGAAAGAATGAGATCTTATTTTATTACATGCTTTAAATATATTTTCATCAAGACCTTGAGGCCAAGTCTTAATCAACCTAAATAACAGAGATACCACTGATGGTGTGCTTAGAAAGCTGAACATTGCAGATTCAGTTGGCACAAGCCAATTGCCGATGGGACTTATTGCCGGATGAGACTTCCTGCTGGGTGAAGGTGTACATCTGTTCTTAACTCATACAAATGTGTAATATGTGTTTCAAGAAACAGTATAAGAATCACTGAGAAATCAATTATGAAACATATAAGAAAGAGTACTAAAAGCAATAAAGATTAAAATGACAATATCTAATAAGGCATTAATATCCAAAATATATAGAGAAGTCCTAAGATTTCAAAACAACACCACCAACAACAACAACAAAATCTGATTCAAAAATGGGTAAATGACTTGAATATACATTTTTTCAAAGAAGATATACAAATGGCTAATAAGCACATGAAAAGATGATCAACATCACTAATCATTATGGAAATGCAAACAAAAACTACGATGAGATATTATCTCATACTCATTAGGAAGGATAGCTACTATCAAAAAAAACACAGAAAACAAGTGTTGGTGAAGATATGGAGAAATTGGAACATTTGTGCACTGTTAGTGGAAATATAAAATGGTATAGCCATTGTGAAAACAGTACGGAGAGTTCTCAAAAAACTAAACATAAAATTACTGTATGATCCAGCAATTCTACTTCTGGATTTATATTTAAATGAATTGAAATCAGAATCTCAAAGAGATATTTCTATATCCATGTTCATAATAGCACTAGTCATAGTAGCTAAAACATGGAAGCAATCCAAGTGTCCATTGATGGATAAATGGATAAACAAAATGTGATATATACATAAAATGGAGTATATACATACAACGGAATATTATGCAGCCTTTAAAAGGAAGAAAACTTGGCAATATGCCACAACATGAATAAACCTTTAGGACACTATACTAAGTGAAATAAGGCAGTCACAAAAAGAAAAATAATTTATAATTCTATTCCTATGAGGTAATTAGAGTAGTCGAAATTATAGAGACAGAAAGTAGACTGATGGTTGCTATGGATTGGTGTGGGGTAGGGATAAGGAGTTATTGTTTAGTAGGTATAGAGTTTCAGTTTTACAAGACAAAAAGAGTTACGGATATGAATGGGGGTGATGGTTGAATAACCAGTGAAATATACACGAAATTGGTTAAATCGTAATTTTTATAAAATGTGTATTTTATCACAATAAAAAATTCTATTTTAAAAGATAACATTTTTAAAATGTATTAAACAAAGACTGTAAAAAAAACCTTATATAATTAATTTGTAATTGATTGTAAAAACAAGTCTAAATGCTGCTTCTTATTATTGAACTTGTCATAATGCAAAGTCATATGTAGGAAAAATTATTATTTAGAAAATAAAATGTATGAAAAAAGCTTTGAAATAATTAAGAATCATCTGGTAATATTATAAATAATGTTATCAACTTTGTGAGACATAATAACCAAAGTTTCTCTTTATATTTAAGAAAAGAGAAGTTAAAACTGCTGAAAACTAAAGATGTGATTGCATATAATTTTATTTTTGTTAATAACAAGAAAAATGTAAATATTTGTTTTAATAAAGAAGATTGACTATAATTTGAATAAATATTTTGCTCTATGATTTGATAAAATGGGTTTAATTTCCTTTATAGTAATGCATACAAAATTTTAATCAGCAAATTTTGGCTTGTGTATTTTGGAAAAAAATGGTGATAACCCCCAAAATTTTAATTACATTTAAAATCATAACCTTTATTAAGCTGCAACCAGTACTGCTCTAGCTATTAAAGGTACTTTTCTTTCTAGACAATGACATATCCAGATGACAAGTATTGCCAAGATCAGATAGAAAGCTATTCTCTGTTGCCAAGGATCCCTGGGAAGTCTGTGACTTTCAAGGCCCAGCCAAAATTCAGAAACTGTGTGTTGAGTCCATATGTATTAAATAAGTTGCCACTCACTAAAAGACCAGAACAGCCCCATCTGGCCATGGGCAGAGATCTTGGCTAGGGGCCTAAAGTCATCTCAGCTCTAGGGAAGAAAAATAGATATACTCTATCTGGAAAGACAAGTTTTAGAACTATAAACAGAATCTCTGGTCTCCAGGCCCTGAGTCTCCCAGGGGAGCCAGGTGAGCATGTTACTTCCTTCTTGAAAACCACTCAGTGTCCCAGAAATCCTCTTTCCAACAAGCAGCAGAGATTTAGAAATTTTTCAAAGTGGACTTCTCTTATAAATCATTCACAAAATTTTCTCTTTATTGATATTTGCTTTTTGTTAATTGAATATAGATCGAATAGATATAATTAATAACCTCATTCATTAGCATCATCCTAACACTGTAAGTGCCAGGAGGATATAAGTTAATTAGAAATTAGCAGCATTTGGCTTCAAATCAGATGTTTAAGTTGTATGCTGTGCTTCCACCAGCTGAAGAAGCATAAACTGTGCCCCTTTGATTAATTTTGCTGTGTTTCTAGAGTCTAGAAAAGTAGATAAGAAAATGCAACAATGTCTTGGGATTTAATGGTAAGAGAAATTCTCAGTAAACCACAGTTGTTCACATATCATCAATTCTTGAAGACCTACCTTATACGGGACTACATGCTAGCCACCATGGGGGACACAAAAATTGGTCAGACACCTATAGCCAGGAAGGCAAAACAAGCCTGCACACAGGTCCCTAACAGGAAGTAAAAGGTGACGACAGCCATCATCAAGGGGCTGAACTGCACCAGATACACAGGGTACGTGTAATCAAGAAATTATGTGCTTTTTCATAAAGGTGACTCTTTAATAAACTACTAAGTGTGATTTTTTTTAAATTTATACCTTGCTAAGACTTTTCATGTAGTACGATTTACAATGAAATTTATAGGAAGAGTAGCTCTTTGTCAAGTCATTAATCATGATTTCAAAAAAATATGCCTCTCAAGAGCATAAACACATGCCCCTGCTTGAACATGTTAGAACTCTTTTGGTTACAAGTGAGAGAAACCTAATTCCAGCTGGCATAAACAACAACAAAAAAAATGTGTTATTGGCATAAAGCAATGAAAACTCCAGAGGTAGATATCAGGCATGGCTGCATCCAGGACCTCATTGTCATCAGGAAACTATTTGTCTTTGTTGTTGTTGTTGTTGTTGTTGTTGTTGTTGTTGTTGTTGTTGTGGGAGGGTTATAATTCTCTCTGTATTGGCATTTTCCTCAGCTAAACTTTTACCTTGTATGGCAAAATGATTTTAACTTTCCTTTCCATTGTGAAATTTAATGGTTTAACTTTCTGCCAGCTTAGCTACTCCAGTAAGAACAACAATGACATCAGACAGTTAAAATGTACTGAGTACTCACTATATATTAGGCAGCAATCTAAGAGCTTCATAAGTACTGATTCATTTAATTCTTCAATAGCCTACAAGTGTAGACAGTATAATTACCACCCGTTTGATAAGTGAGAAAACTAAGACACAAGAAGTTTAGCAATTGCCAAGATAATTCAGCCAGAAGAAGAAGGAAGGTCAAAGAGAAAGCCCGTTTCCTAGCAGTTCAAGTCCAAGAATCTGTCATCCTGACCAAGGGCTGAGAACAGGGAAAGGCAATTTCAAAAGAAATATCTGGCACTGCTACCAAAAATCAAGAGCTGGGAAGCTGGGAGGGCTCCAGGAAGGGACCTGGGGCAGGCTCCATGAGGGAGGACACTTTTGAGCTGGGAATTTTCATACAAACAAAATTAAACTCAAGAAAGTAGGTAAAATCCTGAGGGTGGAGATGGCAGCATGAGTAAAGACCCAGACCATAACGTAAGCAGAATCACTGTGGCACAGGTGATGTCAGAGCAACAACAAAGAATAATGACCCTGTATATATTAACACCTGAGCTTTTTCATGTACCAGGTACATCATTCTATTCAGTCTTCTTGAAAGAAGAATCTTTATTATCCCACTGACGGATGAGGAAACTCAGGCTTAACAAGAATATCTGGGGTATCAGGTTGATTTCTTCAATAATCCTTGACACAAGGATTTTGCACATTGAGGTGGAATGTACTCCTGCTCACCAGGGGTACTGATGTCAATCATGCCAGGCCACAGAGTCACCATCTTCAGATAAAGTCATGAGGTATAGAGTGATGCCATGGCTTATTCACATTACCCACTGCCCCTGTGGGAGGAAGCCTTACTCTGTATTCTAGGGCCACTCCCTTCCTGGGTTCACACTCAGGCTTCACTGGGAAATCCCAGCCTATTCAAGTTACTCCTTTGCTCAGCTTCCCCATAGATCCCATGTGCTGGTGCCATTTGGAGCACATGTGAGGAAAAGTCACGTTTGGTCCCCACGTGCCCAAGCTCGTGGCAGGCTGAAGTTCTGTGATGCTCAGCACCACCTCCAGGTTCTGCTCTGCTCGCCACCAGCTGAGGATCTTGCTCTGTATGGAGGGGCTTGGCTCCCCTCAAAATGTGGGCTTGGGCCTGGATAACTTCTATGGCTTAAGAAGTTTTATGAGTTTGCAATCAAGTATTCTTGTACAAGAAACTGTGCTCAAGTAAAATTGAGTCATATTACATGCAGTTGTGTTTGTAAAATGGGCTTAAGAAAACTCAAAATAGCTCAGAAATTATTTCCTTTCCATTGTGGAATTGTAAAGGACTGTATGCACTTATAACTATAGTAGGTCTACCATGCCAAGCTTGGGGACCTTCCTTACTTCCTTGCTCTTGGTGCAGAGTAGCCTGAGAACATTAGGGTTAGTTATTGCTCTCTCCCAGAGGACTTGCAAGATTGGGCTGAGTGATCCAGAGCCAGAGCACACGGGGCCAAGCAAAGTGCCGATGGAGTTCTTCCTCTAGGGTGTTTCCTGGCCTTTGGCTGAGCTGCAGGACATACCGAGCACAGTTAGCAGCAAGGCATTCAGCAGCAACTCAGAAACACAATTATACACCAAACAGCTCTGACCATATAAGCTGACCTCAGAGAGCTTTCATGGATGGCCAGCACCAAGGCTCTGCCTGCAGTTGATGCAAGCCTGCTCCCAGTTAGAAAGGGCCGGCTGACAACACCTTAACTCCAGCAATGATAACAAAAAGCAGTGAAAAGAGAAAATTTAAAAAGAAAGAAGAAAAGGCACATGGCCAAAACTTCCTCAGTATTTTAGCCAATTGCTCTGCTTTTGAGCCTAGCCTGGGACCTCTTATGCATGAAGGGCTTCCAGGACTGAAGACGTTCTGGGACTTGGCATATATGCTGCTTACACAGATGAGTCTAGCTTGTGAAAAATTTCCAAGCTGTTTATTTATGAATTTAAAGTTTTTTAAAGTATTTTTTAAGCAGAGCAGGATACAGGAGGTTCTGGTCAAGATGGTGGAGCAGGTAAACACTGCATTCACCTCCTCTCATGACCACATCAAAATTACAACTAAATTATAGAACAATAAACCTGGAGAACTATCTGAAGACAAGCTGAACAGAACTCTTATAACTAAAGATATAAAGAACAAGCCACACAGAGACCCATAGGAGGGGCAGAGACCTGAAACGAGCTGGTCCCACACCATGTGTGGCAGATGAGATTCAGGAGGAATATCTTGGTGCAGAGTTCTTCACTAAAGAGTGAGGGGTCCCAGTCCCATGCCAGGCTCCCTAGACCAGGGTTCCAGTGCCAGGAAGAGGAATCCCCACTGCAGCAGTTTGTGAAAATCAGTGGGAACTCTGTCCCGGCAAGTTGGAGGGCTGCTGGAAATCCTGGCATACTCTTAAAGGGCCCCTGCGCAGACTCACTCACTCAGATCCTTGCCCTAAGCTCCATAAAAGGAACAGCAGCTTGAAAGGCTCCAGAGACATATGGGGAGAAATTGAATTGTGTGGCTTTGGGATGAGGGCTAGAAAGACACTAACATGCCTCTTTTGAGACCTCCCCACACACAGCCTGCAGATGCAGACAGGCACCAAACCTGAATCTAAATTAATCTGGTGAACACCACGTACCCCACCCTAGTGACTCCCTAAAATGCTGCTCCACCCAAATCTCCTACTACCCTCAGTTCTTTCACTGGTGGTGCTTCAAGGGCTACTGGAATCAGCCTATGTTACACACTTTCTTAAAAATTCTCCAAGGTCTGCAGGTGTCAGGCAAGTGGCAACTGACCTCAGTGGGCAGTGTGCCTCCTGCTGAGTGGCCCCAAGCCCAGCACTGCTGGCAGCTGGCCTTGGGTCTCAGCATGGCCTCTCCATGCATTTCTAGACTCAGCACAGAAAGTTACAAAATGCAGGTCATTTTATAGCTCCTAATAGGTGGCCCCAGGCTGAACATAGGCACTGGATGACCTCCTTTCACCAGCACCGCTCCCAGGAGGCCCCAGACTCAACACAAATTAAGCCTGATTTCAAACTGCAAAAAAGTACCACTCAATTAGCTACACAAATGGAACACTAAAAAAGTTGTCTGGATAGGCACCAGACCCCCACTGGGGTAAATCCCACTCTGTGGGGTCAGGCCCTGCTGTGGTTATGACCAGTCTTCACAAGCCTGTCAGCTGAGGGCCAACTCCACCCATTGATGTGACTACAACAATCATCAAAGCTCAACTGCAACAGGAAGGTACACACAACCCACACAAGGGACAATTCTGTAGCACCCAGCTCAAATGACCAGGGAGACTCTGCTGCTCAGCACCACAGGACACCTACTACATAAGGCCATCCTGCATATGTATGTAACATATCTACATAACACATAGAAACAAACACAGAAAGGCAGTCAAAATGAGGAAACAAAGAAATATGTCCCAAATGAAAGAACAGAAGAAAACTCCAGAAAAAAAGAGCAAATATAAATGGAGGCAAGCAATCTACCATAAACAAATTTAAAAAACTGGTTTTAAGGGAGCTCAACAAACTTAAGGGAAGACTAGCTTAAGTCAGTGAAAACTTCAGCAGAGATAGTAAACAAACAAACAAACAAAACCCCACAGAAACCACAAGAAAGAACAAGTCATAAATGAATACATATTCATTTTAATTCAAATAAAATGAAGAATACACTAAAAGGAATCAACATGAAGGAGAGGATCAAATCAGCAATTTGGAAGACAAAGTAGGGGAAACACCCAATTGGAAGAACAAAAAGAAAAAAATATTTTTTTAAATGAAAACAGTTTAAGAGACCTCTGGGACAACATCAGCATAATAACATTCACATCATACGGGTACCAGAAAGACAAAAGAGAGAGCAAGAGATTGAAAACCTATTTGAAGAAATAATGATGGAAAAGTTTCCTAACCTGGTGAAGGAAATAGACATACAAGTCCAGGGAGCACAGAGAGTTCCAAACAAGATCACTACCAAGAGGCCCAAACCAAGACATCTCATAATTAAAATGCCGAAGGTTAAAGAGAAAGAGAGAATCTTAAATGCAGCAAGACAAAAGCAGTTCGTTACCTACAAGAGAACTACTATGACACTGTCAGCTGATTTCTAAACTTTGTAGTCAAAAAGGGATTGGCCCAAAATACTGAAAAGGATAAAAAGCAAGGACCTACAACCAAGATTACTCTACCAGCAAAACTGTATTTAGAATCAAACAACAGGGAAAGAGCTTCCCAGACAAGAAAAAGCTAAATTACCACCAAATTTGTATTACAAGAAATATTAAAGGGAATTCTTTAAGAAGAAGAAGAAAGATCAAAAATATGAATAATAAAATGGCAATAATTACATTCCTATCAATCATTACTTTAAATGTAAATGTATTAAATGCTCCAATCAAAAGACATGAATGAATGAATAAGAAAACAAGACCCATACATATGCTGTCTACAAGAGATCCACTTTAGAGCAAGACACACAAACTGAAAGCAAAGAGATGGAAAAAGATATTTCATTCATATTAAAAAGAAAAAAAGCTGGGGTAGCAATACTTATCAGACAAAATAGACTAGGAACAAAAACTGTAACAAGAGACAAAGAAGGACACTACATACTGATAAAGGGATCAATCCAACAAGAGAATATAATCCTTGTGAACATTTATGCACTGAATGTAGAAGGATCTAAATTATAAAGCAGATATTGATGAACATAAAAGGGAAAATAGACAGTAATACAGTAATAGTAGGGGACTTTAACATCAAAAGACCAATCATCCAGACAGAAAATCAACAAGTAAATGGTATTCTTAAATGATACATTAGATAATTAATATTTCTAGAACATTTTCTTCCAAAACAGCAATGAATATATGGACTCACACGTTCCTTCAAAGTAGTGTTTTGGGTTTCTTTGGATAAATACTCAGAAATGGGATACTGAGTCCTTCTTTGTCTCTTGTTATAGCTCTTGTTTTAAAGTCTATTTTGTCTAGTATAAGTATTCTTAACTCAGCTTTTTGTTTGTTTGTTTATATTTTTCTGAAATCTTTTTCCATCTATTTATTTTCAGTCTGTGTGTCTTTCGATCTGAAGTGAGTCTCTTGTAGGCAGCATATGTGAGGCGTCTTGTCTTCTTATCAATTCGGCCTCCCTATCTTTTAAATGGCACATTTAATCTTTTTACATTTAAAATAATTGTTGATAGATATGTAGTTACTGCCATTTTATTATTCATATTTTTTATCTTTTATTTTCTTCTTCTTAAAAATGTTTCTCTAACATTTCTTGTAATACTGGTTTGGTTTAATAAACTTCTTTAACTTTTATTTGTCTGGGAAGCTCCTTATTGATCTTTCAATTCTAAATGATAGCTTTGCTGGGTAGAGTAATCTTGGGTGTAGGTCCTTGCTTTTCATCCCCTTAAATATTTCATGTCAATTCCTTCTGGCCTTCAGTTTCAGCTGAGAATCAACTGACAGTCTTATGGGGGAGTTCCCTTGTAGGTGACTGACAGCTTTTTCCTTGCTGCTTTTAAGCATCTCTCCTTATCTTTAACCTTTGGCATTTTAATTATGATGTGCCTTGATACTGGCCTCTTTGGGTTCATCTTGTTTCGGACTCTCTGTGCTTCCTGGGATTGTATGTCTATTTCTTTCACCAAGTTAGGGGAGTTTTCCATTATTATTTCTTAAAATAGGTTTTCAATTCCTTGCTCTCTCTCTTCTCCTTCTGACATCCCTATGTTGCAAATGTTGGTATGCTTGATGTTGTCGCAGAGGCCCCTTAAACTAGCCTCATTTGTTGTGGTGGTGGTGGTGGTGGTGGTGGTGGTGAGTGGTGGTGGTGGTGGTGGTGGTGGTGGCGGCGGTGGTTGCTGTGCAGATTGGGTGTTTTTTGCTACTTTATCATGTAAATTGCTGATCTGATCTGCTTTATCTAATCTACTACTGATCCATTCTAGTTTATTCTTCATTTCAGTTATTGCATTCTTTATTTCTAATTCTTTTTTTTTATGTTTTGTATTTCCATTTTTATGTTTTCTATTTTTTTGTTAAAGTTATCATTGTGTTTCTCTACTTTTCCTCTAGTTCATTGAGCATCCTTATAACAAGTGTTTTGAACTCTGCATCTGGAATTGCTTGTCTCCATTTTGTTTAGTTGTTTTTCTAGAGCTTCGTTCTGTTCTTTCATGTGGAGTATTTATTTGTCTACCCATTTTGGCTGCCTCCCCATGTTTGTGTCTATGTATTACATAGAACTCTATGTCTCCCAGTCTTAGTAGAGTGGCGTTATGTAGTAGGTGTCCTGTGGGGTTCAGTGGCACAGTCTTCCCTGGTCACATGAGCAGCATGTTCCAGGTGTGTCTCTTCTATGAGTTGTGTATACCCTCCCATTGGTTACTTTTACATGTCTATGGGAGGGACTGAAACTCTAAGCTAATTGGTTGCGAAGACTGGCCCATGAGGGGCCAACCTTACACAGCAGGATTCACTAGAGCATGGCTCTGGCACCTTCCCAGTCTGCCCTTTGGGTGTGTTGTTCTCAGATGTAGTCCCAGGTGGTGCTCCAGCTCAGGTCAAAGAAGATCACTGGGTATGTCTGCACTAGGGCCTCTTGGGTGGGGCCCTGCCACAGGCCAAGTTCAGCCTCAGCACATGCACTGCTCTCGGCCACCTGGCAAGAGTCACCAAGCAAACCACAGATATCCACCACCAGTGCTGTGCTTAGAGATGCCAAGCTATGAACCAAGACCTGCTACCACTAGTGCCAAGCTTGGGGCTGCTTACAAAGTGGTATGGGGCAAGTCGAGGCCAGATACTGCTTGTTTAGGTTTTGTGAACTTTTGAGGGGTTTTAGGAAAGTTCTCAGCATGAGCCAAGACAAGCCATTTGTATGGACAAGCCATTGAAGGTGGCTTGGGTGGGCCTGCAGTTTGGAAGGGGTGGGGACTGAGGGAATCACCAGGGCAAGGCAACCTTTGTTAGCCAGGTTAGTGGAGACTCAGATATGACAGCTGCCTACATCTGCAGCTGAGGGGGCATGCAACAAAGGAACAATGTCTTCTGCCAGCACTTCTGTCTGGGAGAAAGCTACTCCTACAGCTCTGCCCTGAAGCCAGACAATTCAATTTCTTCCTGTATGTCCCTGGCACTTTTTGAACAGCTGCTCCAGTACTGGAGATCAGAGTGAGCGAGTTCATCAGTGAGTAAGGCTGTGCACAGGCCCCTTAAGAGGAACATCTGCAAATCCTGTAGCCCTCCATCTCAGCCACAATCTTCTGTGGTTTTCACAGCCAGGTTTTCTCCTCCTCACACTGGAACACTGGGCTGGGGAGCTCAGTGTGGGGCCGGGATCCCTCATTCCTGTGCAGGAATCTCTGTAGCTGAAATATTTCTCTTCATTCTCAACTGCCACACACTATTGTGGGACCAGCTCATTTCACATCTCCATCCCTCCTAATAGTCTCAAGTTGTACTCATTTGTATGTCCCCAGTTGTAAGGCTTCTGTTCAGCCAGACCTCAGGAGATTCCCAATGATGGTTGTTCTATAATTTAGTTGTAATTTTTTTATATCTTTTAATAAAAACATCAAGCATTTGCCCTCTTTTTGTTATACAAATTATACCTCTGGGTAATCCAGTAGATAATGAGAAAGAGAATCTCTTTATAAAACTATCCCAGCTAATAAGTGAAAAAGAAATGATAAAAATAGAAGATCATCATTTTGCAAACCTAAATCAATTAATGGCTCCAGGCCCTAACATCAGCAGCTGCTGACATTGTTAAACAAGAATCATCCAGACACTCCCCCTGATGAATGAACACAGTTGTCTTGTCTAGACAGTGGACTGGCACCACAGTCTGATTAGGCTGTGGGTCCACTGTGGAACTGAATGCACGTGTGCACAGAGTAGGACACACCAGTCAATGAGGCATGCTGTCAACAGAAAAGGAAAAAGGTGTGTAGAGGGGACTTTAAGAGACACATCAAATTTTAAAGAGAGAAGGGGGAAGCTATAGTGTTCTGGGAGTGTACATAAACACTGAAAATAAAGAAATGCAATGAGGTTATCTAAAGTGGGCAAACAAGATTGCTGGCAGATCCACTTTGTCACTGTGTGGTGGCTACACAAGTGTTTGCCTAAAATCATTTATTAAACCATAAGTCTGATGGGTCTTTCTGTACCTGTGTTTCATTTTATGATAGAAAAAGTTATTAAAAAATAAATAAATAGAACCACCTACATAGTTTGTGGATTTGGGAACCCCACTCCCAGAGTTCCTTATGCTGTAGGTCTGAGCTGGGATCTGAGAATTTACTTTCCTTTCAAGCTGCCAGGCAATGCTGATGCTGCTGTTCTATGGACCACATTTCAAGAATTGCAGGAAGAGAGAACAAGAAGAATGTCTACTAAATTCATGGACAATGTTTAATAAATAATAATAATAATATAGTGTGTAACCACTCTGCACCAAATTCAGCACTAAATATCTAACTTTACTTAGTTCTCACAATAGTCCTGAAGTCAATATAACTATAGGCCTTTGAAACATGAAGCCAGAGAAGCTGAGAGAACAGTGACATGTACAAAGATAAGAGCCAGGGAATGTCACCATACGGTAACACCAGTTCCCTCCCTTTTGATGGAAGCCATAATTTGACACAAAATTCAGTAGGGGCTGGAAGGCATGAGTTAGCCTAACTTCTATGCCCAAGGCTCTGGTGCTGGCTGTCAGCTGGGCCTCTCTCTCCTCATGTCTCTCATCATTCCATATTCTAACTAGGCTTCCCTATGATGCCAGGAGAGCACCCCAAAACCCAATTCACAGCACTTGTTATGCCTCTGCAGATGTCCCACTGGCAAGGCCCAGCATCGCTGTAAGAAAGACTACACAAGGACCCGAGTCCTGGGAAGCACTGAGTATCGATGGCCACTGTCACATCACTTTACCCCTCCCAACACAACCCAGGTGACACTCAGGGACCTGCCACCATCAGCATCCCATGCAACAACAAGGAAGGCAGCATGACTCAGCCCACAACGCAACTGGTGCAAGTTTCCCATGCCAGCATCAGGGCCAGAGCCTCCAACTATAGCTACAGAAAATGACTGGTGAGAGAATTTAGAGACAGCTGGACCTGTAGGATTTAAACTCAGCTATGCACAGACCTGCTAGGCATTGAGAGAATGTACAACACCACCCTTCAGTGGGCTCAGAGGCCTCAACCTGAATCTGACCATGGCCTGGAATCACCCCTCTTGTGAAGCGAAACGGGGCAGGGTCTGTGCTGGACCCTCTGCAGTCTTCCTTTGAGTAGCCTACTCTGAATGTGGTATGAGAACCAGCAACCCCAGCGTGGCCCCAGAGCTGACTGATGAGAAATGCCTCAGGTCTGCCCAATTAGAATCTGCATTTTAACAAAATCTGTAGGTGATTCATATATATAAGAAATTTTGAGAAGCTCTACATATCACAACTCTAGTTCCTTCAACAGATAAATTTCAAAGGAAAAATGCAGTGGATAAACCTCTCTGGGATCCTGATTTATATTCACCAACTGTCAACACATGAGCACTGGCAGGATATTGGTTACTGAAGAATCATTACTGGTTTTTAGACATGATAATGCTGTGGGTTTGTGTTAAAAGCCCTCCTCTATTAGAAATATATATGGAAAAGTTTGCTGAGCATGAGAGGATGCCTGGAGTGGGCTTCAAGAGGATCTGGTGTGCAGTGTTTGGCAGAACTGTGCCTCAGAGGCTTCCTTGACTTAGGCAGCTGGTGCTGAGTACTTCGGCCAAATAAATTGATCTTTCCACTGCTGTCTGAGTTGGAAAACTTAGGGAATTAAATAGTTTCTTAATCTCTGAGCTTTTTTAATAAAAAAAAAATTACAGGTTCTTCAGTGTTAGTCCTATTGAATCTCTGTATGTGGGGCCCTGGGGCAAGTTTTGGTTATTGTTCCTGTGTTTTAATCATTCCAGGTAATCCTGATGCTTTTGGTGCTGGGTCTGAGGTTTGAGAACCACTGATTGTATTCAAGCATTATATCTAGAAAGAGCTGATCCCCCAGGAACTCCATCCTGTTATCAACAGGGCACACCAGAGAGGCAGAAGTCCTATTAAGATGGAGAAACAACCACCAATAATTCAAAGATAAAAATAAATCAGCTTCCTTCTGAGCAGTAGAGCCAGATAGCCCTTTCCTTGACCCAAAGTCTTCTTCTCATTAGATCCTAAGCTTCAGGAAGCTTGGTGGATAAGAAACAGGACTCCACAGTCTGTGGTGCTCCATGGCAACCTTGTACAGCATGCCAGATGGTGCCCAGAACCACAACTTAGGACAAGAGAGAAAGTCTGAACTGAGATACTCCAGGAAAGATAATCCTACTCGAAAATTCAACTCCAGCCACCCTTCCTAAAATTTAGCCATTAGAGAGCCTTCCCTTTCCTTAACAAATTTCTCCTTTAAAACGCAAATGCCCCTGGAAGAGTTACCAAAGATACCATACTCTGAATAATCTTTTTTTATAAAGTCACGCAGGACTTTGGCAAATTGAAGTGTCCACTGGAGATAGATAAATGTATATATGACAAAGCTAGCACATTCTTACCATATGATTCAGCAGTCATGCTCCTTATTTACCCAAATGAATTGAAAATTTACGTACCTACAAAAATATGTACATGCATGCTTATAACAGCTTTATTCATAATTGCCAAAAGTTAGAAGCAACCAAGATGTCCTTCAGTAGATGAATGCATAAGTTAACTGTGGTACATACAGACACTGGTCTGACAACCAGGTCTTACTTTCCATCCAGGAGCCAGCACCAAGCACTTTGACTCTTTGCAAAGAAAAGAACTCTGCCTACTCTGAGCATCTTCACATAACACCAAATTATCCCCTGCATCAGAGCAGGGACAGCCTGTCTGATTGAACTGCTGCTCCAGTGCCTAGCACATAAGAGACTCATATCCTTGGGCCAGCTTAAGGAAAGGCTCTGATGGAGGTTAGGAAGATATCCCACAGGGCAGGAGGCAGCTTCCTGGGGGAGTCACATACATGGGCCTGAAAAGAAGTGACTCTCAAGAAGAGTTTCCACCAGCACTCTCACTCACATGCACTCACACACTTTTTCATACAAAATTTACCTTTCCTCCTGGACCCCTAAATCAAAAATGACATCCTCCAGTGTCCCAAATGAAGGAATTCTGAAAGGATGTGCCACAGACACCCATGCCTACATTCAGAAAGTGTTCCCTATGCACACTAAGTTCAATGGAAATGTAGTCTTTTCAATATTCACTAAACTGGGACATAATTAAACATTTTCTCTCTGTGTGTATATATACCCTCATATTTAATATAACATGGAATGTGGGTTTGCATTATGCACACTGTAAATGCAAGAGCAAAATAAATGTATATTTGCAGTTGAAGTATTTGCATAGTATGTGTGGATAGATAAATATATACAGATAAATTAAAAGGAAAGAGAGAGATAGCAGCGGGGAATGCTGGCCACAAAACCTATGCTCAACAAAATGGTGACGCGCACATAATTCTATGTGTTATTTCAAGGATTTGCAGCTCCACTGTATTCCAGGAAGGCTCAACTTACAACTTAACCCAAAATAAGAAACTGCTCTTGATGGGAACTTAGATCCCCCAGTTCCTCCATTTGTCCCTACTTCCTGGGCCTGAAAAAGCTCCCTCTCTAGGGGCCCTCCCCTGCTGTGGGAACTCCAGTCATTCTGGCACCTGCCTGGAGCCTGCCTATGCCAAGAGATCTACTGACGCTCCATGGAGACACAAAGGGTGGAGTAGCAGGTGCCGACCACCTACAAAGCTAGCAAGGGTTCTGTGAAGTGTCTGAGTTGAGAGAGACTGGAGGCTCTATCCACAAGGTGCTTCCAATCCATGAGGGAAGGAGCTTCTGAGCCATAGGAGGGAACATGATGCTACTTGATCATCACTCTCTTTTCCGTTAGTCAGGGATCTCTAAGGAAATAGGACCAATAGATTTATGTGTAGATGTACATACAGAGGAATTGGTTATAATATATAAATACAAATTATAACACATAAATGAATGATATATTTGTTGTATTTGAAGAGGTTTATTATAAGGAATTGGCTCATGCGATTATGGAAGCTGAGAAGTCCAGACCCAGGAGATCCAATGGTGTAAGTTCTAGTCTTAGTCCAAGGGCAGGGGAAGATGAGTGAGTTCTACCTACCTCCACCTTTTGTTCTATGGCCTTTATTGTATTAAATGAGGCCCACACTGAGGAGGGCAGCCTGCTTTACTCAGTCTTCCAATCAAATGCTAAACCCATCCAGAAACCCCCTAGCAAACACACCCAGAAATCATGTTTGATCAAATATTTGGGTGTCCTGTGTCCCAGTTAAGTCAATATATAAAATTAACCATCACTAAACTTTAACCTTGGTGCCAAATATTTTGAAATCATTTCCCCAAAAATAACTGAACACTCAGATGAGATGACCTATTCTCTTAGTGTTGTTCCCTACCCCACCAGGAAGACCCTGGATCTAGATCTGAGGCAAGATGCTGTGCTAGGAGGTGATGCCCTGGCACCAAGTAGGGAGTGGGCCAGGGGAAAGGAAGAGGCCGGAACACTGGGTATGGGAGAAGGAGTGATATGGGGCTCTATTCCACCGAGGCTGAGGTCCCTCGGGCATTTGTTCACCTCCTGTTGACACTGGAGAGAACTGCTGCCCGCCCCAGGCAAAGTCGTCCTGGAAGCTGGAATTCAGAGGGCCCTACAAGTAGCGGGCTCTGAAGCAGTGCCCAAAGCAGGGTTCTGGAGTGTTCTAAGTAACAGTAGAATCTCTAGAGGTCCCATGATCCACTTGGGAAAATAAGTCTTCGACTCTCTCAGAGTCGAAGAACCTAGACTTGCTCGCACCCTAGAGTTTTCCCACTTCGAGTGCCTGTGATGTACACAGAGCAAAAGCAACAATAAGAGAATGAGAAAAAAAACAGAAGCACTTTTTTTCTTCCACTAGGAGGCTTTCTGTCTTATGTTCTGCCGGTGATTTTAAAGGGTTCACTGTGGGAAATGGCCTCTGGGGAATACTGTGTTCCAACAGCAGTAGCTTCCTCTGCTATGTTCGAAGCCAAGATCACAGGCCACTAGAAACTGTAAGCTGAATTGGGCTGCCTCCTAGAGCACCTCGGATGCGTCTGGAGTATGAGTGTTTAGGGAGTAAGTGCAACCATCCAGAACACCAAGCCTGAGGAAGTTTTATTAGAAGGGAAAATGTCAGAGTTGATATGCCTGGCTGGGTCTTCACTGGGATAAACCAATGTGCCAAGGAGAAGTCCACGGGTGTGTTTCTATTGTCTTTCTTTACCATAGGAATGAAAGTCACACAGCATCCACTAGAACAGGAATTGGGAAAATACTTGCCCAATTGATTACAAAATTAAGGACTTGCATACAGACCCTTCCCACAGAGTTTCCAGCTACCCTGCCCATGGCTCTGAGTTTAACTACAGAATGACCCTGAGAGGCAGAGTTTGCACCCCCTTGTATAGCGAAGGTCCTGGCTTACCTAGAGTAGGCCTAATGGGTGCTGGACTCAGGAGTCCCTCACAGACGGAGCTGGCCCCAAGGCCTTCGCTTCAGAAAATGGGACAACAATCAGCGGGATGGGCAAATGCAGCAGCATGAGGCCATGGCCAACTGGGTCTGCCCTGGTCTTTGAGAGAAAAGAGGCAACTGCCTGCACTGACCACCAGCAATGAGATAGAGGTCAGCACCTGAAGTCTTCCCCAAGCCATTCCCTTTGCTACCTATCAAATTATCCACTGTGCTGGGCTTGAAACAACTACCTGTGTGTATTCGTGTCAAGAATTCTGTGGTTGGAAAGTGGATGGGTAGCTCTGGTCGTGTCTGGGCTCAGCTGCTCTACGTGACATCAAATCCTCTATTAGGATCAAATCCCACTCAGTCTTGCCCACACTAGGCAGCAGGTCCAGAGAGGGAGCAGAAGGACATAGCCTCTTAAGTTCCACTTCTGCCATATCCTGTTGGCCAAGGGCAGTTTGAGGCCAGCCTGGAACATGGGACAGGATATTGTAAATATAAAGGAAAGGCAGAGGGCAGGGTACTTCTGACGGTGCTTTCTGCTTTACTCCAGCATCTCTAAGTGCCCAGCAGTCAGCCTCTAGCCAGGTTCACTGGCCTCCACTTCAAATCAGAGGTACTTTCATTTAATTGTGAGACAAATTAACCTACAAAAGAAAGAGGTTCACAAACTCTGGGACCTAGTGGGTCTCGCCCCAGGCTTTGTGTTAGAATTGCCCAGAGCTCTTTGAAAACCGCCAGTGCCCAGGCCATAGCTAAGAAATGTTAAGTGAGCCCTTCTGGGCAGGCCATCCAAGTCTGGAAGAAAATCAGATGACTATAACAGGAGGCCAGGGTATATAATTGCAAGCTGGTTGGAGGAAGGCAAATGGCCTGACCATGGGTTCCCAGATTGGCTACCTCTTAGAATCCCCTGCCCAGGCTATATAGTGTGGCCATATGAACAAAAGTTTCTGCGGGGGGGACCAGGAACCAGGTTTTGTAAGCTCCTCCAGTGATGCATTCCAGGGGGCAGCAGTTCCAGGGACCTCTCAGCAGAGCCTGGAGCTCGTATTGGTCTGAAAACAGTGGGAGTGTTTTCTTGTCACAACAGCTGAGCCTTCAGGCCTCCCATTGTGATTCTGGATCTTTCTAGCTAGAATCTTATTCATAATTGTTCACTCTCATATATGCTCCCCAGAGCTGTGGCCTCCATCTCCCAGGTAAAAGCCCTGGACTCTGCTAATGGCAAAAGATATGAATGGCGATGGGGACGATGTCTCTTACCCATCACTCACTCTGGATACAGAGCTAAATGCTCAGTGCTTCTTACAGGGAGATCAACAGAGCTCCCCTAGGCTTTTCTTCCTAGGGAAAGGATGGCTGGAATCATATGCTTGTGACATGTGCCTGGGTATGACCTGCTGGAATTCCAGGTTGAGGGAGACAGCCATGTAATCCCATCCTCAGCCACATGTCACCTCCATCTCTAGGGTGGCCCAGCCCTGGGAAAGAAAGGATGTGCTCCCTGATACCGGACCATTTGTGCTCAGACACAACCCTCCTCCCCCAATCCAGTCCAGCACTGGCCTCTCACCATAGATCCTGTCTTGTAAACCTAGAAGAAGGAACTGAGGGGAGAGGGTAGCCCTTAGGTCTTACATAGATATAGAAACATACATACATATGTGTGCATACACAACACATAGGCACATGTGAATATGCATATCACTTATATGAATGTGCACACCGTCCATACCACACATTCCAGTTTTATTTGGATCTTAACCACCACGGAGCAGCATGGGGAAACCACACCCATCCTCCCAGGTTTATGTTTTCTCTAGGTTTGGTCACATTGTTTGGTTGTAACAAGGTCTTCCTAAATAAATTTAGAAGAAACCATGCAGAGAAACAGCTGCTGACAGTCAGCTGACCCAAGATGTCCCAAGGCTCCATGCCCGACCCTGGCAACCCCCGCTTCCATGCTGTTGGAGAGGACCTTTGAGTCCCTCTCAACATTCTGACTTGCAGATCCAGGGAAGCATCCTTGCTGGGCTCCCCTGGGACTCTGCAGCCAAGCCCATGAGCCCTACCCTTACCCGGGGGGCCCGCTCAAACCCATGGGTTCCTCTTCAGCCTCTCTCATGTTGGCAACATCAGCTCCAGCCAGGAAGGCTTGTTAATGGGGGGCCACCCCACCCTGCATCTATGTGGCTCACTGAGCACCAGCTCTGAGTCAGCTGCTATTCTGGGACTGGATTCAAGGTACAGGCTCCACCACTACTGGGGTGTTTCTTTGCAACAGTCAGTCCTTTGTTACCAACCTCAGAAACAGACTCTGTTGATGCAAGCAAAGAAAGGGGACACTGGAAGGTGCTGAGGAGGCTGGAGAATCAAGCTCAGACCAGCACAGAATGAACAGTCTCAGGAGCTCCAGTTATGCTGAACAGTTTCATTGGGGCTCTGCTGTGGCCACTGTTGGCCACCACTACCAAGAGTAAGCCCCATGTCAGCCAGGCTCTGGCTGCAGACCTACAACTAAAGCGCCAGATGCCAGGAGTAGGGAGAAGGTGTCTCTGGCTACCTTGGTCACTCCTAAGCTCCCCTGAAGTAGAAAAGGCACTAGATACCAGAAAGTAATACATGCCCCCAGCTTACTCATCCTGCGGCAGGCCACCTTTGTCCCCAGGATCTCAGATCACTTACATCAAACAAAGGAGGTGATGAATTACCAGCCATAACACACAGTGAATAAATCAAAAGCTGGCTTAAAAGATATAAATAGGAATTGTAAAACCACCTTGAATTGCCTGCTATATGAATAAGCACAGCATACAAAGTTTTTAACACCTTATAGTACATAATTAAAGGACAGACCCAGGTCTACAGCCATGCCACTCTGAACAAGCCCAATCCAGTCTGATCTCAGAAGCTAAGCAGAGTCGGGCCTGGTTAGTACTTAGGCGAAAAACCACCTAGGAAGACCAGGTGCTGTAGGCGTAAAAAATAAAAAATAAAGGATTGCAAGCTGGCAAGGTACTTGCAATCTGTGAGGTCAACCAAGGGTGGCTTTGCCTAAATAAAAATAAATTAATTAATTAAAATTAAAATAAATAAATAAAAATTTTTTTTAAAAAAAAAAAGGACAGACCCACAACCCAACTCCGGCCACACAGGGACAATGAGACTAATTCTGGAATTTGGTTTGAGTTCTCAGGGGACAGAATCTCCTGGATTGGAGGTGGCCACAAAGTAAGGCTAGAATTCCTGGGGAATCTCCTTATGCAGCCTGAGAATGAACCAACATGATGAAAGGCAGGACTGAGTGACAGAGAGAAGCCAAGTCCAAGGAGGATTTATAGACCTCGGCTCTTTCTCTCCTTTCTCTCCTGTACACAGCCTCTAATAATACAGTCACCTCATGGTTCAAGATGGCTGTTCCAACTCCTATCATCTCATCTGCATTCCAGCCAGCAGAAAAGAAGAATAGACAAATGTTGAAAGCCAGCTTAAGAAAGGAAACTGGAAGTTGCCATATGACACTTCAACTTATATCCCATTGCCTTGAATTTAGTCACATGACTGGACCCAGCTATAAAGCAGGCTGAGAAATATTGCCTTTGCTCTGGGTAACCTCCTAAAATTAGGACTAAAGAGTAGGATCCTATTTTTGTGGAAGAATGGAAGCAGGGACAACTGGCCTCCTGGCTTGTCATCACCCTGGCCTGTGAGCTTGTGGAGCTTTCTCTGTATTTTAGTGCCCTAGCAGCACTAACCCTGGAAATGATAGCATAACGTTTGAAATCATTAAAGAGAGGAACATTGTCCAATCACTTTCTTATTCAGCCCCATCTCCTGCCTTAGCACTGTCTAAGGACATGGGAATGCTGCCAGAGTGAAAGGCATAATTCCAGGGAGTCTCATCTAAGGAAAGTGTGTTTATAAAACAGATTATTGATTATTTGTCTTATGGAAGAACTCAATTATTTTAAAGGATTTCCCGACAATTTTCTTAAATATATAATGTTATGTATTTCATTACCACTAAGGATAATGGAAGTTAATATTTATACGATCTGCCCTGTTTTCAGAGCACGTCTGTTTCCATCCCAGTTCACAGGCCCAATATCTCTGGGAGGCAACCTCAGCAGGTGTCATTCCCCCATTTTATAGGTAATAAGCCAAAGTGCTGTGAAGTCGTGGCCCATTTGCAATCACATAATTGGAAGGTGACAGGACATGACTTTAAACCTTTTCTAGGAGTTTCACTGCCCCTCCAACTCATTGAGTTTCATGTGTTTTGTTTCCATCAATTTGGAAGTATTAGCAAAGGGGTTAAAGATTTAGGGCAAAGTAGCTTATTTCACATCTCCATTTATAAGGTGTGTGATCATGAGTGAGTTGATTAACCTCTCTGAACTTCAGTTTACTAATTGGTGAAACAGAACACAAATGCTCTTCACAAGGGACAACTTGTGCCTGTGGCTTCCAAGAATGATAGAAGCACCCAAGGTTAGGCAGCCACAGGAGCCAGGATGATGCTCCATCTTTGTTGGCAAAGCTAGTCACTTCCATATTCAAGTGTCTTAAGCCCATGAGAAGGGAATAATGTGTAGAGCCACAGCAAATTCAAGTTCTGTCTCAAGACTGCAAGAACTTGGCTTTCAGATCATTCCCTGTCTCAAGTTCACTTTTGCCAAATGAGACGCTGAGGGCTGGGAGAAAGCCTGCTGGATGAGCCATCATGAAGTTGTTTGGACTTGCCAGAGTACAGCAGCATCCCATCCCCTGGTTTCCAGGCTAGTTGGCTCTGCTCTTGGAGACAGAATAGAAGGGAAGGGCCCTCAGGGCAGAGGTCAGGGGTATGGTGGGGGAAAGAGGGTGTTTTGTCTGAGACTTTTCAAACCTTGTATGTAGGACTCAAATATTCTAACTCTGAGTTTTATGTGTGTGTCTGTGTGTGTGTTCACCATGACATACACTATCCTTATTAGCTTAGCTCTGAAATGTCCACATCTATACCAATCCTATATATTGAACTACACCATACATACAATGTATAATGGATCTAAAATCTATTGCAATTCATCAGGACAAAGAAAAGAAACACCTCAATGCCCTTCCAAGAGAATGAGCTTGAAAGTATCTTATGCGAAACATTCAGACAAGGCACATTGTCCAGACAGGTAGTATTCTCCATCCAGTCCCTGTCATCCCATGGAGATGTAATAATAATAAGAGCAGCATGGTGAGAGATGTCTCTGAGAAGTAAAACATGACAGATGAGAAGGAGCCAAAGTACACGAATAACTGTAGGGTGTGTGACACAGAGAGAAGGTAGGATCCAAGGCCCCGGGGCAAGAGCAAGGTGGTTGAGGGTGTCTGTGCTCCTAATTCATCAAGAAGAGGCTAATTTGGACTTTTTTTCTCCCTGTTGCTTTGGGTGATTTCCAAGAGAAGAAAGGAGAAACTCCAACCCCATGTCCCCAAGAATGTAAGGAATTCAAGAGCTCATAGTGTCCACCCCATGCCAGTGAGTACTGAGTGTTTTGCCTGTAATGACCCCACTAAATTCACATGAAAGTTCCATAAGGCCCATGATCCTAATTTCACATAGAAGGCAAGTGGGTTTCAAAATTTAGGCATCTTATTCAAGGTCATGGTACTAGAGGAGGACCCCAAATATTTGCACCACACTCTGCTGCTGAGTAAGCTAGTGACCCTGTAAACCCTGCATGTTGTTTTTTTCCATGCAATTGTTTGAACAGACTTTTTCTAGTGATTTGGAAGAGTTTCAGAATTCTCATCCAGGAAAATCTGTCATGTTATCCCCAAAGTGATTCCCCGACTGCAGACATTGTACATGCTTGGAGCAGGGAGGAATTCCTCTCCCTCCAGGGGCCAGTTCACACTCTGGTTCATTAAGGAGCAACCCCTATCAGCATGTGGCTCAGATAGGACTGCCATGTTGCAGGATTCTGGGTCTAGTGTTGAAATAGTTTTATAGATTATACTGGAGTGGGATAAACTGTGATGGTTCTGGGTGCACATCCAGAACCAAAAAAGAAATAACTTCATTACTATGGGAAACCCCACAGTCTGACTTGAGAACTTCCTTGAAAGTGAGCTTGTGCTTTTCCATCCAGATGCAAGAAAGCCTGGGAAAAGCTTACAAGTTTGTAATTCTCTTGATTTGCTTCAGCTTAGGTGTGAAAATTCCCTCTTGGATATGAACCAAAGGTGTCTGCTGGTGAGCTATGACTTGCCTCTTTAGAAGACAGAAAATAACCCCTAAATCTGTTTTTTTTAGGGGCCTTTAACTACCCACACCACCCTTGGGCAGAAAGTTGAAGAGGTATTTTCAGGCAAATGTCCCAGAAATAGATGGATTGCATCATACTGAAACACAGACTCTTAGCTCTAGCCTCACAATGAGGCTGAGTCTGACAAGATGCCTTTATTGTAAATTTGTGCTGACCAGTTTGAGGCATCAGTGGAGGGTAGGGGTCATCTGGTTACTATCTGGTCAACAGTCCTCATATCCATCCTGGCAGGCCTGGCAGCCCAAACCCTGCATGGCACTGATGACTGGCAGCCCTCGTCTCCCATGCAGACCAAGCATCAGGGAGAGAGTCTATCTCTGGAAAGTACAGCCTTATAATGACTGCATTCCAAGCCAGCTGTTTCTGGGTCCATTTCTGGATCCATTTACCTCCCAGGAAGCACTAACTCTGGAAATGATAGCATAATGCGTGAAATCCTTAAGGAGAGAAATTCCATTATCCAACCACTTTCTTATTTATCAAAAACAGCAAAATCCAGGGAAGGTTAAAACAACAACAACAACAACAACAACAACAAGGACATTAAGCTCAGATATCTCACCCAGAGGGAGTGTGACATAGGCAAGGAGGTGGAAGTACCATAATATAAATACAGATTGTGAGTGTTGTTGGAGGCAGAAAAAATAAAAGGGGGAAAACAACCAAAGGACAATGTTAGCATGTGAAAAAGCCATATTCTCTGATAAAAGGGAGCCACACTTGAAAAGCAATATTTACCCAGAAAACCCATTGGGAGGGGTCTTCAATGATGACTGGAGAAGTTTATTTCCTGTGCAACTGAGGCAAAGGTGCTATCCTAAAGAAATTTAAGATGGGGAGGGGATGCAGACCCCTGGAGATCTTCTGGTTGCCTCCACGACCATTGAGTGGTGCTTTACATTCACTCATTTTTTCAAGGATTCATTCAACAAACATTCACTGGGCTAGGATATGTGCCAGGTTGACACAGACACTCAGGAGAATGCAAGAAAAAAAAGTCCCACATTCTTGCCTATATCCTAGTGGGAGGCACAGACAATAAAAAAGTAATTAAGCAAAACATGTAGGATGAAAGGTGGAGGGGGAATGCAGGGCAGGAATACGAAGGGCAGGTGAAGGTTTCTGATATTTTAATTAGGATGATCAAGGATGCTTCGCAAAGAGGGTGACATTTAAGCACAATGGGGAGAGGATGAGAGAGTGTACCTTATGGGTACTGAGGAAAGAGCCTAACCGGCCCTGAGGGTGTGCCTGGGGGCGTCTGAAAACCAGCAAGGAGGTCAGTCTAGCAAATCATTTGGAAACTTATTACAAACAAGAAGGGAGAGAAATAGGAAATAGAAAAATGTTCAAACCTTTGTGTAAAATTGTGATTTGAGACAAAAATGGGATTTTCATAATCTTGGAATAGAGAAGGTAAAAAAAAAAAAACAAACACAGACTTTGGTGTTGGAGAGATCTGAGTTTAAATATTCTCTTTGTCACTTGTTCCAAAAAAAAAGAATGGAGGAGCAGAACAAATAAGATATATAAAGTAAAATGGCAAAAAAAAGAAGGGTAAACATATCAATAATCATATTAAGAGTAAATGGATTAAACCATTCAATTAATATACAAATATGATCACCGTGAATTAAAAACAAATGCCAATATATGCTGTTTTAAAGAGACATATCCAAAACATAAAATTATAGACAGTATAACAAAAAGTATAAAAAATGAGATATATCAGGCAATTATTTTTCAACTTTTATATTTTTATTTTTTCAATTATAGTCAACATTCAATATAATATTAGTTTCAGATGTACAACACAGTGATTAGACATTTATATAACTTATGAACACCCCAATATATCCATTACCCATCTGACATCATACACAGTTATTACAATACTATTAATTGTATTCCCCATGCCATACTCTATAGCTCCATTATTATTTTATAAATACCAATTTGTACCTCTTAATTCCCTAACCCTTCACCCATCCATTCACCCCTCAATATGACAACCATCAAAATGCTCTCTGTATCCATGAGCTTGTTTCTCTTGTTTGTTTATCCTCTTCTCTAGATTCCACATATGACATTCGTCTTTGTCTGACTTACTCCACTCAGCACAATACCCTCTATGTCCATCCATGTTGTTGCAGATGGCAAGATTTAATTTATTTTTATGGCTGAGTAATATATTATTGTATATATGTACCACTTCTTCCTTAACCATCCATCCATTGATGGACACCCAGGATGCCTCCATATCTTGGCTACTGTCAATAATGCTGCAATGTACATATGGACTTACATGTCCTTTAAAAGTAGTGGTTTCGATTTCTTTAGATAAACAACCAGAAGTAGAATAACTGGGTCCTTCTTTGTCTAGTGTTTTAAAGTCTATTTTGTTGGTTTAAGTATTGCTACTCCAGCTTTTTGTTGGTTTGTTTTCATTTTGATGAAACATCTTTTTTCATTATTTTCAGTATGCATGTCTTTCAATCTGAAGTGAGTCCCTTGTAGGAAGTATATGTAAGCGTTTTGTTTTGTTATCCATTTAGTCACCCTAGCTTTTGATTGGAGTATTTAACCTATTCATAGTTAAATTGTTGCTGGATATGTGCTTACTGACATTTTATTGTTCTTTTTTTTTTTCTTATAAATCTCTCTAATATTTCCTCTAATACAGGCTTGGTGATGATGAACTCTTTTAGCTTTTCCTTGTCTGGGAATCTCTTTATTTGTCCTTTGATTCTAAATAATAGCTTTGCTGGGTAGAGTATGCTTGGGTGTAGGTCTTTGGTTTTCATCATTGATTATTTCAGGCCAATTCCTTCTGACTTGCAAAGTTTCTATTGAAAAGTCAGCTGACAGTCTTAGGGGAGCTCACTTGCAGGTAACTGCTTTTCTGTCGCTGTTTTTAAGACTCTCTCTTTGTTTTAGCCTTGGCACTTTAATTATGATGTGCCTTGGTGTGAGCCTCTTTAGGTTCATCTTGTTTGGATCTCTCTGAGCTTCCTGGGCTTATATGTCTATTTCCTTAACCTAGTTAGGGGATTTCTCCATCATTATTTCTTGAGATAGGCTTTCAATTCCTTGCTCTCTCTCTCCTCCTTCTGGTATCCCTATGATATGAATGTTGGTACACTTGATGTTGTCCCGAGGCCCCTTAAACCATCCTCATTTTTTTTTGCATTCTTTTTCTTATTGCTATTCTGATTGGGTGCTTTCTGTTACCTTATCTTCTAAATCATTGATTTAGTCCTCTGCCTCATCTAATCTACTGTTAATTACTCCTTATAACCAGTGTTTTGAACTCTGCATCTGGTATATTACTTGTCTCCATTTTGTTTAGTCATTTTTCTGGAGCTCTGTTCTGTTCTTTCATTTGGGACATGTTTCTTTGTCTTCCCATTTTGGCTGCCTACCTGTGTT
This sequence comes from Pteropus medius, assembly GCF_902729225.1. Lineage (NCBI taxonomy): Eukaryota > Metazoa > Chordata > Mammalia > Chiroptera > Pteropodidae > Pteropus > Pteropus medius. Next base: position 4,579,221 of record NW_024340695.1, on the reverse strand, counting down.
TGTTTCTATGTATTAAGTAGAGCTGCTATGGCTTCCAGTATTAGTAGAGTAGCTTTCTATATAGTAGGTGTGCTGGGGGTCCCAGTGACAGTCTTCTCTGGTTACATGAGCATGGTGCTCTGGGTAGGTATGTCCCTTGTATGAGTTGTGTGTACCCTACTGTTGCAGTTGAGCCTTGGTTGCTCATGAGTGGAAGGAACTGACCATCGGGCTGATTGGTTATAGTGACTGGCAGTGACCCTACAGAGCAGGATTCCCTTTAACAGGGCTCTAGTGCCTGCACAGTCAGCCTTTTGGATGTGTCATCCTCAGATGTGACCCCAGGTGGTGCTTCAATTCAGACTCCAGGAGTGTAGGCTGGGGCCTCCTCAGAGGGGACCTGCCATAGGCCAAGTTCAGTTTCAGCCTGTGCCCTGCCCAGGACCACCTGACATGAGCCAACGAGCAATCCACAGATGTCCACAAGCCACTCTGAGCTTGGAAGTGCCTCGAGAGGCAAAGCCACAAACCAAGGCCAGCTGCCACTAGTGCCAGGGTTGGGGCTGTTTAGGAAGAGGTATAAGGCATACTGAGGTCAGATGCTGCTCATTTGAGTTTTGTAAACCTTTGAGAGATTTTAGAAATTTTTGCAGCATGAGCCATGATAGGTCATTTGTATGAAAAATGTACTGGAAGCAGCTTGGGTGGGCCCATGTGTTTGGAGGGGCAAGGTCTCAGAGAATCACCAGGCAGGGTGACCAGTGTCAGCTATGTTAGCATAGACTCAGATATGGTAGCTGCCTGCATCTACAAGAAAGAGGGCTCGACAAAGGAACAATGCCCTCTGCCAGTATTTCTTTATGGGAGAAAACTGACTCCCAGCCCTTGTCCTGAACCCAGATAACTCAGTTCCTCTCCATATGTCCCTGATGCCTTGTGAGGTGCTACCTCAGTGCTGGAGCTCAGAACAAGTAAGTCCATCACTGAGGAAGTCCATGTACACCCCTTAAGAGGAAAGTCTGCAACTCTCTCAGCTCTTCTTCTCACTCAGCCACAATCTCTGGTGGTTTTGAGTCAGAAGTTGTGGAGACTTCTTTTCCCAGCACTGGAACTCTGGGCTGGAGAGCTTGGTGTGCTACAGGAACCCCTCACTCTTCCAGAGGAACCTCTGCAGCCAAAATATTTTTCCTGATTCTCAACCACCACACGCAGGTGTGGGACCAGCCCATTTTGCATCTCTGCCCCTCCTACTAGTCTCAAGGTAACATCTTTTGTGTGTCCCCAGTTGTAGGACTTCTGTTCAGCTAGACTTCAGGCAACTCCCAATGATGGCTATTCTGTAGTTTAGTTGTATTTTGATAGAGTTGTAAGAGGAGGCAAACATAGCATTTAGCTATTCCTCTATCTTGACCCTCAGGCAATTATTAACCACAAAAACCACTAGTTATATTAACAGATTTTAAGACAAAAAAAAATTTATAAGAAATAGAAGAAGGTCAATACATAAAAATATACAGTGATTTAAAGGTGTGTGTAACTAATAACTAAACATTTAAATATACAAAGCAAAGGCTGGAAGAATTACAAAAAGAAGTTTGTAAAGCCACCATCATAATGAAAGATTTCAATAAAAAAAAATACAAATTAAGCAGACAAAAAAAATCAGCAAAGATATGAAAAAACATAATTAATAAACTTGAACTTTAGATAAGTATAGATTGTGTGCCCATTTATTGGCAGAATGTATTTTTTGTAAGATCACAGGGAATATTAACAAAAATTGTTCATGTACTGTGGTCACATATTATCTCAAATGATTGTAAAATTCAGTATTGCATATTTCTGAACACAATGCAATTAAATGAGAAATCAATGATGAAAAGATTTAAAATACATATTTGGAAAATAAAGCCTACTTCTGTAAAATTATCAATTAACATTATAGTTTGATAAGTGAAGGATACAGCTTGTAATTTCTAGGGAAAACAAAAACATAGAGTTATGAAAACCAAAACCAAAATGAGATACCACCTCACACTTGTTAGAATAGCTATCATCAACAAGACAAGTAATACCAAGTATTGAAGAGGCTGTGGGGGGAAAAGAACCCTTATACACTGTTGGTGTGAATGTAAATTGGTAGAGCCATTATGGAAAACAGTATGGAGGTTACTCAAAAAACTAAGAAGAGAATTACCATATGACCCAGCAATCCCTCTTCTGAGTAGCTAACCAAAATATTTGAAAACACTTATCCATAAATATATATGCACCCCAATGTTCATTGCAGCATTATTCACAGTGGCCAAGGCACAGAAACAACTGAAATACTCTTCAATAGATGATTGATTAAAGAAGATATGGTACATATATACAATGGAATACTATTCAGCCAGAAGAAATGATGAAAAACTGCCATTTATGACAACACGGATGGATCCTGAGATTATCATGCTAAGCAACATAAGTCACACAGAAAAAAAAATCAGAATCATATGATTTCACTTATAGTGGGATATAAAACTAAAAGAAACAATGAACGAGGAAAATAAAAACATATAGAGGAGTTGGGAAAAACATGGCAAAGTGAGATTTGAAACAACAATAAACTGAACATCTAAAACTCAATGAAAAACACCCAAACTGCACACCAGCATGTCTGAGCATGGGATCTGCACATAAGAGCTACCACAGGTCAGAACTCCAAGTGTCGGGCGGTGGACTGGGAGAAACAAAGCTGCCTCTTGCAGGTGGAGCAGAGCTCTTGTAGGAAGAGGAGAAGAGGAGAAGTTTCGGCAAGTTCCATGAACAGCATTGCCTTGTAGAGCTGTGAGCTCCACACAGCCAATGGCAGTGCCCAGTCATCAGGGCAGAAAGCAGAGAAATGTGGATGGCAGAGAAGCAGGGACGGCAGAGAAACAACAGTTGATTTTTACCAGTCACAGTTGCAAAACTGAAGTTAAGTTGGAGACCCCATTCCCCAACACAAAGGGCTCCTCACACAATATTCTCTGAGACCGAACACTGTGGACTCCCAGGGGAACCTGAGCAAAACTGTTGCTAACACTAACAAGGACTGAGACTGAGGGTAGTGAGCATGATTAAATATCTATAAGGGGGGAAAAGGCATTATTAAGGCTTATATAAAGCAGGGATCCAAAGGCTAAGATGCCATCTACTGGAAACCAAAAGAAAAAACACTTTCTTTGCAACAGGATGGGGACGATCGTATAATAAATCTTCCTTCAGGAAAAAATAATCAGAATACCCATCCATTAATGCCCAGGGGGAGAAATAGTACATTAAATACCATGAACAACCAAGGTGACAAAGCATCTCAAAAAGAAAGGAAAAAAAAATCTCCAGAAAATAAGCTTACAGGTATAGAAATATATGACTTAAATGACAGAGAATTCAGGATGGTACATCTAAAAAAAAAAAAAAAATGTGATCCAAAATGAATCATATCAACAATTTCAGGAATTAAAGAAACAACTAGATGAGCAAAATGAGTTCCTTAACAAGGATGTTTCAATCCTTGTTAGGAGGTTTCAAGGAGGTTTTGAGATTGAAACCCTCAAAAAGAACCGAATAGACCTTCTGGAAATAAAAAACACACTGCGAAAGCTGAAAATGAAATAACAAACTTGGTAAATAGAGTCAACCAAATGGAGGAAAGGATCAATGATATCGAAGACAAAAATTTAGAAATATATCAGAAAGAAGAAGAGAGAAAACGAAGAATGAAAAATAATGAAAGAGAAATACAAGAACTAGCTGATACCATCAGGAGAGGAAAGAAAAGAATAATAGGAATTCTTGAAGGGGAGGAAAAGAAGCAGAGATTAGAAAGCATTTTCAGACAAATAGCTGATGAGAATTTCCCATATATAAGGAATGAGCTGGAGCTTGGAACTGAAGAACTCAACAGAATATCCAATTATCTCAACCCAAAAAGGCCTTCACCAAGGCACATTGTACTAAAATAATTAAAAATCAATGACAAAGACAGAATTGTCAGGGCAGCCAGGGAGAAGGAGACGGAAACCTATAAAAGAAAACCCATTAGATTATTGTTGGACTTCTCAGTGCAGACCTTACAAGCCAGAAAGGAATGAAATCAAATATTTAAACTATTAAGTGAAAGGAACTGCCAGCCTAGAATAATGTATCCAGCTAAGCTCTTCTTTAGATATGAAGAAGAAATTAAGACCTTTCCAAACATACAAAAATTGAGAGAATTCTGCACTACGAAGCCTGCACTACAGGAAATACTGAAAGGTGTCAGCTCACCTAAAACAAAATGACAAAAAAAAATACATAATTAGGAGTAAAGTGACAATCAGGCAAATAGAAGCAGAGGAGTGCAACCCTTACTAGGAACAGGGCAATATAAGAATAAAAATAAAAAGAAATTTGCTTTAGCAAGATAGTAATGAACATTCAGCATACATAGGGAAAAATTGAGATAACGATGACTGAAAGGAGGATTCAAAGATCTAAATTCGCAAAGGGGAATGGAGATAAGGCACACGCAGAAGAAAAGGAATGACTGTGTATATATAACTATCCTTTACATATTTGTAATGGTAATCACACGCCAAAGATTCAGAACTGAAGTATAAAACAAGAAGAAACAGAGGGAAAACCCACAAAAGCCAACCAAAATAAAGAAAACAGAAACACAAGGACAAGGAAGCAATGGAAACACCAAGTTATCAGAAAGCAAAAGATAAAATGGCTATAAGAAGACTTCATATTTCAATAATCACCCTAAATGTAAATGCACTGAACTCACCAATAAAAAGGTACAAAGTTGCAGATTGGATCAAAAAACAAAAAACAACCATATGCTGCCTCCATGAGACACATCTCAGCTCCAAAGATAAATATAGACTTAAAGCAAAAGGGTGGAAAATGACATTTTAAGCAAATGGCATTCAGAGAAAACCGGGAGTAGTGGTACTAATATAGGACGAAATAGACTTCGAAATAAAAATGGTAAAGAAAGATACTGAGGGACATTTCATAACGATAAAGGGAATCACGTACCAAGAAGACATAACACTTATTAATAACTATGCTCCCAATGAGGGAAACCTTAAATATATAAATCGATTACTAACAGAGCTAAAGGGAGTAACAGACCAAAACGCTATCACAGTAGGGAACCTAAATACCCCACAGTCAGATATGGACAGATCATCCAAACAGAAAATCAATAAGGAAATATCATCCTTAACTGACACATTAGACCAACTGGACATAATTGACATTTACAGAACCTCCCATCCCAAAACAACTGCTTATACGTTCTTCTCTAGTGCACATGGAACATTCTCAAGAATCGACCACATACCGAGACACAGAGATAGCCTCAACAAATATAAGAGGGTTGAAATCATACCAACCATATTCTCTCATCATAACGCTTTGAAACTAGAGATAAACTGCAAAAAGAAAGAGAGAAGACCCACAAAATCATAGAAATTAAACAATATACTAGTGAAGAATAACTGGACAGAGAAAAATAAAAAGAGATTAAGAGATACATAGAAACAAATGATAATGATGGTACAACATATCAAAACATTTGGAACACAGCAAAAGCGGTCATAAGAGGAAAGTTCATATCATTACAGGCCTATCTCCAAAAACAAGAATGAGCCCAAATAAACAACCTAACACTTCTTCTTAAAAGACTAGAAAAGGAAGAACAAATGAAGCCTAAAGTCAGCAGAAGGAAAGAAATCATCGAAATTAGAGCAGAAATAAATGAAATTGAAAACAAAACAAAACAAAAAAATGATAGAAAAAAATAAATGCAACAAACAGCTGGTTCTTTGAGAAGGTTAATAAAATTGACAAAACCTTGGCTAGATTCACTAAAGAAAAAAGAGAAAGGACACAAATAAACCAAATCAGGAATGAAAGGAGAAATTACAACAGACACTGAAGAAATACAAAGGATTATACGAGAATACTATGAAAAAAGTATAAAACACCAAATTTAATCACCTAGAAGAAAGGGATCAGTACTTAGAAAAATACAAACTTCCTAGACTGAATCAAAAAGAACTAGAAAATCTAAATAGACCCATCAGCAGTATGGACATTGAAAAAAATCATCAAAAACCTACCAAAAAATAAAAGTCCAGGACCAGATGTCTTCACCAGTGAATTCTATCGAACATTCAAAGAAAATTTAATACCTATTCTCCTCAAACTCTTCCAAAAAACTGAAGAGGAGGCAATACTTCCCAATGCCTTTTATGAGGCCAAGATTACTCTGATACCAAAAACCGGTAAGGATAACACACAAAAAAAACCTACAGACCAATATATCTCATGAACACAGTTGCAAAATTCCTAAATATGATACTAGCGAACCAAATACAGAAACATATTAAAAAGATTATACACCACAATCAAGTGGGCTTCATCGCAGGGGCACAGGGATGGTACAACATATGCAAATCAATTAATGTGGTACACTACATAAACAAAGTTAAAAATAAGAATCATATGATTATATAAATAAATGCAAAGAAAGCTTTTGACAAGATACAGCATCCATTTATGATCAAATCATTTAACAAAATCAGTATAGAAGGAAAGTACCTTAACATAATAGAGGCCATATATGACAAACCCTTAGCCAACATTATACTAAATGGTGAAAAAATAAAAACCTTTCCTCTAAGATCAGGAACAAGACAAGGCTGTCCACTATCGCCACTGTATTCAATTTAACTTTGGTGGTCCTAGCAAGTGCAATCAGAAAAGAGAAAAATATAAAAGGCATCCAAATAGGAAACAAAAAAAGTCAAACTGCCACTATTTGCAGTTTGACATGATTCTCTATATAAAAAAACCTGGGTAAAAATCAAGGTTCAAAAATCCATAGCATTCCTATATTCTAATATTGAAGTGTCAGAAAAAGAAGTGGAAAAAAATAATTCCTTTTGCAATAGCAACAAAACAAATAAAATACCTAAGAATAAATTTAATGAAGGACCTATATAATGAAAACTACAAGACCCTATTAAAAGAAATAGAAGAAGATAAAAAGAAATGGAAAAATATTCCATGTTCTTGGATTGGAAGAATCAACGTAGTTAAAATAACCACATTACCTAAAGCATTTTACAGATTTAATGCAATCCCCATCAAAATCCCATCGGCATTTTTTAAAGAAATAGATCAAAAAACCATCAGATTTGCATGGAAGCACAAAAGACCTCGAATTGCCAAAGCCATCCTGAAAAATAAGAATGAGGCTGGAGGCATCACTCTGCCCAATTTCAAATTATACTTAAAGCAACAGTAATCAAAACAGCCTGGTATTGGCAGCAAAACAGACACATAGACCAGTGGAACAGAATCAAGAGTCCACAAGTAGACCTATATTTATATGTGCAAATACTGACAAAAAACATACAGTGGAGAATGGAAAGGCTCTTCAATAAATGGTGCTGGGAAAATTGGTAGTCCACCTGCAATAGAATTAATCTAGACTGTTGTCTATCACCACACACCAAAATTAACTCAGAATGGATTAAGGGCCTGAATATAAGACCGGAATCAATAAAATGCATAGAAGAAAACATAGAAACTAAACTCAAGGACCTTGGACTTAAAGAGGATTTTATGAATTTGACCTCATAGGTAAGAGAAGTAAAAGCAAAAATAAATGAATGGAACTACATCAAACTAAAAATCTTCTGCTCAGCAAAAGAAACCATGAGCAAGGTAAAGAGACAATCATCCCAATGGGAAAATATATTTGTAAGCAATGCCTCCGATAAGGGCCTAATATCCATAATATACAAGAACTCACAAAACTCAATATAACAACAAACAAAAGATCCAATCAAAAAATGAGCAGAGGACCTGAACAGACACTTCTCCCTAGAGGATATACAGATGGCCAACAAATATATCAAAAGATGCTCAACATGACTAGCTATCAGGTAAATGCAAATCAAAACCACAATGAGATACCATCGCACACCTGTTAGAATAGCTTTTATCAACAGGACAAGTAATAATAAATGTTGGAGAGGATACGGGGAAAAAGGAACCCTCATACACTGCTGGTGAGACTGCAAATTGGTACAGCCACTATGGAAAACAGTATGGAAGTTTCTCAAAAAACTAAGAATTGATCTACCATATGATCCAGCAATCCCTCTGCTGGGTATTTACCCTAAAGACTTGAAAACTCTTATCTGAAAAGATATTTGCACACTGATGTTCATAGCAGCATTATTCACAGTGGCCAGGACGTGGAAACAACCAGTGTCCTACGATGGATGATTGGCTAAAGAAGCTGTGGTACATATACAAGATGGAATATTACTCAACCTTAAGAAGATATGAAATACTGCCTTTTGCAACAACAGAATGGTCCTCGAGATAAGCATGCTAAGTGAAATAAGCCAGACAGAAAAAGTTGGAAATCACATGATATCACTTATATGTGGGATATAAACCTAAATGCAACGAATGTACAGGAGAAACAAACAGAGACTCGTGGACATAGGCAACAGACTAGTGGTTACCAGAGGGTAGTAGGGAGGAGGGAGGGGAAATAGAAGGGATAAAGGGGGCAAATATATGGTGACAAAGAAATCTAACTATAGGAGGTGAACATACAGTGTAAATATATATATGCTTTACTGTTAAAGAGTACAGCTGAAACATTGGATTTCATTAACCAATGTCACCATAAATTAGATAGATAGATGATTAGATAGATAGATAGATAGATAGATAGATAGATAGATAGATAGATAGATAGATAGATAGATAGATAATGTATAGACATGGACAATGTTTTAGTGGTTATGAGAGGGAAGAAGGGGGAGGTAGATAAGGGTAAAGGAAGTTAAATATATTGTGATGGAGGAAATTTAACTTGGAGTGGTGAACACAAAAAACAATACACATATGAAGTATTGTTGAATTGTACACTTGAAACCTATATAATTGTATTAACCGATGTCACTCAATAATTTTAACTTTAAAAAAATGATAGAGTATATACATTCCAAATTAATAAAAAGAGATATGGAGCTATAAGAACATAATTCTAAATAATTTATAGATAAGAATACCTAATATTGAACAATAATTAACAGTACCTATCAAAATCTGTCAGATATAACAAAAATGTTCTAAGAGTGATCACATAGTATTAGTGTTCTATTAGAAAGGCATGAAGTCTGAGAATAAATGAGCTAATTAGCCAACTTAGAAGATAGATTTTTTTAAATCAAATAAATCTTAGGAGAGTAGAATACAAAAGATTATAAACAGAAAAGTAGAAATTCATGAAATAACTTCAATATAGTTGGTCTGGACATCTGTCAATGCACCTTCCCTTTCATTAATTTTATTTGAACCAAGAAGTCCACATCCAAAAGTCAATATTCCACACTGAGCAAATACAGGCCAGGCAACGTTCTAAGTAGTAGACTGTCAGTGAATAACACAGGAAAGGATCTACCAACAGTAAGCATAATAAATAAGTAAATCATCTGTATGTTAAAAGGGAAAGAGAGAGAGCTGAGTCAGGTAAGGCAGGTGTCCCCAACCCCCAAGCTATGATCTGGTACCAGTCCATGACCTATTAGGTGAGCACAGAAAAAGGTGAGTGGCAGGCAAACAAGTGAAGCTTCATCTGTATTTGCAGCCTCTCCCCAGCGTTAGCATCACCACTTTAGCTCCATCTCAGATTATCAGGTATTAGATTTGCATAGGAGCACTGGTCCCTGGTGCCAAAAAGGTTGGGGACCGCTGAGGGAAGGCACCATGAGCCTGAGGTGGGCCAACGGTGGTCGAGTACTTCAAAGAGAAGGTGCTATGGGCATTGGCCTAGCAGATGTATGAGCAAAGACTGTTCTCAACACAGGAAACAGCAGTGCAAAGGACTCGAGGCATAGCAATACCCAATGTAGTGGAGGACCGGCTAGGAGACCAGACTGGAAGAGTGGGAGGGAGGTAGAGTTGGAAGATGTGAGACTGGGAAGTAGAGGCAGGTCCACTGGCCCTTGGCAGAGACTGTGGCCCTTACTTACGCCCAATGAGATGGGTTGCTATTGCAGGTTTTGAGCAGGAGAGTAACCCAATCTGACTCCAGATTTTTTTAATTAAATTTATTGCAGTGACATTGGTTAATAAAATTATATAAATTTCAATTATACAATTCAATAATATGTCACATGTATATTGCATTGTGTATTCAGCATCCAAAGTTAAATTTCTTCCTTCACCATGTATTTCACCCCTTTAACCTATCTACCTTCCCTACAACCCCCTTCTTCCTGGTAACCACTAAAGTGTTGTCCATGTTCATAAATCTCTGTTTCTCTCATTTGTTTGTTGCTTTCAGTTTTATATCTCACATATGAATGAAATCATATGGTTCTCAACTTGTTCTAATACATGATTGTTTCAAGATCCATTCATGTTGTAGAATATGGCAGTATTTCATCTTTTCTTCTACTGAGTAATATTCCATTGTACATATGTACCACAGCTTCTTTATCCAATCATCTATTGGTTGTTTCCATGCCTTGGCCACTGTGAATAATGCTGCAATAATGAACATCAAGGTGCATATATCTTTATGGATAAATGTTTTCTAATTTAGGGTAGATACCCAGAAGAGGGATTGCTGGTCATATGGTAAAAGAAACTATCAACAAGAAAAAGAGGCAACCAACTGAGAAGATTTTTACAAATGACACCTCAGAGAAGGACCTAAAATACATAATATATAAAGTACTCATAAAACTCAACAATAAAAAAAAAATTAAAAAATTGGCAGAGGACCTGAACAGACACTTCTACCAAAAAGACATACAAATAGCTAACAGATATATGAAAAGATACTCAACTTCACTAGCTATGAGGGAAATGCAAATCAAAATCACAATGAGCTACCACCTCACACCTGTTGGAATAGCTATAATCAACAGGACAAGTAGTAACAAGTGTTGGAGAGGCTGTCGGGGGAAAGGAATCCTCATACACTATTTACCAATGTAAATTGGTACAGAAACTATGGATAACAGTATGGAGTTTCCTCAAAAAACAACTCAGGATTTTGGAAGCTCACTTCAGCTGCTGTGATGAGAAAAAGTTTAAGGGCAGAGGGGAGAAGCAGGACAACTGTGGGACACACAGCACAGCCTCCAGAGACCAAGGCAAACCATCTCACTCTCCCAGACTTTGTCCTCAGTCTTCAGGGTCTTGCCTGGGCAGAAGGAGGATGCCATCTTCAGAGCCCTCTGCCCAGGAATATTTTCTGACATCATCTCAGACATGAAGAAAGTATACAGTGATGTGGCACAATGATCGACAGGGCCAACAGAGCAAAGGAATTATAGGGACCAGACGTCAGGAGCTCAGAGATGACCAGTTCCTGTCTCCCTCCCCATGACTCTGTGATACTTGTTAGTGAACTCTCGAGTAGAGATGCCCATGTTCCTTCTGCTTTCTGTTTCCTGGACCCAGACAATGGACCTGACCTAGTCAGTGCTTGCAACATTGCTTCTGCAGAATCATGTTTTAACCTCTTAAGCCTCATATACTCAGGGTCTCTTAATATGTGGACTCAGAATGGCACAGAAACAGTTTGCAATTACTAAGTGCAATATTTGACTTCCCACCATGTGCTGAATTTCTAAGTGATTGAACATAAAAACAAGCCACACAGAGAACTCTGATGATCTGACCTTGGATTTCAAAGAGAATGTATACATAAAGTGGCTTCAGCACTGAATTTCCTAGAATATTTGTCAGATGATCTAATATAAGTAAGTCTTTGCAGGTCATTGATTTTTGAAGAGTCGGCCACACACATGTGCGCACGCGTGCGCGCGCGCGCGCGCACGCACGCACACACACACACACACACACACACACACCAGTAGAGAACTAAATTCCAAACTGCAGCCTAGCAGAGGGCATTAAACAGCTCTCTATTTGTCTTTACTGAAAACAGAAGGTCTCAGGCACAGCCAGCAGGACCCTGGAAAGAAAGCAATGCACATCGGGCTTTTGGGGTTTCACCTGACCCTCTCCCAAGTCTAAAATAATTTCCAGAAGCAGAGATGAGAAACATGCACATTAGTCATCAGTTATATGGATCCTGGAAGGCTCTACAGATGACAGGCTGAGGACTCAGAGAGCAGCAGAATCTTCCAGTAAATAATCCAGGCTTCACTGAATGACCGAAGTGTGTGAGATGTCTGCCCCATTCGAACTCCAGCCCCCCATAAACTTCAACTAACACTGGACATATTCCCTCAGAGTAAGCAAGGGAAAAGGGATCCAATCACACAGCCTGCCAGATTCTGAGAGCACTTTGCAACTGAAGATCCTGTCTGCCTAGTCCCTCCCATTTTAGGCCATCATCCACTCTTTCATGTGAGCATTAAATCAATATATGTGTGCAGGGCCCTGCGGGGAGAAGTGTAGAGCACAAAGACAGTGTGAGACAGATTCCCAAAGAGAATGTTGAAAATTAGGGTGCCTGGGAGCCCATGGCACAGACTAGCTGAAGAGCTTGGATTGTACTTGTCTTCTGGGGGTGCATAGTAGGGTGCTGTAGTTGCTTCCCAGGAGAGACAGCATCCTGCCACTTTGGCAGAGGCAGCTCCTGCATTAGCATGACACACTGTACATGGGTAGTGCTTGTAGCCAGGTCTTTCTCATGGTGCTCACTTTTGAGAGAAGCAGGTACAGCTATCTGAACAGACTCCCAGACTCCCCCATGGGCAGGAGAAAGGCCTGCTATAGGACACCCTGGCTAGAACCTGTGGAGAGCCCTGGAAACCCATTCCTCTGAACAAGAGTGCCTGGAGACTGGGCTAAGAGAGCAGAAATCCGGGGTAGCTCTGGGAGGTGAGAGGCAAGACTACCCCTTCACCCCCATGCCCATCCCAGTGCATTCATCTGACTATTGTTCCAGGTATATAAGCCTACGTATGTATATAATTGCCATTTTTCTTAACTGGGAACCTAACCAAGGACATTTCTAGGGTGTGTCAGTTTCCTCTAAATGCAGCACTCGGCCCTCTCACTGTTTGCTTTGCCACACTGCACTCTACAAAGCCTTCTAGATTCAAGGCCATTCTGCTGTTTCTTCTGTAAAAGTATAGTCATCCCGAGTTCAGCTGCCCCAAGAGTCTGTGACCAGTGTCCTCACTCTTGATCCTTCTCTCTCCCATCCTTGGACAAGAGCCCCAACGCTCAGATGCCAGCCATGGCAGCCAGTGAGAGTACAAGGGTCTTGTGGGCTAAGAGTGGCTGAAGATGGCAGCCAAGCCATCCTGGGACCGAGCCTGGGTACACCCAAGACAGGACCCAAGAAGCCAGGACACACCATGGGAGGACATGTCATGCCTATGTACCATGGCTTCTTCTCTTCCTTGGAAACTAGGGTGCTTTCTGATCAGCACCCAGTGGGAAGGAGCACTGGGAAGCTACTTTTAAGGTTTACTTTGGAGTTTCTTGGATTTCAAGCCTGTATCCAATGTATGAGCCCACCAGTGACATGGTACAAGCTATTAAAAGAAGCTCCTAAGCTGTGTGTGCCCCATTGTGTGGCCATCAATGGCCTTGTCATATGGCAATGTGTCATGGAGAAGTCAGGATGTCTGAACCAATGAAAAGTAAGTGATCAATGGAGAGCCCATGTCCTCATGTCTCATCTCCATGATTCTACACAATTCACTAGGTCCCTTCCCAGGAGAGGAGTGTCCTTGGCTTCCTGGCCTATGGGCATAGCTGATATCTCACTCTGTCGCTGCGTACTGGTCAAGAACTGGTTTCTCTGGCCACTAGTTAGGTTGGGGCTGCAGTTCATGGCAACTATTTGTTAAGGCTTTCATAGCTGGCGGTTCTTTATTAAGGCTTTCACCTGCTATATCTCATTTGTTCTGATTTTTCAACCTGCTTCATCTTCTTAAGGACATTTTTAATTTTTCTGGCCTTGCAGCCCAAGTTCTAACTCTTCTGCTACTTTAAGTGGAACTGCTTACCTATCAGTGTAAAACTTTTCCCAGCCCCTGATGCTTCTCTACTTCTGCCGCTTCTCCCTGGATCAAAGGACTCTCCTTGAACATGCCACCTTGAGGGGCTTCCAGGAGAATACTGTGCTCTGTACACATTGGCTGCTGCTTAAGAGGCACAGGGAGCTGCAGGCAGGTAGTTGGGATTGTCACATGTCCTATACACACCCACTCTCAGTGCATCCTATGAGCAGAAGATCAGCCCTCAGAGTCCCTCAAATGTCCTGATGGACTGCAGGCTCAATAACCATCTGGGATGTAAGGTCTTTGGAACCAGCCAGAGGTCTCTATTCACCAAAGTCCTGGTAATCAGGGGGAGGGGGACACATCTTCCCTCCTGCATGATGGCTAATCCTGCCCAGATTGTGTGGCCATGTGAAAGACTGCTGGAGATAGCTGCCCACTGTCATAAGCCAGAGGACATGCAGGTCAGGAGCACATGGAGGCCAAAAGGTTACTGCAAAGTGACACTTGTGTTTCACATATTCTTCCCTTTAAATGTTAAGGAAAAAAGGAACAGGCTGCTTCTGCCACTGCACCTGGCTCTTCTTCACTGGCAGGTAGTTTAGAAATTGATTGCAGGATGATTGAATCCCTCAGTTTCCCTCAGAGATCATGATGATACCACAGTGTGCCTGAGCATTTGTGCACAGGTGCTATCTCCTGGAATTACCTCAGCCACATGTGAGATGGGCCAGCTGTCAGAAGGATGGCATGAATTCACACCTCATACAGCTAATGAGAGCAGCATCAGGGACCCGCTGGGTACAACTTGCTCTGTGGTTGTGCTGTGCTGGGTGGAGAATAGCCTCCCAGGGAGGAGGAAGAGTGTACCCCCATGTTCCCTGAGGCTTTGCTATGTTAGTGCCAGCAGCTGCACTCTGGCTGCCAGCACTTCATCTCTCTAAAAAGGCTTTCTCTGGACACTGGGACCTGCTCTGCCCACAGCCAACAAAGCCAAATGAGCAGGAGTAAGAACACCACGAGAGAGACCCCAACCCAAAGCATACAGGATCCGAGCTCCCTGCCCTTCCATGGGGTATGCCCTCACTGTTCCCCAGAGGTCCCACAGGATTCGGCCTTAGTTATCCACAGCAGTTGATGGCTGATTCACACCATCTATTGGTTGGCTCTCCTTCACACCCCATTCCTTCCTCCACCATCTGCTTCCTGTGACCTCTCTCAAATTAACACTTGCTCCCATCTCAGGGGCTGCTTCTGGGCCAGTGTTTCCTGAGATACCCGACTCCCTCTCGACTGATGCCACCATCCAGCTTCCCTCTGCAGGCTCTCAGTTAACTCAGAGATCATCCTCCTGGCACAACCATTGGGTTGGCATTTGGTTCAGAATGAAAACACATGCCTATTGTAAACCTTGCAAAGGTGCTGCTTCCAGCATGGGCAGACCAGGCCCTAGATGGCAGTGCTAGGCAGGCTGCTTCTCTCTCTGCCCTAATCTCCATGCTGGAGCTGCTCAGGGAAACACAGGAAGGGACAGGCTCCGACAGCTGCCTCCCCAAGTCCCATAGAGCTATCTATAGCCATCTGCAGTGATTCGGTTGCCCAACCTCTGGGATTATGAGCTGGCCAGGAGGCTGGTATTGCTCTGCTGTATCTCAGCATAAGAGGGACATCATGTACTCTGCAAGCAAATATGTGGCAGGGGATCTACAGAGCTGAGAATTCCAACCTTCCAGGAGGCCCAGGCTGCTTCTTGATGTTTTTGCTGCTCGCTGGGAAGAGTTTCAGTTATATCTGCTGCCCACGGGGTTGTGAGGGTCTTGCCCCTTTCCTCCTCTCTCGAAGCCACTGTTAGTGCTCTTTTCTGTTGGTCATCTCAGCAGCTTATTCACCCAGCCCCCAGGACAAATCAACAGCCCATCTGCCAACTGTCACCTACAGCACCATAGACTCAGATGAGTGTAAGGAAATGTGCCTAAAGGCCTTAGGTGCCTTGAAAGTTTGGGAAGCCAATGCTTGCCTCAAATGAATCTTAAGTAATTTATTTAAAAAGAAAAGAAAAAAGGCTCTGGCGTGTTTGTAATAGACACTGTAAGCACAAGCCAACACACCCCTGCCACAGTTCCCAGCACTCTGACATGTCTCCCCCAGTTCCACAGCCCTAGCCCTCGGTGACACAGCTCTGAGGAGCTTGACCTTGCCCTGAATCAGATGCTTCCTCTGCCCTGTCTCTCTCACCGCCCCCCTCCTCGGACAACTTCCCAAATAAACTGCCTGTCCTCAAATCATCATTTCAAGTCTACTTTGGGGGAATCCAACAGTCATATTAGATTGGGGTTTGGTGTAAAGTCTCTACAGTCTCAAACTGGAAACTGACACTTGGTGTAAAGTCTCTACAGTCTCAAACTGGAAACTGAACATCAAACTCCCATCAGCAATGAGGTGATGCCTGTCAGTGGCATGAACCTATTTAACTTTCCAGTTTAATTACCAAGTCAAGGCTGAGGCCTCCTAGTGCCTGAGAAAAAGGATGATGGAGACAGGGGAGACAGAGAAAGGAGAGGAAGAGGGTAAGGAAGAAGGGGATGGGGGAGTACAGGGGTGAGAAAGGTGAGGAGAGGGAGAGGAGAGGGGAAGGAGGAGGAAGAGCAGAAGCAATACAAAGGTCCCCTTCCAATGGCTACCATCTTTGAATGTACCCTCATTATGTGCCTACTGCATATCCATTTTCTTACTTCATGCTCAAAGGATACATTTTACAGGCACCTAAAGAAAAAGGGGTTAATACCTCATCCCAGTCCCACAGTCATATAGTGGTAGCCCAGGCCAGCAGAGTCTCCAGGGGATGACCTGCCAGGTTCCAAGTCCCAGGCCAAAACACCAGAAGCTGTGAGACTCAGAGTTTGTTCTCTGTGTAGCCCTACGAGTCCTACCACGTGGTCCCAGGCTCAGGTGTCAATGCTCTCCTCTGGGCAACAGTCAAAGAGGTACCCTGAAACAGAAACTATAAACTATGTAGGTCTGAAATTGCCCTCAGCACTCAGTGGGTCCAACAAAACAGGGCCAGGCCAGCCTGGATCTAGTTTAGTCTGAATCCAGCTCAGCCCTTTCCTTGCAGCAAGATTTGAGGAAAGCATCCTACACCTCTGAAAATGGGGCTGAGAATGCCCACCACCCCTTGGGAAAGATCATCAAAACAGAAAATCAATAAGGAAATAACATCCTTAAATGACACATTAGACCAACAGGACATAGTTGACATTTACAGAGCCTTCAATCCTAAAACAACTGTTTATACATTCTTCTCTAGTGCACATGGAACATTCTCAAGAATTGACCACATACTGGGACACAGAGATAGCCTCAACAAATACAATAGGGTTGAAATCATACCAACCTTATTCTCTCATCATAATGCTTTGAAACTAGAGCTCAACTGCAGAAAGAAATCAGGAAGAACCACAAATACATAGAGATTAAACAACACGCTACTGAATAATAACTGGGTCACAGAAGAAATAAAAAGAGAGATCAAGAGATACATAGAAACAAATGATAGTGATAGTACAACATATCAAAATTTTTCGACCACGGCAAAAGTGGTCATAAAGGGAAAGTTCCTATCATTACAAGCCTATCTTCAAAAACAAGAATGAGTCCAAATAACTTAATACTTCATCTTTAAAAAACTAGAAAAGGAAGAACAAATGAAGTCTAAAGTCAGCAGAATAAAAGAAATCATCAAAATTAGAGCAGAAATAAATGAAATTGACAACAAAAAACAATAGAAAAAAATGCAACAAAGATCTGGTTCTTTGAGTAGGTTAATAAAATTGACAAGTCACTGGCTAGACTCACTAAAGAAAAAGAGAAAGAACACAAATAAAGAAAATCAAGGATGAAAGAGGAAAAATTACGACAAACAGCACAGATATACAAAGGACAAGAATACTAGAAAAAGTACATAACACCAAATTTAATAACCTAGAAGAAATGGACCAGTACTTAGAAAAATACAACCTTCCTAGACTGAATCAAAAGATCTGGAAAATCTAAATAGACTGATCAGCAGTATGGACATTGAAACAATCATCAAAAACCTACCAAAAAGTAGAAGTCCAAGACCAGATGGCTTCACCAGTGAATTCTACTAAACATTCAAAGAGGATTTAATACCTATTCTCCTCAAACTCTTCCAAAAAAAATCAAAGAGGGGGCAATGCTTCCCATCTCATTTTATGAGGCCAATATTACTCTGATACCAAAATCTGGTAAGGATAACACACACACACACACACACACACACACACACACACAACACACAGATATTGCTCATGAACACAGATGCAAAAATCCTAAATGAGATACTAGCAAACCAAATACAGAAACATATTAAAAAGATTATACACCACAATCAAGTGGCTTCATCCAGGGGCACAGAGATGGTTCAACATACACAAATCGATTAATGTGACTTACCACATAAACAAATTTAAAAATAAGAATCATATGATCATACCAATAGATGCAGAAAAAGCCTTCAACAAGATACGGCATCCATTTATGGTCAAAACACTTCACAAAATCGGTAAAGAAGGAAAGTACCTTAACATAATGAAGGCCTTATATGGCAAACCCTCAGCCAACATTATACTTAATGGTGAAAAACTAAAAACCTTCCCTCTAAGATAAGGAACAAGGCAAGACTGTCCACTATCGCCACTGTTATTCAATATGACATTGGAGATCTTAGTAAGTGCAATCAGACAAGAGAAAGATATAAAAGACATCAAATAGGAAACGAAGAAGTCAAATTGTCACTATTTGCGGCTGACATGATTCTCTATATAGAAAACCCTAAAAACTCCACGAGAACACTACTAGAAACAATAAGCAAATACAGTAAAGTTTCTGGATAAAAATCAACATTCAAAATCCATAGTGTTCCTATACTCTAACAACAAAGTGTCAGAAAAAGAAGTGGAAAAAATAATTCTTTTCGCAATTGCAACAAAAAGAATAAAATATCTAAGAACAAATTTAACAAAACATGTGAAGGACCTATATAATGAAAACTACAAGACCCTATTAAAAGAAATAGAAGAAGATACAAAGAAATGGAAAGATATTCCATGTTCTTGGATTGGAAGAATCAACGTAGTTAAAATAACCACATTACCTAAAGCATTATACAGATTTAATGCAATCCCCATCAAAATCCCATTGGCATTTTTTAAAGAAATAGAACAAAAACTCATCAGATTTGTATGGAAGTGCAAAAGACCCCAAATTGCCAAAGCCATACTGAGAAAAAAAGAACGAGCCTGGAGGCATCACTCTGACTTCAAATTATATTACAAAGTGACAGTAATCAAAATGGCATGATATTGGCAGCAAAACAGATGCACGGACCAGTGGAACAGAATCGAGAGTCCTCAAGTAAACTCATATTTATATGGGCAATAATTTTCAACAACAACAAAAAAAACCAAAGCGGAAAACGTCAAGTGGAAAAAGGAAAGCCTCTTCAATAAATGGTGCTGGGAAAACTGGAAAGCCACATGCAAAAGAATGAAACTAGACTGTTGTCTATCACCGCATACCAAAATTAACTCAAAATGGATTAAGAACCTGAATATAAGACCTGAAACAATAAAATGCATAAAAGAAAACATAGGAACAAAACTCAAGGACCTTGGACTTAAAGAGGATTTTATGAATTTGACCTCAAAGGCAAGGGAAGTAAAAGCACAGATAAATGAATGGGACTACATCAAACTTTAAAGCTTCTACTCAGCACAAGAAACCGTCAAAGAAGTAAAGAGACAACCATCAGAATGAGAAAATATATTTGCAAGCAACACCTCCAATAAGAGCCTAATATCCAAACTATACAAAGAACTCATACAATCAATGACAAGAAAAAACAAACGATCCAATCAAAAAATGGACAGAGGACCTGAACAAAGACTTCTCCCCAGAGGACATACAAATAGCCAACAAATATAAAAAAGATGCTCAACATCGTTAGCTATTAGAGAAATGCAAATCAAAATCGCAATGAGATACCATCTCATACCTGTTAGAATAGCTATAATCAACAGAACAAGTAATAACAAATGTCGAAGAGGATGCAGAGAAAAAGGAACCCTCATACATTGCTGGTAAGACTGAGAATTAGTACAGCCACTATGGGAAACAGTATGGAGGTTCCTCAAAAAACTAAGAATTGACCTACCATATGATCCATCAATCCACTACTGGGCATTTACCCCAAAGACTTAAAATATCATATCCATAAAGATATTTGCACACCAATGTTCATAGCAGTATTATTCACAGTGAGCAGGAAGCAACTGAAGTGTCCTTTGATAGATGATTGGCTAAAGAAGCTGTGGTACATATATACAATGGAATATTACTCAGCCATAAGAAGAGATGAAATACTGTCATTTGTGACAATATGGATGGAACTAGAAATAATCATGCTAAGTGAAATAAGCCAGACAGAAAAAGTTGAAAATCACATGATATCACTTATACGTGGGATATAAACCTAAAAGCAGCAAAGGAACAGGACAAACAAACAGAGATTCATGGACAAGGACTATAGACTAGTGGTTACCAGAGGGTAGGAGGTGGGGAAAGAAGGGGGAGGTAGTTGGGGTAAAGGGGGTCAAATCTAGAAGGGAAAGGGGAGGGCGAAGTGGGTAAAGGAGATCAAATATATGGTAGCTAAAGGAAACTGTACTTTGGTAAACACACAATAGAATATACAGATGTTAAATTATAATATATGCCTGAAAATTATATAATTGCATTAGCCAATATTGCCCCGATAAACTTAATTTTAAAAAATTACATCATAAAAAAAGTCATCAGCTCACATCTATTGTCGATTTTTCTATTGGATTATCAGTCTTTTTTCTTTTTAAAATTAATTCATTAATTTTATTTTTAATTGTAGTTGAAATACATTGTATTAGTTTCAGGTGCACGACATAGTGGTTCGATATTTATATACCTTTCAAAGTGAGCACCACAATAAGTCTAGTAACCATCAGTCACTGTACATTAGTTATTACAATATTATTGACTCTATTCCCTGTGCTATACTTTACATCCCCATGATGTTCTTTATAACCAGAAGTTTGTAATTCATTTTTTTTTAATTAGAGTTGGCATTCAATATTTTATATTAGTTTTAGGTGAACAGCATAGTGATTAGATATTTATATAATTTACGAAGTGATCCCTCCAGTTAATCTATTATCCACCTGGAACTATACCTAGTTATTATATTACTGATTATGTTCTCTATGCTATACTTCACATCCCAATGACTATTTTGTACCTACCAATTTGTGCTTCTTAATCCCTTCCCCTTTTTTCACCCAGCCCCTCAATCCTCCTCCCATCTGTCAACTATTAGTTTGTTCTCTGTATCTATTAATTTGTTTCTGTTTTTTTGTTGCAGTTCATTTGTTTTGTTCTTTAGATTCTACATATAAGTGAAATCACATAGTATTTGTCATTCTCTGCTTGACTTATTTCACTTAGCATCATACTTTCTAGGTTCATCCATGTTGTCACAAATGGTAAAGTATCTATTTTTAGGCTGAGTAATATTTTGGTCTTTTTCTTTTTAACTTATAGAAATGTTTGCTATGTTCAGAATATGTGTACTTATCTGTTATATGAATTGAAAATGTATATCCAAAACAACACCATCCATATGTTTGAAAATTTGAAACATCTTCTAAATTACTCATAGAAGAAGGAAATAAGTAAGTTCAAGAAGAAAAATGAGAGACTTCAGGCTTGAATACCCATCTATGGACACCAGAGACACCATCATTCCCTCTGACCAATCTCAAAACCCCTGCGTCAGGAGACCTGCCCAATAGTTGGATTTACTAAGCCCTTAACAAGGTTTTTTGTGCTGGGGAGCCACAGGCTCTTAAGACATAGGTAGGATGACATCCAGTGCTTTCAAGAATCAGTGTATTGGGGGAGAAAAAAAATGACATAAATGATAGAGGCTCTTTTCTTCCCTCTGGTGACCAAATCAAAGTTGTGACAGTAATAAGGAGCAGCAGCAAGGAAAAATCACCTGGGATCTAGATGAACAAGCCATACAACTAGGGAGAAGTCCAGGAAATCACCCTGCAATGGCAGAACACGAGGCTGCCTGGGGTAAGGACGAGGGGCTGCCCAGCCTCAAGAGACTGAGTGAGACAGAGGCTGCAGCAGCGTCAGCAGCAGATGCCTCTTAAAGGGGCCACGTCCACGAGTGGATTTTCGGAGTGACGGACCTGCTCGCTCTGAGCACCAGTGCTGATTCGGCTGTGCACCGGGGGCACCAGGGACTTACAGGGAGACATTGTCAGAGCGAGGGCCAAGGCGAGATTCACTCTGTACAGAAGTGCCGCCAGTATCTACTGTTCCCTGTTCAGCCCTCCACCCTCCCAGTGTGCAGACACAGCACTGCCATAGCCGTGATGTCATCAAACTGGATAACAGAGGTTGCTCTGCCCAGTGGATTCCCTGAAACCCCAACTTGTGGCCCCACCTAAGCCATATCCAGGTGTGTCCTCAACAAATCAGGTGCTCCTTGCTGAGCAGCTCCTGGACTCACACTGGAGACAGCTGACCTCAGTTTCTGGCATGGCCTCTTGAGGCAACTATAAGCGCAGCATCTGTAGATTGCTTGCCGAATCTTACCAGGTGGTCACAGAAGGACAGAGGCTTGGGATAAATTTGGCCTGCAGCTGAACCCCTCTTAAGACTGTGCCACTGGACACCTACTTCACAAATCCACACTAATAAGACTTGGAGACTTAAGAGCTTTGCTTAGTGCATAGAAACAGACATGGAAAGGCAGCCAAAATGAGAAGACAAAGAAGCAGAAACTAACTGTATGAGAGAACAGAACAGAGATCCAGATATAATGAAGTCAAGTAATATAACAGATGCAGAGTTCAAAACACTGGTTATAAAGATGCTCAATGAACTTTTGGGAAGTGTAGATAAATTCAGTGAGAACTTCAACAAAGAGATTTAAAAAAAAAACAACATAAAAATGGAAATGGAAATTATAAAAGGGAACCAGTCTGAAGTGAAGAACACATTATCAGAGATGAGAAGTATATTAATGGAATAAACAAAGGAATAAACAAAATGAATAAAGAGGATCAAATACCCTATCTAGAGGACAGGAAAGCCAAGGACACACAATCAGAATGGCAAGAAAAAGATGCCAAGACTATAAAAATAATTTAAAGAGGATATGGGACACTATTAAGGCTCCAAATATTTGTCTGATTGGCATAAGTGAAAAAAAAATCAAGATGTTGAACAGCTGTTTGGAGAGATAATGATGGAAAACTTCCCTAACCTGGTGAAAGACATGGATATAAAGCCCCAGGAAGCTCAGAGGATTCCAAAAATCAGAGATCCAAAGAGCCCCACACCAAGACACATCATAATTAAAATGCTAAAGTTTAAATACAAAGAAAGAATATTAAAAGCAGCAAGAGAAAAACAAATAATATCATATAAGGGACCACCATGAGACTGGCAGCTGATTTCTCAAAAGAAACTATGCAGGACAGAGGGCTTGGCAAAAAATATTCGACAGGATTAAGACCCAGGATATACAACCAAGGATACTTTATCCAGCAAAGTTATCATTTAGAGTTGAAGGACAGATAAAAATCTTCCCAGACAAAAATCGCTAAAGAAATTTATCCCCACCAAGCCCGTATTACAGGAAATGTTGGAGGGACTTCTTTAAGAAGAAGAAACACGTATCAAAAACAGGAATAAAGAATGGTAACAATTACATTCCTATCAATAAGTACCTTAAATGAAAAAGAATTAAGCACTCCAAACAAAAGATAGAATGGCTGAATGGATAAGAAAACAAGACTCCTACATATGAAAAGGAAGGGGATAGAATAAGATATTGCTTTGATGGACCTAAAAGGTATTTAAGTCAGACAGAAAAAGATAAACACTATATGATTTCACTTATATGCGGAATCTAAGGAATAAAAAGAACAAACTAATCAAAAAACAGACTCACAAATATAGTGGACAATTTGGTGTTGGACAGAGGGGACGGGGGTTTGGGGGGCTGAGATAATGGTGTGAAGGGTTAAAGAAGTACAAATTAGTAGCTGAATGGATGGTCACGGGGATAGGGAGCATGGCACATGGAATTGAGTTAGCATTAATACGTTGGCTAGGTGGAGGGTGAGGGGAGAGAGGGTGCAGTTGGGGGGATCATTTTATGAACTATATAGATGTCTAATCAATGTACTGTATACTTGAAACTAAATTTTTTTTTAAAAAAGACAAAATTAAGGACATGACAAGTCATTTTGAACTGAGCAATAACAAAAATACTGCACAGCAAGTCTTGCAGTACGCCAACAAAATGACACTTATAAGAAAGTCTATACCTTAAATTTTTAGGAAAGTATTAGCTAAACATCAAATTTATGAAGTTCAGAAAAATGGATAAATGCAAAAAAAAATAGAAGGAAGAAAATAATAAAGACAAAAGAAGAAATTACCTGTACACTTAACCTGTACCTTACCTGTATACTTAAAAATGGTTAAGATAGTAAAACAATAAAATCGTATATCTTAAACATGAACAGTTTATTGTATATCAATTATACTTCAATAAAGCTGCTTTTTAAAGATTGTTATTGATCCTGGTACAAACATGAAGACTTAAACAGTGTGTGTTGGTAAGTGAAAAAAGGCAAATTGCAGAATAATCTTATGTTCATTACTTGGAAAGGGATGTTGGGAGAGAAGACAGATTGAAAGATATCTCATAAACAGAAGTTACCTCTAGGAAAGGAAATTGGCTGTGGGGTAAGGACAGAAGAGGACTAGAGACTCAGGCTGGGGACAAACTCAGGAAGCAGAAAGACTTAGCTCCAACCACTTCACTACCTTCAGTTTCTTCCACAGTGGCTCCATCTTCATCTTGGAAAGGTTAGTGCTACGTAGAAGCCTTCAACATGCTCCATTCATCAGCCATGTCGGAATGAGTGTGACAGTTCCCACACACATGCCCCATATCTCCTCACTTGTCTTATGGTCCCAATGATTTCTGTCCTCTTCCTTCTTTCTTTTTGGGGCAGACACCACCAGCCCCAAATCAGGCCTCATGCTTACCCGACGTGCCCTGGCTAGGTGTCAATGGACTCCACATAATGTGTGGAGTCAAGAGCTGCTCTTGAGTACAGAATAAGCTGTTAGCATCAACAGGAACCCTCTCATCTTTTCTGCTCAGTCTTTTTCATAGAGTGAGATTTTTATATACCAAAGAATTTGGTATTGTTAAATGGTAAATTTGACAACACAAAACAATAAATAAGTGACAAACTAGATTAGAAAAACTGGCACAGTATCGAGAGTAAAAGAAACTAGAGATCTACCTTATTTCATGAACATAGACTTCAGATGAATTAAATACTTAAATAGGAACAGTAAAATTACAAATCAAATCAAAGAAAATGTAGAAAAATGGTGTAATCCTTAAAGAATAATAAAAGGCAAGACCTAGATAGATTTGTATACACCAAAATGAAGTATTTTGGTTCAACAAAGCACCATACACAAAATTAAGAGGGAGATGACAAATTGTAAGGAGACATTTGTAACATCTTAAACTGACAATGAATTGTGTTGTCAAATTTACCATTTATCTAGACTTTGTGTGTCTGTGGGTATGCCTTGGGCTCTATAATGTGTACTTTTGATCTATGTATGTATTTCTGCATAGCATTTGCAATTCATTAATTCATTCATATATTCACTAAGACTTTGAGATATTTCTTAATGTTTAGAAAGCAAAGTCCTTCTGGCTGCGAGAACTCATACAAATAAGAAAAAAGACAGGAAACATAATAGGAAAACAGGCAAAGAATATAAACAGGCAGTTCGCAGAATGAGAACCTTTAGGTGAGCAAATACATGGAAGCTCTCAAACTCCCTAGTAACCAGAGAAAAGCACATTTTAAAACTCTGGCCAAGATGGAGTAACAGGGATCCGATTTTATACCCCCACACACACTCACACATACCTGAAATGACCAAAATACAGGATTGAATATACGAAATAACTATTTTCAAGATTTGGGCAACAGGCAGCAAAAGACATAATGTCTGTAATGTGAAACAAGAGCTGACTGCCAGGATCGTGTCCAAGCATGGTGCAGGGGAAGATGAACAGTGCAGTGAGGGCACAGAGCTCAATGAGGAGAGAAGCAGAAAATGCTGGGAGACCTGTAGGGGCCCCAGTCTTCAGGTGAGAATGGCTGAGCCCGTGTGTGTGGGGACACCACCTGAGGCCTGGAAAGACCTGCTCAAAAGGACAAGAGGGCATTACAGGGGCTCGCATGGGCCAGTAGCAGGCCTCCTCCCACCAGCCACTTTGCAAAACCCCATCAGTCACAGGAACTGGGTGGAGTGCTCCAAGAAGTCTGACCTCATTCATGGGAACATCAGCTTGAAAATAAAGGCCTTCTTCTTTTCCCTAATAATCTCTGAGAGTAAGAACTAAATGGATCAAACTCTTTTCAAGTAACTTAATGGCATTCAGAGCTCAAAAACATCTATAGAAATACAAAAATGTCCAGCATCCAACAAGGTAAAATTTGCAACATATGACATCCAATCAAAAATTACAAAGCATGTAACAAGGCAGGAAAATATAACCCATACAAGCATCAAAAAATATAAAATACTTAGTGATCAATCTGGAAGGAAAAGGTGGGGATGAACCAGACTTTACTCCTAGGAGTCCTTGAGGAAACACATAGAGAGATGCTTCTGGGGGCATCATGATAGAATTCAGGGCAGCTGGTACCATCACCAAGGGGAAGGGTCAATGGAATATCTTAAATGCACCTAGAAATACTAAACAGCTGTAAAAAATGATGTCAGATGCCCAGGCAGTACTGTGGATAGGTTCAAAAAACATTCTGTCAAGAGCAAAGGTAAGAAATAGAATATGCGTAGTACTCATCCATATGTGCACATCAATAACACATGAATACACAAAACACCTGTGCATATCTCACTTGCTTTCATCAGAGGGAAACTATGTGGGGAGGTGGGACTGGAGACAGTGAAGGAGGAAGGAGGATAAATGGAGTTCAAGGATAACAAGAAACTAAATAGCAAGAAGTAAAACAAGCTCTGCAGTGAGGACTCCACACCCTACAAAGGCCCTTCTTGTACCTGAAGTCATTACTCATCTTTCTTGATAGTCCTCTCCTCCCATCCTGCTTCATTGTTGGAAGAGAAGATGGAGAGAGACATTGACAAGTGAGATTATATGTGTGCCTTGGTCACAATAGCTAAATTTTAAATGACTCAGAATCATTGACACAGAGCAGACATGGGAGTCTGTGCCTGCCAGAGATGAAGGTTGCTTTCCTTTGTCAGCTCCGTCTTGCCCATTCTCATGCTGCGCCTGCCTCCAAGAGAAGTGTCTATGGCCTTTCGGTTTCCTGCAGAAGCTAGGGCTCCCCATTCTCTGCCCTGAGCCTGGTCTACCATCTTTACTTCTTCATACCTCCTGTGTGCAAGGCACCCTTCCAGACCTGAGGGCA
Organism: Pteropus medius; assembly: GCF_902729225.1. NCBI lineage: Eukaryota > Metazoa > Chordata > Mammalia > Chiroptera > Pteropodidae > Pteropus > Pteropus medius. The sequence goes on along the minus strand of NW_024340695.1, from coordinate 4,551,557 downwards.
GGAAAGATCTGGTCCTGGCTTCCTGATGCATGCAGTGTAAACATGAAGAATTCAGGATCTGTGGTAAGAGCTATAGAGGGATCCAGCCACTGAAGCCACTAAAGAAGGTACCTCCTCGGCCACTCATCCATGTTGCTGGTATTTGAACCCACTTGTGTCAGAAGCTGTGCTTGGTGCCAGTTCAGTGGGGAACAGGGCGATGCATACCAGGCTTTATGACAAGTAGCATTTGAGCTGCACTTAGGATGACTCTGCAGATTAAACCTCATTCTGGGAAAAAAGTCAGCTGAGTTTCAAGGAGTCAGCTGGATTGTGGGCAGATTAGAATGAGCTGGAAGCTGTGCCTGCCCTGAACATCATGGACAGAGCAGCCCTGTCCTAGAGATGCAGTTTGAGCTCAAGTAGCTTGTGCTGGCACCCTGCCTGCCAGCCTCTCACTGATTCTCTCCACCTGCGGCATCACCTCTTCCCAGGGTTGGGGCCAGTCCAGTCCAAAGCAGGAGGAAGACCAGCTACCTCTGCCCACCAGTCAGGAATCAGATGGAACGGGCCTGGAACACACAATTTCAGCAATCCCAGAACTCAGCGACTTAAAACAATGGTTTAATTGCTCATGATTCTGCAAGCTGAGCTTGGGCTCTCTTGCTGGTCACTTATGTGGCTGCATTTAGCTGAAAGGTCAGCTGGAGCCTGAGCCCAGCTGGATGCTAGAACAGCTGGTCCTCATTCTTTCCACTAGACTCAGGGCCCCCAAAAGGGCAAAAGCAGAAGCTGCCTGGCCTCCTCATGGCTTAGGCCTGGAACTAGCACCAGTGTCACTTGCTCTGCATTTTGTTGGTTAAAGAAAGTCACAGGGCAGGGGGCTACACAAAGTCTTATATACCAGCAAGCTTGATTCATTGGGGGCCCTATGTTACCGACTACCACAGAGCATGTCCCCAGATTTGCAGTAACCCCTTTCTCCCCACCTCGTGGCAGCCAATCCATCCCCTACATCAACATGGTACCCCCCTGCCCAACATGACCACACCCCTTTGGGTAAGAAAATCTACCCTCAACTTCAGGCCACTCTCTGGGGTGATGACATCTCACTGACACCTTGTCTACGCTGTCCTTACAAGGAATAGTGTCTATGGCCAGACTGAGGCCCTGAAACAGCTTTGTTCATCTTTGCCTAGCATGAGTCTCACCTGACTCCAGGGTTTCCCTAATGCTGTACACCCCCTGATTCTACCTAGCACCCACCACCCCCTAAACACCCACACAGTAGAGGAGTCGGACATTCATTGGGCCCTATTTACTAGCTGGCAGGGTCACTGAGCCTTCAAAATCACCATTCTTGCAGGGCCCTGAGCTTTCACTTCTGCTTCTGTTCATTTCATCTCTCTCCTCCACCCCACCCATCAGGCCTGGCTGAGCAAACTGGTCCCAAGACGCATATTTGGTTTTGGGTAGAAGGTCAGCTTGGACTGCCAGTGTAAGCTGCATCGCCTACTCATCCTCCTTCAAAGAGGCCTGCCTGAGGGCTGGGCAGTGGCGGAGCCTGAACCACTTTGCAGCTATACCTGTATAACGTCTCCCCAGCTACATCCCCCTAGTAAAAAGGCACTTGACTCTATACTCAGTTCATGTCTCTCATCTGATATTTTAAAATATTCTTTCTGAAATAATTTTTATTGAGATTTAATTTACATACCGTGAAATTCACCCTTTTAAAATTTACAGTTCAGTGGGTTTTAGTATATTCATGACATTGTGTAACTGTCTAATGCCATAACATTTTCATCACTCCAAAAGAATTTCCAAGCCCATTAGCAGTCACTCTCCATTCTCTATCTGCCCATTGCAGGGAAACTAGTAATCCACTTTACGGATTTGCATGTTAAAGAAATCATACAATATGTAGCCCTTTGTGTCTGGCTTATTTCATTTAGCATAAGGTTTTCAAGATTCATCCATGTTGTAACATAAATCAGCACTTTGTTCCTTTTTTTCTAATAGCTGAATAATATTCGATTGCATGGATACCCCACATTTTGTTTATCCATCCATTGTCGATGGACACTGGATTGTCTCTGCTTTTCGAACATCATAAATAATGTTGCTACTAACATTTGTGTACAAGTTTTTGTGTGAACTTATATTTTCAGTTCTCTTAAGCATATACCTAGGAGCGGAATTGCTGCATTACATGGTAACTTTATGTATAAATTATTTTTAATTTTTACATTTTTAATTTTTTCAATTATAGATGACAATATTATATAGTTTCAGGTGTACAACATAGTGATTAGACATTTATATAATTTATGAAGTGATCATCCCAATAATAAATCCGGTACCCTCTGATACCATACATAATTATTATACTACTGACTATATTCCCCATGCTATAATTTACATCACCATGACTATTTTGTAACTACCAATTTGTACCTCTTAATCTCCTCCCCCCTTCACCCATCCCCAGCCCCCAATCTGACAACTATCAAATCACTCTCTGTATCTATGAGCTTGTTTCTGTTGTTTGTTTATCCTATTCTCTAGATTTCACATAAGACATTTGTCTTTGACTCAGCACAATAAACTCTAGGTTCATCTATGTTGTCAGAGATGGCAAGATTTCATTCTTTTTTTATGGCTGACTAATGTTCCATTGTATATATATCCATTCATCCATTGATGGACACCCAGTTTGCCTCCATATCTTTGCTACTGTAAATAATACCGCAATGAACATATGGAGTCACATGTCCCTTCAAAATAGTGTTTTAGGTTTCTTCAGATAAAGACCCAAAAGTAGGATAACTGGGTTCTTCTTTGTCTTTTGTTATAGCCTTTGTTTTAAGGTCTATTTTGTCTGGTATAAGTATTGCTACCCCAGCTTTTGTTGTCGTTGTTGTTGTTGTTTATTTTCATCTCCATGAAACATCTTTTTTTCATCCCTTTACTTTTGTCTGTGTCTTTCAATCTGAAGTGAGTCTCTTGCAGGCAGCATATGTAAGAGTCTTGTTTTTTTATCCATTCAGCCACCCTATCTTTTGATTGGAGCATTTAACCTATCTACATTTAAAGTAATTGTCTCTAGATATGTAGTTATGGTGTTAATTCAGAACATAGCCCCTCCACATACTCAGAAGACAATTGGCTGTCTGGCCAGCAGCCAAGAAAGGCAGTACACAAAGGGCTTTCAACGGTGCTTTCTTCCAAGGATGTTTCTGCTGCTCCCATGGATGTTATCTACTCCTGTAACCAGCAGCACATTTTGCTCCCACCCACCTGAGAAGGAGGCTGCTCCTCCAGTGAGATTACCTCTCCCTCTGCTTGTGAGCATAAAAACATCGCTTACCTTTGACGTGAGGCCTTTTCTTGAAGCTCCAACCAGCCACTGCTGAAGCTTCCCTGTGCCGTGAGTAATAAAGGCATGTCACACCCCTCTGGTCCTCCCTGGTGGTTTTCCTGGAATATCCCAGGTACAGGTTCCTGGCCTAGAGCTCTTGTGTTGGAGTAATTATTGCCATTTTATTATTCATATTTTTTTTCTTTTTTTCTTTTTTCTCCTTTTTCTTAAAGAAGTCCCTCTAATATTTCTTGTAATGCTGACCTGATCATGACAAACTCTTTTAGCTTTTTCTTGTCTGGGAAGCTCTTTATTTGTCCTTTGATTCTAAATGATAGCTTTGCTGATTAGAGTAATCTTGGTTGTAGACCCTTGCTTTTCATCACATTGAATATTTCGTGCCAATTCTTTCTGAATTTCAAAGTTTCTATTGAGAAATCAGCTGACAGTCTTAGGGGAGCTCCCTTGTAAGTAACTAACTGCTTTACTCTTGCTGCTTTTAAGATTCCCTCTTTGTCTTTAGCATTTTGCATTTTAATTATGTGTCTTGGTATGGGCCTCTTTGGGTTCATCTTCTTTGGGACTCTGCACTTCCTGGGCTTGTACATCTATTTCCTTCACCAGGTTAGGGAAGTTTTCAGTCTTGAAACTTGAGATAGGTTTTCTTGAGATAGGTTTTCAATTCCTTGCTCTCTTCTTTTTCTGGCACTCCTATGATGTGAATGTTAGTGTGCATGATGTTGTTCCAGAGGCCCGTTAAACAATCTTAATTTTTTTTGGATTCTTTTTTCTTATTGCTGTTCTGATTGGATGTTTTCTGCTACCTTATCGTCTAAATCACTGATTTGATCCTCCACCTCATCTAATCTGCTATTAATTACTCCTTATAACCAGTGTTTTGAACCCTGCATCTGGTAGATTACTTGTCTGCATTTTGTTTAGTCATTTTTCTGGAGCTCTGTTCTGTTCTTTTATTTGGGACATGTTTCTTTACTCCTTGTGTTTGTTTCTATGTATTAGGTAGGGCTACTATGTTTCCTGCTCTTAGTAGGTGGCCTTATATATAGCAGTTGTGCCGTGAGTCCCAGTGGCACAGTCTTCCCTGGCTACTGGAGCTGGGTGCTCCAGGTATATCCCTTGTATGGTTTGTGTGTGCCCTCCTGTTGCACTTGAATCTTGGTTGCTGTTTGCTCATCAACGGGAGGGATTGACCCTCAGGATGATTGGTTGTGATGACTGGCAGTGACTGGTGGAGGAGCTGCTGTATAGGGGGCTGACTCTATAGACCAAAATTCACTTTAGCAGGGCTCTAGTGCCTGCCCAGTCTGCCATTTGGGTGTGTCATCCTCATATGTGACACCAAGTGGTGCCATCTCAGACCAAAGCTGGCCACTGGGAGTACAAGCCTCCTGAGAGAGGCTCTACCACAGGCCAAGTTCAGCTGCAAACTGTGCTCTACCCAGGGCCACCTGGCATGAGCCACCAAGCAAGCTACAGATTGCCACCACCCACACTGAGCTTGGAAGTGCCTCGAGAGGCCAATCCACAAACTGAGACCAGCTGCCGCTAGTGCCAGGCTTGGGCTTGCTCAGCAAGAGGTATGGGCATGCTGAGGCCAGATGCTATTTGCTTAGGTTTTGTGAAACTTTGAGAGGTTTTAGGAAAGTCTGTAGCATGAGCCAAGACAGATAGCTTGTATGGAAAAACCACTGGAAGTGTCTTGGGTGGGTCTGCCCATTGGGAGGGGCAAGGTCTCAGGGAGTGACCTGTGCAGGGTGACCAGTGTTAGCTATGTTGATGGAGATTCAGATATGTCAGCAGCCTGGGTCTGCAAGCCAGGTAGGGGAGGGCTCAACAAAAGAAAAACGGCGTCTGCTAGCACTTCTGTCTGAGAGAAAGCTGCCCCTTCAGCCCTCACCCTGAAGCCAGACGACTCAGTTCCTCTCCACAAATCCTCGGCGTCCCACGCTGGAGCTCCGCTGCTATCTCAGCACCGGAGTTCAGAGCAAGTGAGTCCATCATCAAGTAATTCCACATATGGCCCCTTTAAGAGGAAAATTTGTGACTCTCGCAGCCATCCACCTCACTCTGCCACAATCTCTGCTGGTTTTCACAGCCAGAATTTATGGGATTTCTCTTCCCTGCACTGGAACCCCGGGCTGGAGAACACAGTGTGGGGTTGGGACCCCTCACTCTTCCAGAGGGATCTTCACAGCCAAGATATTTCTCCCAATTCTCAGCTGCCACACTCAGATGTGGGACCAGCCCGTTTCACATTTCCATCCCTCTTGCCAGTCTCGAGGTGGCCTCTTCTGTGTGTCCCCAGTTGTAGGACTTCTGTTCAGCTAGACTTCAGGTGACTCCCAGTGATGGCTATTCTTTAGATTAGTTGTAATTTTGATGTAGTCGCAAGAGGAGGCAAGCACAGCATTTATCTACTCTGCCATCTTAACCAGAAGCTTCTCTTTGTTTAACTTTTGAGGAACCAACCATTTTCCAAAGTGGCTCCACCATTTTACATTTCAAGCAGCACTGTATGAGGGTTCTGGTTTCTCCACATCCTCACCAACACTTATTGTTTGTCTTTTTTCATAGCCTTCCTAGTGGGTCTCAGCTAATATTTACATAGGAAAATTTTATTTTTACATCCCAAAACTTCAATACACAATTTTTAACAAAATAGTGGACAAGAACGTTTCAAAATACAATTGGTAGAATGTCCAAATCACACATTTTGAACAGAATGCCAATCACCACATGGCAACGTGTATTTTCCAAAGATTGCCGTACCTTATCTGCCATCCCACCTGTTATTCTAGAGTATGGCCCTGACACTCTTCCACTGAGAGGTGGCATCCATGCCTCTCATCTCTGAACCTGAGTGTGATGTGATATAATAAGAAATGTATATTTGGTCTCTGCTCCCAGTGCCCAGCACAGCTCCTAAAACCCTTGAAATTTCCTGAGTGATGAAGATGTTAGGAGCATCTTTCATTGTAATAGTCTTTGTCCTGGATCCTGACACAAAAGCTTCTAAGACCCTTGGAATCTCCAGAGTGGTAAGAGTGTCTTTTGTATGCTAATGAGGCAACTGGTGGCTGGGGCCACTAGATCACTTCAGGATGAGGGTCTGGTCACCAGAAAGATCAAGGCATGACTAGAGGGTTGAAACTTTCAGCCTCACCTCCCATGCCTACATAATGGAACCTCCATAGAACCCTAAATAACAGTTTTCAGAGAGTTTTCAGAAGTACCATTGCCCAGTACTTGCAATGGGTGTCTAAAGTGAGAAATACGGCAGTCTTGTAGGACTGAGTCTTTAACCTGTGGGGTCTGCACTAACTCCAGGTAGATAGTGTCAGAGTCTAATTGAATTATAGGACACCCAGTTGGTGTCGAAGAACTGGTGTAGGGGAAAATCCATACACATTTGGTGCCAAAAATGTTGTGATTAAAAACACTAGAACAGTACTGGGTCTTGTGACTGCCTCAACCAACAGATAGAGCAATGCTTTGTAACTTCCAAGAGGGGTCCTCAAAGGCAGTGAGCTTTTGCTTGCTCATTGACACTCATTCTGAGAGCCCTGAGCCAGAATGAGAAGTCCTATTGCTCAGCCACCATGCTGTGAAGAAGCCCCAGACCAGATTCCAGACATATAAGTGAAGAAGCCCCCCAAGTACCTCAGTTGCCAGACTTGGGGTCTCCAAGCCAAGACTATGATGTTATGGAACAACATCTGCTGGCCCCTACGCCCTGCCCCAATCACTGGGTTTCAGAAGCTGTGACAGGGTAACAGAATGGTGGTCGTAAGCCACTCAGTTTGGTGGTAATTTTTTACACAGCAACAGTCACTGCAGCATAACTGTGATTTGCTTTCAGGTGGTGCTTGCTCTAAGGGCTCCAAGGATGGCATGTCACCTCCTGCAACACAGACGTCATAAAGTCATGTTGACTAATGACCAAGAAGGGATGTGCTGAGTGTATGATATCCTAGAACCACAGATTATCTCAATGAGGGAGCATGATCCAATTTTTCAGCTACATGCGGGGACGCGTTTAGGGTTATCACTTATAAATAAGAATTTTTGTGGTGTTTTAGATATATTTTAGGGATTTATTTGAGGTTTGGATAGAAAAGAAATGCACTATAACTTTTCCCATTTAGAGTAATGGGAACAGGCTCCTTGTTGGTACTCTTAGACTGGAAGGCTTATTTTAGGAATAGGTTGTTGGCATCGAGTAAGTGATGCCTGGTTGCTGACCTCCTTCCGGTCTGTGTGTGTGACACCCTCAGAACCACACAGAGAGGAGGAGGGCATGTCTGGCTTGCTAATTCATCCACAGCCCAGGCTCTAATGCCCTTTGTCCCCTTCAGTTGGCATCCCCCCCAACTTCCAGCTGGCACTAGACTGCCAGAAAGGAGTCCCATCTCTCTGATGTATGCTCACTGTGAGCTGTGCTGAGCTGCCACTCTAAACCGGGGCATCCTAAGGCCACATGCATTCTCCAGGCTGCTCCGTCCTGGTTCTACCTTCCTCTAGCCCTTCCTAGAACCCAAGTGGGACAGCTGCCCCTCACTCAGGCTCACCGCCCCCTGGGAGAAGCCAGAGTGTGAGTAGCCAGTGTGTGGGACAAGCAGGAAAATGAAGGGTGGTCAATTACTCCTTGCCAAGGCCTCCTTCCTGGAGGCTCATGCTGTTTGGAGGAGATGAGAGAGTGGAGCACGGAAGTGCACAGGGAGAAGTGGGATGGAGGTCGCAGTGAGGTTTTGTAACATTTCTCAGGGAACCCTGATCAGATCTCCACCTAGTATTTGGAGAAAGAGCCAGGCAGGCAGTTCTGGACTAGAGATTTTTCTGCTCATCATGAAATAAGTAAAGGAAAATCCATCAAGAGCCCTTGCTTCACTGAGAGCAGTTTTTGGGGTGAGATGACAGATTCTCCTGCTCCTCGTATCAGAACTGGCATACAGACAGGTGGGATCCAGGGCACTTGGGTACAGCAACAGGTTGCCCAGTGCTGTGGGGGCATCCAGGGTCTTAACCAGCATGGGGAAGAGACGGAGAGCAGTGTGTGCTATCAGGGCTCAGGAGAGCCTGTGCTGGGCCCACATCAGGCAGGGAATGAAGTAGAGACACCACCTGCCACTGATTTCCTTCCTGGCAAACAAAGAGGGGAAACAGCAGCCACCTGACAGGATGAGCACCCCATGGATGGGGCTATATGCAGAGATCACCCCAGATGTGGAGCATTGACAGAGTCTGTGGATAACAGGGCCAGGCCCACAGAGGCAGCCCAAGCTATACAGCAGCTGCCCTCCTGGACCACTGACAGCATGTGATGGATGAAATAAACAAGGGATCCCTGGAGTGTGCAGACCCAAGTCACCCCCACCTCATCTGGTCCCAAGAGGGAGGCCTGAGCAGCAGCCTGGCTAAGCACCCGTGGCAGGAGCTCTCGTAGCCCTGCCACCTGAAAACACCTGACCCTGGAGAGGGACGGATCTGTGCACACATCCCCAAGAGCAAGAGGGCGTGTGGCTGTGTCCTTGCAGTGCTTCACTCTTCCCTGAGGTTGGCATGCTTGTGCCACTGGAACATCTCTGTTGGGCTGGAGGAAGCCTGCTGTTTAGTGCCGCGAATGATAAAGGAATTGTTATAGGTCGAGCCACCACTGCTAATTATTTTATTTTAGAAAGAATTTTTAAAAGAATAATAGCCTTTTAGGAAAAAAGACAACTCCCTGCTTGTACCATAGCATTTGGGACAACTTCAGCCTCTGCCTGCTGGCCAGTCTAGAGCTCTGCCACTTGAGTGTACCTCACTCAGTCTCCTTACCCCACACCCACACCGTGTGCCCCTGGCCTCCTACTCTGGGCTCCACCAGTGCTGCCAATGCTGCTCAGCTGAGAGAGGCAGTCCAGTGCCTGGCCTGGAAGCACTGGAGCCAATGCCAAGGAGAGCATTACCCAGTGGGGGCAGAGGAACATGACTCCCCACCACCCAGCTCAGGGACCACCAGGTACAGTCTTTCTCTTCCTTCCCTGCTTCTTCACTCTGCCCTTATTCCTGCCTCAGGATAGCCTAAAAGCTATCGTGTCTCAAATCTTTTCCCAGGCCTTTGAGAAGGATCTCACCGAGAGAATCTAATATGAGAACTGTCTAACTGTTATTACTTTTTGTTTTTTGAATAAAGGGCTTGGGTGGAACCTTTCTGATTGATGTTTGTCTGTTTAAGTTCCAAGCTTTTTACTTTCCACCTGATAAAATTGGTTTATGAATCATTTTGGGGCCTGGTAAGAAGAAAAAGATAGCCACTGATGTCTAACCAGCAGTTCCCCTAGAACACCCTAGAACACTGTCTCAGCAGCCCCACTGCCGGGCCATCTCCAAAGAGCCCATCTTTATGGTAATCCTAGTTCTAATCTGCTGCTCCTACACCAGGTGCCACCCCCATCTCTCAGTATTCTTTCTCCCCATCACCAGGGCCCATTGTTCTCACACTGGTCCCTTAAGACACGACTGGCTCATTCTAGCTCTCCACACTCCAAAATTTCTTTTCAAAAACACTCTATCTGATCTGCATCATTCTCGATAGAATGTAAACGACTGCCAGGCTCCCCAATCCCTACATATATTTGCCTTCTAAAGGAGACCACTCTGGTCCCTAGCTAATTTCAAAGGGAATAAACCTGTTAATACAAAAAAAAAATTGGAAGCAAGCCATCACCAAGCTGGTACAAGATTTCGATAAATTTCTGGCAGACAGAAAGCAGATGGAAATGCATTGGTGGAAGAAACAGAGGGTAGAGAGCTTGCATCCCAAAATACAGGCAGATGAGAGTGAGTATACCTGGAAGGACCAAGAAAGGCCTCTGCTCTGCCACAGGGATGGGGGTAAATCTGAAAAGAGACACATGAAAAGGATACCACAGACCACCCAAAAGATGGGGACCTAGCTTCTACCCCTTAACCAGGAAAATCTATAGGAACCGCTCCCATCAGGCAACAGACCATAACAGGTTATATTTTTTCTTTTCTTCTAAGACAAGCCTCTGGGCTGTGCAGCACCTGGATAACAGAGCATAGTGATTCTTTCACAAGTCAAAGTGGCTCTCACCTTCCATACCTAGTTCTTCCGTCTTTGTGACTGCTGACCAACAAAATGAGTTACACCAAAATGAGTTACACCATATCGAAAGCACCACCTACACCAAGAAACAGGCCCAAGTTGGTATGTAGAAAGTGCCAGGGCCATGGGGCTGAGGCCTCTGAGGGCTGGGGAATGGGGCTGTAGTCATCAGCAAGCCCAGGAGAGATGGGCCAGCCCAGCACAGCTGCCTCTTCAGGCTACGTTCCCAGGACATGAGTGATGCCTTGTAAGAGCCAGAGTGTCCCACGATCTTAGTATTACAGTGCGTATGAACAAATAAAGCCAACTGACAACAAAGCACTTTATAGGGACCAGAAACTTCTACCCATCCCACCCATCAGCTCCTCCTTCCCTACTCCCAAAGACACATATACAACCTTAGGGTTCAGAGATGCCTGTGATGATAGCAATCCCTTACTTGGCACGTTCTACATACAAACTTGTTCCCCAAGCTTTGTATGGCTAAACTCAGGTAAGGCTTATTTCAACTCTATGCATTAGGGGCCATCACCCTCCTTTTACAGAAAAAGAAACCAAGGCATGTAGCAGTCGTCAAGGTCACTCAGCTGGGATGTGAAGGAGCCTGGACTTCAACCCAGGAGGTCTGCCACCAGAGGGCACTCTCACCCAAAGTTCTGCTGCCTCTCAACAGCACGTTTTTTCACTCCTTAATTTCTGTTTTAAGTTAATATACAGTAAAAGTCATTGTTTTGGGTTACAATTCAGTGAGTTTTGACAACTGTATAGAGTCGTGGAACCACCACCACAATCAAGATTCAGAATAGACTCACTGTCCCAAAAACTCCCTCATGCTGCCCTTTTGGGATCACCCTATCCCCAGCTCTTGGCAGTTGCTGATCTCTCTTCCGTCCCTCTATAAACAATATGTGTTTAAGGACACGCAGCTGAGCTCTGGAGCCATTAGTAAGACAGCAACACTTAGCAGGCTCAGTGGTCACTACTTCACTTGAGATGAGCACACTGGGCATCATACTTCCGTCTTATAGCTGAGGAGGGTGGGGTTCAGAAGTGCCTGAGATCAGACAAGTTGTATGTGATGGGGCTGAGAATTAAACGCAGGCCATCTGACTCCTAGGACTTATATAACTGAGCCAGAGCTCCTGCCTGCCACAAATTGTAGAACTGAGCCAGAGCTCCTAAAATTACCTCTAACCAAATGGTTGTTCTTCCATTAGAGTTTTCTGTTTCTTTCTCTTTGATTCTGTACATCAAATTGCCTGATTTCCATTAGAAGCCAATACAGATGAGAAAAGAGGAAAGAAAGCTCTGGAGACTGAATGGGGCCTTTCTTTAAGGGAGGTGGCCGTCAACTGTATGTATTGAACTGGGATTTAATTATATTCTCCATGTTGACAGGTCTTCATGGACATGTACTTACGTGTGGTCTCCGGCTTCCCACACGTAACTATACCTTGTTAACAAATATGTGAAAAATAAAGCTAACACTTTTAAAAATTTAACACCAGCTGTGAACTCTATCCTAGACCCATGATTAAGAGGTGTGAGACATTCTAAAAGAAAAAAAAATCTTGTCAGCTTGCTTCTGCTTAGGCACTGTGTCCCCTGTCCCTTGTTTATATACAGAATAGGTCTAATTTCTATGCTACCAACAACATTTCTGCCTTCATTTCTGAGAACTCAGGCAATTTTCAGGACCCCATGTCACAGACACAAATCAGGTCTTAAAACATGGGCCAGTCTCCCTTATGAACCGTTATCAGCCTACTAAATGTCTTAGACATAAGTATGGCAAATAAAGCTAGTTGACAGACATTTCTCCTTTATCTAGCCAACAAATCTCTCTTATGTTTAGAAAACAGTAGCCAAACCTAGTGGGGAAGGGGCAGTGGGGAGGAGCATAACTGGTCTAAGCCAGACTTAGGAGCCCAATTGCTTTTGTAGTGCTTGGTTCATATGCAGGCATATGACCCAGTTTGGACTACTGAGACCTTGGAAGAAATCTTCTATGGACTTTGGAGGAAGATATTTTTCCTTTATAATACATGTCTGTATACCTACCTACCTATCTCATCTCCCAGGCTGTCTGTCCACTTGCTCTTTGCCTTTGAACATGATAATGTAGGGAGACAGTATGGGAAAACAAAGCCTGGAGCTGAGGCAGCCATCTGCCAACCATGAGGCAACAAGCCTGAAAACAAAAAGCCAACAAGCTGAGAGCGACAGAGAGGAAAGATGGACAGAGCCTAGGTCCCAGATGACAATGATGGGCCCCTGAATTAGCCTTAGCACCAGTTCATTCCCTACTTCTTATAATGTGAAATAATTACGTGGCTTTTTAAACCACTATTAGTCAATTCTCTGCCATTGAAAGGCAACAAACTAACACAGAGATGCATGCAGCAATTTATTTTATGAGGCCATATAATTTTGATTCCTAAACCTGGAAAAGACATTTTAAGAATAGAAAATTAGAAGTTAATCTTGTTCATGAGCATAGATGCAAATACCTTAAAGATAATGTTAGCAAGTAAAATCCAACAATATATTTAAAAGTAATAGAATGTTCAAGTTGGGTTTATTCCAGAAATGCAAGGTTGACCTATCATTTGAAAATCACTTATTGTGTTTCATCACGTTAGTAAAATAAAGGAGAAAAAATGACCATTTCAATCAGTGCAGATGAGCATTTGATAAAATACCCACACATAGGCAGGAACACGAGAGGCTATGGTGAAACTGATCTGGATGATGGTTACATGGATGTGTTCACTGTGAAAATTCAAGCGATAACTGGGGATTGGGCATTTTTCATTATTTAAGAATGATGGTCTAGATTTTCTCATAACAATTAAATAAATTGAAGAAGAAGTTGAACTATTCCCACACAAAAAACAGCAGGCCCAGATGGTTTTACTGTCAGGTGACAGATCAGGTAATAAGTCAGATGACAGATCTCTGAATTACAAAGTCTCTCCAGAGCATGTAAGAAGAGCTTGTTCCAAAAATGGTAAAACCTTGATAACAAACTCAAATAACTTATAAGGCAAGTTTGCTTACAAACATAAATTCAAAGTCCTACACAAAACTTAGGAATTTGAATGGAGCACTTAAAAACTGATACCATGATTAAGTGGGGTTCATCTCAGAAATGCAAAGTTGATTTAAAATTGTAGAATGTAGTTTAGCACATAATAGTTAAAATAAGATACCTAGAGTAGTCAAAATCAGAGGCAAAAAGCAAAATAGTGGTTGCCAGGGACTTCAGGGTAAGAGGGAATGGGGAGTTGCTGTTTACTAGTTGCTGTTTACGAGATGAAAAGAGCTCTGGAGATCAATGGTGGTGATGGTTGTACAACAATATGAATGTACTTAATACCACTGAAACTGTACACTTAAAAATGGTTAAGATGGTAAATTTTATGTAATGTATATGTATATTTACCACAATAGAAAATGAAAAAGAAAAAGAGAGAGAGATCATCAATTTATTTATTTTATTTATTTTTATTATGGTGACATTGGTTAACAAAATCCAGTAAGCTTCAGGTATACTATTTAGCTATAAGGCATATATATATATATTGAACTGTGGAGAGATCATCAATTTAAAAAAACACTCAGCAAAAGAGGAATAGAAAGACACCTGTTCAACCTAATAATGACATATACAAAAAGACTTGAGGAAGAAGCCCTGAGCAGTTGATGAGAGCCATGGAAAAGAGTGAAAATAGATCATCATCTCATATGCACACAACACCAGTTCCAGACAAAGACCTGCGTGGAATGTGACACCATAAAGATTTTAAGAGTCAACCTAAGAACATACCTTCATAACTATAGAGTACAAGTCATTACTTAGGACACAAGACTGTAGACTGGTATACTTGCTGTTGATACTTAAAACTATCCATCGACAGATGCTATACAGAGGTAAGGAAGATAGTTCTCACACTAGAAGGTTTGTGAAATATACTCTAAAAAGGAATTCGAAGCCACAATACATACAAAACTAATAGCAAAATATGAAGGAAAAAAACCAACCTAGGAGAAAAAGACAAAAATTTACATTCACTGAAGAGGAAAACCAATGGTCAGTAAATACATTAAAAGGAGCTTAACTTAATTACTAATCAGAGAAATGCAAAATATAAAATACAACCACATGGGGTTACACCAACCACACCAACCATATTGGGGGGGAAATATTTTAAATATGAAAATCTCAAGAACTGGCAGGCATGTGGAGCTAAGGGAATTCTTGCTGGTGGGAATAGTAACTAGTACACTACTTTTTGTACTCTGAGCTACAAGTTCTCCATTCCTTTGAGCAGAAATTCTGCTTGCCAGCAATGCCCTAGAGAATTTCACCTCTGTACACAAAGATCTCAGAGTTCCGATTACGAAAATGGATAATGAAACACACGCAATTGGGGAATAAACCATCACATAGTCACACAATGGGATCCTCTGTGGCTGCTAAGCTAAGGAACTAGAGTTACACGTATGAATATAGATAGTTCTGAAAATTAAATATTGAGTGAAAGGACAAGTTGCAGATTATGGACAGCATAATATTCTCTACATAAACTTTAAACACCAGAAAGTATGCTGAATGCCCGATTCCAAATAGCTGTGCCCAGTTGCAGAGGGATACGCAGAACCAGGGGTATGCAGAACAAGGAGTACGTGAAACGAGGGGCACATGAAACGAAGGATATGCGGAATGAGGAATACACTGAAATGGCTCTCAGCTGTACATGTTTTGTTTCTTTAACAATATTTTTATTTTGAATCAAATAGGGTAAATAATGAACATCAGTTGAATCTGAGTGTCAAGGGTATGGTAATGCTTATAGTAATGTTTCCTGTACATTTGAAATATTTCATAATCTTAAAAATTAATACTAGTTATAAAGAATAAAAACCTCCGTTTAAGTTTGCAATTCCTACAGAGTGGTTGGTCCCTCTTCCCTGGAGCCAAGGCTGTCCTGCAAGTTATGAACAAGAAACAAAATTCTAAAAACGAAGGCCCTGGGTGAGGACCAGGAATAGTAGAAGTCCTCAGTGTAAAGTGGTTCAGCAGACTTGCCAACTTGCACTCAATATTGAGAAGTTTCCAGAACACTGTCTACAGTGTGTATAAAGGAAGCAAGAGGGTTGACTGTGCTAAGAAAGCTGGAAGGGCGCATTCATGAATTTCTTGTTTATCGAAAGTGTGATAAACATTGCAGGTACACACATTAGGAATTGACAAGCAAGAACAACTAAAGGATCCAGAAAGATCTGTGTAGGATGCCACCTCTGTTTCCTCAATTGCCATTGGCAGGAACAAAATCTCCCCTAACACAATCATCAAGAGGAGCTTTTCACATTCCCCCAGTTCAGGGTCTGCAAGGTCCTGGGTAAGTCACAAGTCTCGGCCTCCACGACCCTTTCTGCAGCAGACAAGTAAAACATCGGGTTGGGATCACAATGACTCTGAAGTCTGCAGATCCTGGGTAATCAGCTACCACACCTCCACCCTTGTGTTCACTGGCCTGGCTTCAGACACTTTATACACTAAAGTCCCCATTCAGTGCACCCAGCACCAACTTTGCAAGTCCTCATCTACATGTAAGAACACCAGGGTTTCTCGGTGGTGACACGCAGGTTGCCTCATGTCGCCCCGCCAGAGAACGAAGAAGCCTGGATTCAAATCCAGGTACGGCTGTCTTCAAAACCCAGTTGGAAGCTGGGGCTGTGAAGGCTGCTCGACCCCATCCAGGCCAAAAATGTCACCATCAAATCACAAGAAAAAGGCTGTCAAACTGTTACCGGTTCTGGGGAGTCCTGGAGTTGCTAGACCTCTGTTCTTTGCATCTGGGAACAATTAATTGAAGGCAGACGCACAGTAATTGCAAGCAAGCTAGCTTTATTGAAAGTAAAAGTACACTCTCAAATGGGAGAGCAGGCTGCCAAGAGCAGTCAACTGAAGACTTTTGCCTTAGGTTCTTTTACCCTACCTGCTGGAGCTTCCAACCTCCCTTTCTTTCCTAGCTGCCTCTTTATGGCCTTGATTGACAGGGGAACCTCATATAACATTTGAAATTTTGAGCATGCGCATCCCCATAATACATTGCATTTGCTCACCAGAGGAGGGGGGCCGGGAATCTCAATGTAAATTTTTATAATGATCATACTAATGTAGAGAGGAGGCAAGAGAATTAAAAATGTTAATCAAGCTACATTCATAGACTGCAATATGCTGATCAGCCTTGCAGCCAGTCCAGGACACCTTCTGAACAAAGGAAAATTTCTGCTGGATTACTAACAACCCATTCTCCATACATGTGAAGGGGAAACAGGAACTAAGAGTCATTCCCTATGGCTAAAACCAAGGGCGATCTAAGGATTAAAGGCTGGAAATTGCCAGCAGCCTTTCATTCAGCATATTCTTACCTTTTCAGGCTACTTACTCTTCCCCTTTCTCACCATATGTCCATATCAAAGGAAATGGGAACTAAAGAATGATATATAAACTGAATTCCCTGAACACTCCCTACTCACTCTCTTTCCATGTCTGTCTCACTGTCCCTCTCACTCTCTGCCTCTGAGAAGAGACCACACTGTGGAGTGTTATCCTTTTTCTAATAAACTTTCCTTTTCACTCTAACTTTGGCGTGTGTGTTGAATTCTTTCTATACTCTCCGCCAAAGCATCCTCTTCTCTCGGTGCAGTGCTTGGTCTTCCCACCAACTCAGAGAAATTTGCCCTGTCCTGCATCAATATAATGAAGAAAAGCTAAATTCTAGGTCACAGTCGTTATTCCTCTGTGCATGTCTGTGTTGGGGAATTCCTATTCCCTGGCCCTTCCAAGCCTCAGCAAGATGTTTCAGACCACAAGCGGCCTCACCATTGGGCCATATCTGGCAGTTGGTTAAGCCACACCTGACGCAATAGTGACACAAACCGAGTCCAGCTATTAACCTTTTTGACTGCCCTGGCTGGGGGGTAGAGTGGGGGATCCCTAGTGCAACTCCTACCTCAAAACCACAAGTGCCACCACGATGAAGAGAGCTGCTGAGTTCACTAACGGGAAGTAATATTCATAATAAAACAGCTCTAACTTCCCAGGCTTATGAGCTGTTCAAAGCTGTACATTTAAGCCATTTTGAATTTTCCAGATTTTTTAAAAGATAAAACCAGCTCCTTCATTCTATTTTGTGGTACTCTTCATCTCATTATCAAGCTACTTGGAGTATTTTGACAGCATAATTATGTTCTCTAGGAAAACATATTTTAATGGAGAAAAAGACATTTAAGCCCTGTTTTTAAAGCCGCCCTGTGGTGCCGCCCCTCCGGAGGTCTTTCGCCTGCACTACTTCCTCCCTGCAGAGTAGGGGCTAACTGCAGGCCTGAGGTGAGAGGCTGGTTCTGCCCACCAGCCTGAGGCACAAGCGCACTCCTCACAAAAAACAGGAAAGCCTGGGGTCAGGGGGATGTTCCCAGAAGCTGAGAAGATGCCTCAGGATGAGCAACACGCTTGCTGTATTTATCCTTGACAATGAAGGGGCTTCCCAGAGATCCAGTATTTTAGTTTGAAAACCATTAAATTCCTCTATGGAATAATTTTTATAATAAGACATAGTTTTGCAAATTCCGTGTGAAAGGGGATAAAGCAGACAGTTAAATAGATATGAACCTCTCTCCATCTCACACCACAGCACCACAGGGGTCTACAGCACAGTTCAGCTGGATTTTCTCAATTCTTCTTAGTCCCTGGTACTCAGATGAGGTCCCCAGACCAGCAGTGTGGGCCTCCTGTGGGACTGGTTAGCCATGCACAACCTCAGGCCCACCAAGACCACTGCGTCACAATCTGCACATTAGCAAGTCTTCTGGGAAGATTAGCTTTCGAATGAAAGATTTTGTATCCCCCAAAGTTGAATATCCACATTACTACCTCACAGCACACATCTCACCTTTCACCTTTACCCTGAGGCCCAGATAATGCTTCTCAACCCACTAAATGGCATTTTCTACTCCCATTGACCTCACAGAACTGCTGCAAAATAACTAAATTTTGTGTAGGGTTTCAATTTGACACGAGGACTAGGAGGACATGCACCAACATCTTCACAGGCATTCTCCCTGGGTGGTAAATGATTTCTCATTTTTATTTTTTTTTTCATTTAGTTTTTTAAATTAAATTTATTGAATAGCATTGATTAACATTATAGAAATTTCAAGTATAAAACTTTATAATACGATATCTGTATACTCTATTATGTGCTCACCACATAAAGTCTAGTTTCCTTCCATCACCTTGTGTTTGACCCCCTCTACTCTCTTCATCCTCTTCCCACCTCACCTCTTCCCTTCTGGTAACCACCATTCTGTTGTCCATACCTATGAGTTTAGTTTTTTGTCAGTTGGTTTGTTTTGTTCATTTGTTGCTTTTTGTTTTATGTCCCACACGAGTGAAATCATACAGTTCTTGTCCTTGCCATTTGACTTACTTCACTTAGTATAATGCTCTCAAGATCTATCCATGTTTTTGCAAATAGCAAGATTTCATCATTCTTATGGCTAAGTAGCATTCCATTGTATATATGTACCATTTCTTCTCTATTCAATCATTTATCAAGGACGCTTAGGTTGTTTCCATGTCTTGGTTATTACAAATAATTCTGCAATGAATATAAGGGCACATATATCTTTATGAATAGTATTTTCAAAATTTTGGGGTAGATACCTAAAAGAGGGATTGCTGGGTTTTATGGTGGTTCTACTCTTAATTTTTTGAGCAAACTTATCACTGTTTTCCATAGTAGCTGCACCAATTTACATTCCCACCAACAGTGTATAAGGGTTCTTTTCTCTCCTCATCCTCTCTGATACTAGTTATTTTTTGTCTTATTCATAATAGCCATTAACTTTAATGGGTAGGAGGTGGTATCTCATTGTAGTTTTGATTTGCATTTCCCTTATAACTAGTAATGTTAAGCTTCTTTTCATATGTCTGTTGGTCACCTGTCTGTCTTCCTTAGAAATTTTTCTATTCAGGTTCTCTGCCCATTTTTTGATCAGATTGTTTGTATTTTTGTAGTTGGGTTGTATGAGTTCTTCATATATTTTCAATATTAGCCCCTTCTCTGAGGCATCATTTGCAAATATCTTCTCCCATTCAATTGGTTGCTTTTTTGTTTTATTGATGGTTCCTTTTGCTGTGCAGAAGCTTTTTAGTTTGATGTAGTCTCATTTATTTAGTTTTGCTTTTACTTCCCTTGCTCTGGAGTCAAGTTCACAAAGACTTCTATAAGACCAAGGTCCATAAATTTAGTGCCTATGTTTTTTTCTCTGTATTTTATTGTTTAAGGTCTTATATTCAATTCATAATTTATTTTGAGTTAATTTTTGTGTATGGTCTCAGTTAGTCTAGTTTCATTCATTTGCATGTGGCTGTCTTTCTAGTTTTCTCAATACCATTTACTGAGGAAAATTTCTTTTCTCCACTGTATGTTTTAGGCTCCTATGTCAAAAATGAGTTGTCCACATATGTGTGGGTTTATCTCTAAGCTCTCAGTTCTCTTCCATTGGTCTCTGTATCTGTTTGGAGGGCAATAACATACTATTTTGATTACTGTAACTCTGCACTATAGTTTGAAGTGAGGGAGCATGATACATCTGGCTTTTCTGTTTTTGTTTTTGTTTTTATCGGGATTGCTTTAGCTATTCAGGGTCTTTTGTAGTTCCATGTGAATTTGAGGATTTTTTGTTCTTTTTCTGTGAAAAAATGCCATTCGTATTTTGAAAGGGATTACATTAAATCTGTGTATTGTTTAAGGTAATATGGCCATTTTAACAATTTTAACACTTCCAATCCATGAACATGGAATATCTTTCCCTTTCTTTGTGTCTTCAATTTATTTCAACGATGTCTTTTAGTTGTCAGAGTACAGGACTTTCACCTCCTTTGTTATATTTATTCCTAGATATTTTATGTTTTGTTGCGATTATGAATAGGATTGTTTTCTTCATTAATCTTTCTGATATTTTGTTGTTAATATATAAAAATGCAACAGATTTTTGTATATTGATTTCATATCTTGCATCTTCACTGTACTAGTTTATTGTTTCTAATAGTTTTGGGGTAGAGTCTTCAGGGTTTTTCAAATATGGAATCATGCCACCTGCAAATAGTGACAGTTTTACTTCTTCATTTCCAATTTCAATACCTTTTATTTCTTTTTCTTGCCTGATTGCTCTGGATAGGACTTTCAGTACTATGTTGTATAACAGTGGTGAGAGTGGGCATCCTTGTTTTGTTCCTGATCTTAGAGGAAAACTTTTTGTTTTTCACTATTGAGTATGATGTTAGCTGAGGGTTTGTGATATATGGATTTTATTATGTTAAGCTACTTTCCTTCTATAAATATTTTATTAAGTGTTTTAATCATAAATAAATGTTGTATCTTATCAAGCACTTTTTTCGCATCTTTTTTTTTAAGTTTATCGAGGTAACATTGGTTAATACAATTATATAATTTTCAGGTGTACATTATAATTTGACATCTATATATTCTATTGTGTGACTACCACCCAGAGTCCAGTTTCCTTCAGCTACCATATATTTGATCCCCTTTACGCTTTCTACCTCTTCTCTCCTCCCCCACCCCCTACCCTCTGGTAACCACTAGTCCATTGTCCATGTCCCTGAGTCTCTGTTTGTCCTGTTCATTTGTTGCTTTTAGGTTTTATCCCACACATAAGTGATATCATGTGATTTCCAACTTTTTCAGTCTGGCTTATTTCACTTAGAATGCTTTTTCTACATCTATTGTTATGATCATATGATTTTTATCCTTTATTTTATTAACAATTTATCAATGTATCACATTGATCAATTTGCATATTTTAAAACATCTTTATATCTCTGGAATTAATCCTACTTGTTCATGATGTATCATCTTTGTAATGTGTTATCTATTTGTATTAATTTTTATTAATTTATTAATGAATTATTAATTTGTAATGTATTATTGTTATTGTTTTTAATGTATTAATGTATTATTGATTTTCTAGTATTTTGTTTAGGATTTTTTACATCTATGTTCAACAGATATATTGGCCCATAATTTTATTTTGTGTTGTCCTTGCCTGGTTTGGTATCAGGGTAATGTTGGCCTCATAAAATGAGTTAGGAAATATTTCATTTTCTTCAAATTTTTGTACATGTTTGAGGAGGATAGATGTTAACTCTTATTTGAATGTTTGGTAGAATTCACTGGTGAAGCCTTCCGGTCCTGAACTGTTATTTTGGGGGAGGCTTTTGATTACTGTTATAATTTCCTTACCAGTTTTGATCCTTAACAAGATCAGTCTATTTAAGTTTTCCATTTCTTCTTGATTCAGTCTGGGAAGGTTATGTGTTTCTAAGCATTTGTCCATTTCATCTAGGTGATTGAATTTGGTGGTATATAGCCTTTCATAGTATTTTGTATAATCCTTTGAATTTCTGTGATGTTCATTGTAACTTCTCTCTCATTTCTGATTTTATTTATTTGAGTCTTTTATCACTTTTCCTTAGCCAGAAGTTTGCCAATTTTATTTATCTTTTCAAAGAACCACCTCCTTGTTTTATTACTTTTTTCTATTGTCTTTTTGTTCTGTATTTCATTATTTTTACTCTAATTTTTATTATTTCCTTTTTTCTATTTACTTTTGGGTTCATTTGTTCTTATTTTTCTAGTTCTTTAAGGTGTGATGTTAGATTGTTTATTTGAGATTTTTCTTGTTTCTTGAGGTAGGCCCATAATGTTATAAATGGCCCTCTTAGTATCACTTTTGCCACATCCCAAAAGTTTTGGTGTCATATTGTCATTTTTATTTGTCTTTATGTATCTTTTGATCTCTTCTTTTCTTTCTTCTTTGACCCAGTAGTTGTTCAATTGCATGTTGTTTAATCTCTATATATGTGTGATTTTTCCAGATTTATTATAGTAGTTAATTTCTGATTACACACCATTGTGGCTGGAAAATATGCTTAGTATGATTTCAATCTTCTTAATTTTATTGAGACTAGTTTCGTACCTCAATATATGGTCTATCCTTGAGAATGTTTTGTGTACACTTGATAAAAATGTATATTCTGTCATTTAGGGAATTGAAAGTTTTATAAATATTATGTACATTTGGTCCATTTAGAATATCCTGTCCTAAAGTCCAGTTCTTTCCATAGCCTTGGGAAGTTCTTATCAATTATTTCTTTGAGTAGGCTCTCTGTTCACTTCTCCTTCTCTTCTCCTTCTGGTATATCCATTATCCTTATTTTGCTCTTTCTAATGGAGTCAGAAAGTTCTTGTAGAGTTCTTTGAATATTTTTAAACTCTTAGTTCTCTTCTTCTTCCTAGGTCATTTCTAGGTTTCTATCTTCAAACTCACTGATTGTATGTTCTATTTGCTCTGTTCTGTTTCCAGTCTTCTCTATTTCTCCAATGCATTCCTCATCTCATTTATTGAATTATCCAGTTCTAGAATTTCTGGTTGGTTCTTTTTGTAGTTTCAATCTCTTTGGTAAAAAATTCTTTTTATTTTTTTGAAATCTAGTTAATATTTTTCTGGAAGTTATGTATGCGCATAGTTTTAAAAGTTATATAGTTCCAAAGGCTTGATTTGAAAAGCAGCACTCCCCACCTTCACCCTCTCCTCACTCCTTATTTTCTATTTCCCAAGGCAACAGCCTTAACTGACTGCCTGGAAGGTGATCATTCATGCCTCCAGGTTACATGCTTTTGTCACCACGTCTTAATTTTTCACTTTCTGCAGTATCCATTGGCTTCCCATTTTGGAGATTGAAGATTGAGCTCTTTTTTATGTCATCACCCATTTTCCTCACCATATACATGCACACATCCTACCCTCTATCTTGAAAAACATAGTCATTCTGTAACTGGACACATCAATATTCTGAGTTTGCATGACCGTCACAAGGTAATGCTATCGACAACTCCGCTGGCCCAACTGTTTGTTCTCTCTGACAGTAAAAATGGTTTTTGTTTGTTTGTTTTTCTGGTTGGCTTAGTTTTCTAGGCACATGTCAGATGCTTTCTCAAGCACTGCCTTGGTATTATATATTCCCTCTCATTGCATTAAAACACACCATGAAGTCTATCCATTTCATTTTAGAAAAATTTCTTCCAGAGCTTCTGTCTGCTTTGTCTCTTCACCACCCTGATGTCTCCCTTCCCCAGAACCTTAGTGTTTTTTTCTGACCAGATGTCCTGTTTCCTCTGTCTTCTTCTTTCTGATTTACTCCTTTCTATGGTGGAGTGTATCCCTTGATTAATTTCTGAGAAAGGGTACATAAGACATAAATATTTTGAAACAATGCATGACTAAAAATGCCTTTCTCTTTACTGATACCTTTATTTGACAATGGAATTCACGCCAATGTTAGCTTCCTTCAGATATTTGAAGGCATTGCTGTAGTTTCTTTCAGCTTCTGGTATTGCATTCAAGAAGTTCTATGCCATTCTGATTTCTGATCCTTCATGTAAAAATTGTTCCTTTTTCTTCTTACTCTCTATATACTTTGACCATCTTTCCTTGGTGTTTAGTGGTCTTATATTTCTTGATGCAATGTCTTGGTATAAGTCTATTATCAAGCATTGTGCTGGACATACCATAAGGAACCTTTCCAATTGGAAAATCAAACTTCTCGTTTCTGGGAAATTTTGTTTCTTTTTTTAATATTATTTTTAAATTACAATTGACATACAATATTATATTAGTTTCAGGTATACAACACAGTGATTAGACATTTATATTATTTATAAAGTAATCATCTAAAAGTCTAGTACCCATCTGACACCATACATAGTTATTACAATATTAACGGACTATATTCCTTATGCTGTGCTTTACATCTCTGTGACTGTTTTTATAATGCAATTTGTACATCTTCACCCCTTCCTCTTTTTCACTCATCTTAAAACTGGTTTGGTGGTGATAAACTTCTTCAGCTTTTCCTTTTCTGGGAAACCATTTAATTCTCAATTCTAAATAATAGTCTTGCTGAGCAGAGTAATCTTGATTATTGGTCCTTACTTTAAATATTTTGTACCAATCCCCTGTAGCCTGCAAAGTTACTGTTGAGAAATCAGCTGACAGTCTTTAGGAGCTCCCTTGTAAGTAAATAACTACCTTTCTCTTGCTGCTTTTATGATCCTCTCTTTGTCTTTAAACTTAGGCATTTTAATTGAGATGTGTCTTGGTGCGGGCCTCTTTGGGTTCATCTTCTTTAGGACTCTCTGCGCTTTCCGGACTGGTATGTCTATTTTCTTTACCAGGTTAAGAAAGATTTTTTTATTTTTATTTTTTTAAATTTATTAGGGTAACAGTGGTTAATACAATTATGTAATTTTCAGGTGTGCATTATAATTTGACATTTATATATTCTATTGTGTGACTACCACCCAGAGTCCAGTTTCCTTCAGCTACCATACATTTGATCCCCTTTATGCTTTCTACCTCTTCCCTCCTCCCCCACCTTCTACCCTTTGGTAACCACTAGTCCATTGTCCATGTCCCTGAGTCTCTGTTTGTCCTGTTCATTTGTTGCTTTTAGATTTACATCCCACATATAAGTGATATCATGTCATTTTCAACTTTTTCTGTCTGGCTTATTTTGCTTAGCATGATTATCTCGAAGTCCATCCAGGTTGTCGCAAATGGCAGTATTTCATCTTTTCTAATGGCTGAGTAATATTCCATTGTATATATCTACCACAGTTCTTTAGCCAGACATCTATTGTAGGACACTTTGGTTGCTACCATGTCCTGGCCACTGTGAATAGTGCTGCTATGAACATCAGTGTGCAAATATCTTTTTGGATATGGGTTTTCAAGTCTTTGGGGTAAATACCCAGTAGGGGGATTGCTGGATCATATGGTAGATCAATTCTTAAATTTTTGAGGAACCTCCATCCTGTTTTCCATAGTGGCTGCACCAGCAGTGTATAAGGGTTCCTTTTTCTCCGCATCCTCTCCAACATTTGTTATTACTTGTTCTGCTGATCATAGCTATCCTAACAGGTATGAGATGGTATCTCATTGTAGTTTTGATTTGCATTTCTCTAACAGCTAGCGATGTTGAACATCTTTTCATATAGAAAGTTTTCAGTCATTATTTCTTCAAATAAGTTTCAATCCCTTACTCTCTCTCTTCTTCTGGTACCTCTACGATGCAAATGTTGATATGTTTAGTGTTGTCCCAGAGGCCCCTTAAACTATTCTCTTTTTTTTTAATTCTTTTTTCTCATTGCTGTTCTGACTGGGTGTTTTCTGCTACCTTATTTTCCAAATAGCTGATTTGATCCTGTGCTTTGTCTAATCTACTGTCAATTTCCTTTAATGTATTCTTTATTTCAGTTTTGTACTCTTCATTTCTGACTGGTTCTTTTTTATGTTTTCCATTTCCATTTTTGTTTCCTATTGCTTTGATGAAGTTCTCACTGAGATCATTGAGCATTCTTATAACAAGTGTTTTGAACTCTGCATCTAGTAGATTGCTTGTCTCCATTTTATTTAGTTCTTTTTCTGGAGCTTTGTTCTGTTCTTTCAATTGAGACATATTTTTTTGTCTCCTCATTTTGTCTAACTTTCTGTGTTTGTTTCCATGTGTTAGGTAGACATGCTATTTCTCCTAGTCTTAGTAGAGTAAGCTTATGTAGTAAGGGTCCTGTGGGATCTAGTGGCACCATCTCCCTAGTCACCTGAGCTGGATGCTCCAGGTGTGTCTCTTGTGTGGGTTGTGTATGCCCTCCTGCTGTTGCTGAGATTAACTGCTGTTTATATGTCAGTAGGAGGGGCTGACCCTCAGGCAGATTGATCATGATGACTGGCTGTAACTACAATGGAGGAGCTGTTGTCAGGGGATAACTCTATAGAACAGGATTCACTTTGGCAGGGCTCTGCTGCCTGCCGAGTCTGCCCTTTGAGAGTGTCATTTGTGTAGGTGGTTCAGTGATGCTGTGTTGTGCTCTAAAGCTTGCCACTGGGTTTGTCAGTTTGGGGGCCTCTTGGGTGGAGCTCTGTTGCAGGCCAAGGTCAGCCACTGCCTATGCCCTGCCCAGAGCAACTTGGTATGAGCTACAAAGTGATTTGCAAATGACCGCCTATTGTGCTGGACTTGGGATTGTCTGGGAGAGGTTAAGCTGTGAACTGAGGCTAGCTACCACTAGTGTCGGGCTTGGGTCTGCTTAGCAAGAGATATTGGGCATGTCAAGGCCAGATGCTGCTTGTTTTGTGTTTGTGAACATATGAGAGATTTTAGGAAAGTCCACAGCATGAGCCAAGACAGGCCATTTATATGGAAAATCCACCAAAAGCAGCCTGGGTGGACTCAAAAGTTGTATGGGACTGGGTCTCAGAAAATCACCAGGTTGGGGCAAACAGTGTTAGTTTGTTGATAGACACTCAGCTTTGGCACATACAGGCTGGGTGGGGGCATGGCTTAACAAAGGACAATGACCTCTGCCAACATTACTGTCTGAGAGAATGCTGCCCCTTCAGCCCTCACCCTGAAGCCAGACAATTCAGCTCCTCTTCATATGTCCCTAGTGTCTTTCAAACTGCTGCTCCAGTGCTAGAGCTCAGAGCAAGTGCATTCATCAGCAAGTAAGTCAGTAAAATAATCCTTTTGTTCATTAGTTTTCTTCCTGGGCTGATTAAACTGCCTTCCAAGTTCTCTTTTATCTCATTGAGCTTTTCATAACTGCAATCTTAAATTCTCTATCATTTAAGTCATAGTTTTCCATAACTTTGAGTTTGTTTTCTGGAAACCTTTCTTTCTATGCTCCCATGTTACCTTTGTTGTTCATAATATATGGTAAATTATTTCTCTGCCTGAATATCTGAGGTAGTGAACTCTTTTGTTGTTGTTGTTTAGATACTGTTTTTCTCTCAGCAATTCAGTAGGTTGCTAAGCAAGAAACTTTCTTTTGTCTTCCAGTAGATGGTGTTATAGTGCAAGTTTTTGTTTTCTCTTATCTGCACTATTTGCACATCTAGTATCACAGTGAAGTGGCATTTCTTTGGTTAAGGAAAATATTGTGTACCTGCTGGGATTGTGGGTGTCTCTCTGTGACTGGCCTACCTCACTTACAGGGCACTACCACTGTGGTAAACATATGTAGCAGGTGGTGGAGAAGGGTTTTGCAGACTCCTAGCACTACCTTTTTTTTTTTTTTTTTTTAACCAATGGTTGCTGGCCCCAATGTTTTTTTGGATGAATCTCCATTACCTCTCCCAGACTCTGCTAGGATGGGTGGGTCAAGAAGGAAGCAAGTCATGATTTCACAGCCCCGCTGTGCTGTTTAAGACATCTCAATTTTCTCTACCTGCTTCTGTCAAGTTGGATGAGGCAAGGGAATAAAATTCATGATCTTGTGGCTTTATACCTGCTCTGACAACAATGGCTGTGTGCATTACTGCACTGTCTGAGGCTTCTCAGCTTTCTATACCAGGCTCTGCCAGGATGGGTGGGACTATGGTGATTTCTCATCTATTATTTAACCTACATTTTAGTTTTCAAATTTATTGCATGGAATGCTTTTCTTTTGTAATCACAATAAAAAACATCATTTATTTTAAAAGCAAATAATCGTGAATATAAACTAATGGAGCATGAGAAATGGTAGATCCTTTGTGGATGACCTGTCGCATGCACAACCAGTGTAAACAGGTAAGCCCAGGAGCTGCCTGCCCATTTTCCACAGCTTCCTCCCCTCCTAGATTCTGGCCCACCACTGTTTTCCTGTGTGCTGGAACACTTGAAGAGAAGCACCCTCTGGGTACTATATTTCCATGAACACCAACACTGCCACCAAGCCAGCCCTTCCCCCTCTTAGAGAGAGATGCCTATTCAAACCAAAGGTTGGCAGCTGCAAAACCCAACACAGAAAGGTGGCCCTTTCCATAGGAAACTGCTCAAGTGCATTCATTCACACAGGCATTGCTGGGGTATGAAGAATAGACCCCAAGTTCTCGCTACACTTAAGAACAAGAGAGTGAGAAGTGGAGTAAGATGGCATAGAGGCTTTGTCTATCTCCTCTTGCAACCACATCAAAGTTGCAATGTAAACACAGAGCAAACAGCAGAGTAGTCTGGAGTCTAAATGAACATAAGCCCTACAACTAGGGAGAAAAATAAGAAATCACCCTGCAAGGTAGGAGAGGCAGAGACATGAGGCTGCCCAGTCTCCAGTGGCTGGGTGAGACAGAGGCTACAGACATTCCTCTTAAAGGGCACATGACTATAACCAGACTTTTGTGGTAGCAGACTTGTTCTCTCTGAGAACTAGCGCCAAGACAGCTGCTCAGGGAGCTGCGGGGACTTAACAGGAAGACACTGAGTTGTCGGAGCTTGGAGCATAGGTGAGGCTTTCTTCCCGGCAGAAGTGCTTGTGGTATCCACTGTTTCTTTGTTCCATCCTCCCTGCTCTCAGTATGCAGACACAGGTGCCACCATAGCTGAGACATCCTCAAATGGGATGACACAAGTTGTTCCCCCCAGAAGATTCCCTGAAAATCCACTTCTCCCAACTTGCAGCCCTACCCAAGCCAAATCCAGTGAAGTCCTTGGTATGCCCTGTGCCTATTGCTGAGGATCTCCAAGCCCTACACTGGTGGCACCTGGCCTCAGTTTCTGGCATGGTCTCTCACGGCAATTATAAGCATAACATCCATGGATTATTTTCTGACTTTTACCAGGTGGCCCCATAAAGGCACAGGCTGGGGCTAAACTTGGCCTGCAGCTGGACCCCTCTCAGGACTGTGCCACTAGATACCTACTACACAAAGCCATGCTAATAAGACCAGAAGACTTAAGAACTTTGCTTAGTACATAGAAATAGAAACAGAAAGGCAGCCAAAATGGGGAAATAAAAAAGCATGTCCCATATGAAAGAACAGAGCTAAGCTCTAGAAAAAGAATTCACCAAAATGAAAACAAGCAATATATCAGACGTGCGTGTGTGTGTGTGTGTGTGTGTGTACATATAAAACATATAACTTATAGTAACTTATAAAACTAGTTATAAGGATTCTCAGGGAACTTATGGGAAGAGTAGATGAACTCAGTGAGAACTTTAAAAAAGAGATAAATAATATTAAAATAGAGATGAAAACATAATAGGGAGCCAGTCAGAAATAAAGAATACAATATCTGAGATGAAGAGCACGTTAGCGGGGAAAACAGATAGAGAAACACGGCAGAGCAAGAGACATCCCCAGATCTTTCCCCTTGAAACAACAATAAGCTGAATATCTAAAACTCAACAAAAAACACCCAAACTCCACACCAGCATGTCTGAGCATGGGATCTGCGCATAAGAGTTACCACAGGTCAGAATCCTGGGTGTTGGGCGATGTGGGAGAAATAAAGAAACTGCCTCTCACAGCTGCCGGAGCTCCCTATAGAGGGAAGGGGAAGGGAGAAGGTGCGGCAACTTCCCTGAACAGCCCTGCCTGGGAGAGTTGTGAGTTCAACGCAGCCTACAGCAGGGCCTAGTCATCAGGGCAGAAAGCAGAGAAGCAGGATGGCAGAGAAACAACAGTTGATTTTTACTGGCTGCAATTGCAAAACCGAGGCTGAACCACAGCCCCCAATTCCCAACCCGGATGGCCCCTCCCCCCATATCCATCACCACGGAGTCCCAGGGGAATCTGAGCAAACGCTGCAGAGACTGAAGCTGCCTCTCACAGCCTCCAGAGCTCCCTGCAGGAGGAGGGGGAGGGAAGAAGGTGTGGCAACTTCCCCGAACAGCCCTGCCTGGGAGAGTTATGAGTTTCATGCAGCTGGCGGCTGAGCTGTCATCACGGCAGAAAGCAAAGAAGTGGGACGGGACCACAGAGAAACAACAGTTGATTTTTACCAGCCATGGTTGCAAAACTGAGGCCGAGCCACAGCCCCCAAACCCCATCCCAGAGTGTCCCTCTTCCACATACCCTCCGAGACCGATCACTGCGGAGCCCAGGGGAATCTGAGTAAATGCTGCCGAGACTGTCACTGACACTGACAAGGTCTGAAACTGAGGGTAGTGAGCATGATTAAATATCATCAAGAAAATAAAAAAGACATTATTAAGGCTTTATATAAAGCAGGGATTAAAGAGGCTTAGATGTCACCTACTAGTAACCAAAAGAAAAGTGCTTTCTTTGCAACAGGCTAAAAAGAAACCTTTATATAATAAATCTTTCTAGAAAAAAAGCAGAATACACTTCTATTAATACTCAGGTGGAGAAATAGTCCATTAAACACCATGAACAACCAAGGTGCCAAGGCATCTTAGAAAGAAGAGGAAAATAAACTTACAGGCATAGAAATATGTGACTTAAATGACAGAGAATTCAGGATGGCACTTCTGAAAAAACTCAGTGAGTTCCGAAACGAGTCATATCAACAATTTCAGGAGTTGAAAAAAAACAATTAGATGAGCAGAGCAAGATTGAAACCCTCAAAAAGAGCAGAATAGAACTTCTGGAGCTAAAAAGAAAAAAAAAACCACTCTGCGAGAGTTGAAAAATGAAATAGCAACCTTGGGAAATACAGTCGCCCAAATGGAGGGAAAGATCAGTGATATTGACACAGAATTTTAGAAATAAATTAGAAGAAGAGAGAAGGAAAAATAATAAAAGAGAAATACAAGAACTAGATGATACCATCAAGAGAGGAAACATAAGAATAATGGGCATTATCAAAGGCAAAGAAAAGGATCAAGGACTAGAAAGTATTTTCAGACAAATAGTGGACAAGAATTCTCAAATCTAAGAAATGAGCTGGACCTTGGAATTCAAGAGTCGACAGAACACCCAATTATCTCAATTCAAAAAGGCTTTCACCAACACACATTGTATTAAAATTATCAAAAATCAATGACAAAGACAGAATTCTCAGAGCAGCTAGGGAAAAGAAGACGGTAACTTATAAACAAAAACCCATTAGATTATCCTTGGACTTCTCAGTACAGACCTTACAAGACAGAAAGAAATAGAATCGAATTTTTAAGCTATTAAGTGAAAGGAACTACCAGCCTAGAATAATGTATCCAGCTAAGCTCTCCTTCAGATATGAAGGAGAAATTAAGACCTTTCCAGACATACAAAAATTGAGGGAATTCTACGCTACAAGGCCTGCACTACAAGAAATACTGAAAAGGGTCAGCTCACCTAAATCAAAATGACACACGTGCAAAAAAAAAAAAAAAAACCATAATTAGGAGTAAAGTGACTATCAAGCAAATAGAAACAGGGGCGTGCAACCCTTTCTAAGAACAGGGCATTATAAGCTTAAATAATAAGAAGAGAATTGCCATAGCAAGATAGTAATGAACATTCAGCATACATAGGGATAAAATGAGATAACAATGACTGAAAAGGGGAAGATTTAAAGATCCAAATTCACAAAGGGGAATGGAGATAAGACATGCACATAAGAAAATGAATGTGTATATATATATATGTGTGTGTGTGTGTGTGTGTGTGTGTGTGTGTGTGTGTGTGTGTATACATACACACACACACACACATATAGTTATATATATATATAACTATCCTTTTCATATTCGTAATGGTAACCACACAGAGAAGTTTCAGAACTGAAGTATATAACATAAAACAAGAAGAACCAGAGGAAAAACCCACAAAAGCCAACCAAAATCAAGAAAACAGAAACAGAAGGACAAGGAAGCAATGGAAACATCAAGCTACCAGAAAGCAAAAGATAAAATGGCTATAAGATCTCATATTTCAATAACCGCCCTAAATGTAAATGGACTGAACTCACCAAGAAAAATGGACAGAGTGGTAGAATGGATCAAAAAACAAAACCTAACCATATGCTGCCTCCAGGAGATACATCTCAGCTCCAAAGACAAATATAGACTCAGAGCGAAAGGGTGGAAAATGATATTTCAAGCAAATGGCATTCAGAGAAAAGCGGGAGTAGCGATACTAATATAGGAAGAAATAGACTTCAAAATAAAAAAGATAAAGATACTGAGGAACACTTTATAATGATAAAGGGAATCATGCACCAGGAAGACATAACTTATTAATATCTATGCTCCCAATCAGGAAGCCCCAAAATATGTAAAGCAATTACTAACAGAACTAAAGGAAGAATCAGACCAAAACACTATCATAGTAGTAGACTTAATACTCCATTGTCAGATATGGACAGATCATCCAAACAGAAAATCAATAAGGAAATAACATCTTTAAATGATACATTAGACCAAAGAGACATAATTGACACTTACAGAGCCTTTGATCCCAAAACAGCTGCTTATACATTCTTCTCTAGTGCACATGGAACATTCTCAAGAATCAACCACATATTGGGACACAGAGATAGCCTCAACAAATATAAGAGGGTTGAAATGATACCAGCCATATTCTCTGATCATAATGCTTTGAACCTAGAGATTAACTGCAAAAAGAAATCAGGCAGAACCACATGTAACAAACAAAATGCTACTAAAGAATAACTGAGTCAGAGAAGAAATAAAAAGAGAGATTAAGAGATACATAGAAACAAATGATAATGGTAGTACAACATATCACAACTTTTGGGACACGGCAAAAGCAATCATCAGAGGAAGTTTATATCATTACAGGCCTACCTCCAAAAATAATAATAAGCCCAAATAAACAATCTAACGTTTCATCTTTAAAAACTAGAAAAAGAAGAATAAATGAAGCCTAAAGTCAGCAGAAGGAAAGAAATAATCAAAATTAGAACAGAAATAAAGAAATTGAAAAAAAAAACAATAGAAAAAATAAATGCAACAAAGAGCTGGTTCTTTGAGAAGGTTAATAAAATGGACAGACCCCTGGCTAGATTCACTAAAAAAAGAAAAAGAAAAGACACAAATAAACAAAATCAGGGATGAAAGAGGGGAAATTATGACAGATACCGCAGGAATACAAAAAAATCATACAAGAATACTATTTAAAAAGTATATAACAACAAATTCAATAACCTAGAAGAAATGGACCAGCACTTAGAAAAATACAATCTTCCTAGACTGAATCAAAAAGAACTGGAAAATCTAAATAGACCGATCAGCAGTATGGACATTGAAACAATCATCAAAAACCTACCAAAAAATAAAAGTCCAGGACCAGATGGCTTCACTAGTGAATTCTACCAAACATTCAAAGAAGATTTAATATCTATTCTCCTCAAACTCTTCCAAAAAACTGAAGAGGAGGCAATACTTCCCAATGCATTTTATGAGGCCAATGTTACTCTGATACCAAAATCTGGTAAGGATAACACACAAAAAAGAAAACTACAGACCAATATCTCTCATGAACATAGATGCAAAAATCCTAAATAAGATACTAGTGAACTGAATACAGCAACATATTAAAAAGATTATACACCACAATCAAGTGGGCTTCATCCCAGGGGCACAGGCATGGTTCAACATAAGCAAATCAATTAATGTGGTACACCACATAAACAAATTTAAAAATAAGAATCATATGATCATATCAATAAATACTGACAAAACCTTCAACAAGATACAGCATCCATTTATAATGAAAACACTTAACAAAATTGGTATAGAAGGAAAGTACCTTAACATAATAAAGGCCATCTATGACAAACCCTCAGCCAACATTATACTTAATGGTGAAAAACTAAAACCCTTCCGTCTAAGATCAGGAACAAAGCAAGGCTGTCCACTATTGCCACTGTTATTCAATTTAACATTGGAGGTCCTAGCAAGTGCAATCAGGCAAGAGAAAGATATAAAAGGCATCCAAATAGGAAACAAAGAAGTCAAACAGTCATTATTTGCAGCTGACATGATTCTCTATATAGAAAACCCTAAAGACTCTGCAAGAACACCACTAGAAACAATAACAAAATACAGTAAAGGTCATGGATAAAAATCAACATTCAAAAATCCATAACATTCCTATACTCTAACAACGAAATGTCAGAAAAAGAAGTGGAAAAAATAATTCCTTTCGCAATTGCAACAAAAAGAATAAAATATCTAGGAATAAATTTAAAGAAACATGTGAACATAAAGAAAACTACAAAACTCTATTACCAGAAATCTTAGTCAATAACTGCTCTGAACTACAGGAGCTCTTGTCCATTAATAGAAAATTGATTCCTGGAAGGATGGCATTCCGGGAGTCCAGATATTAGCAATGCCATGCCTGTTGCTCCTCTGCCTGTGGTCAGCCCTCCCAGGGCCTATGAGTTCCTTGAGAAGAGACCCTGGCATGGACAAGCCCTAGCCAGGTTATTGACAGGGTTTTGAAGGCCTCCCACATTGTTATAACATGTGGACTGGGCTGGGTGCCAGTTTTACAGATGAGGAAACGGAGGCTGAAAGAATATATCATGAGTAGCTGGCAGGCCTGAATTTTGTCCACACCTCCTGTAAGCCTCCAGGCCCTCCAAGCACACAGTAGGGGCTCGGTAAACATTTATAGAGCAAAAGACTGAAAAACAAATGATGCACAATTGGGCCTCACTTTAAAACCCATTTTCTTCCAGTTTACTTTGCTTCTGGCCATCCTAATGGGACAGCTTCGAATCCCTGGGAGAATAGAAACCCTCCTTGCCTCCTTGCCTTATGGTTTCTAACCGCCCCCCACCCCCTACAAACACACACACCACCACCTACCCACCCCCACCCACAGTAGCCATGGAAGTGTTGACCATTCATGAGCAGTCTGCCAGGCCTGGGGCATCGAGAGATCTTGACAGCCAGCTCTGCTGTACAGTAAATCTGTGTGTTGGGACAATGCCAATATCCTCATTTCCGTTGCAGCTCTGCAACAAAACAGAAAAGTCAAAACAACTCCAAGTGCCGCAGTCTAGGAGTGGCAGCTATTAAGACACCCATTCCCTTGCACGACTTCAGCCAATCCATAATGAGAGGACACCAAAGTATCACCTTTTCTCCTTGCAAAAACATCTTTCTTTCTGACAGCCTGGTCTCACTGTCTCAGGCCCAGGTTGAATCCAGCAGCATCTTCTGCCTTTCATGGTCCAGTACAAGCTCACTTTTCCATTCTCATTAAGTTTTCAGCCTACTAGCAAAATTGTCTTCAAAGGGTCATCTAGCAGACATGCAGTTTATCAATTTATGGGGCTCTATTTTAAGATACCACACACTCCCATGGCCGGAGCAGCAGCTTTATAAGGATGAAGAAAAGCTGGACTTGTAGTGGTGGCAGAGGGTGGGGGCTGAGCAGGGATAAAGCATGGAACAGAAGAGAAGAGGACAGTAGCCCTAGATGTGTGGCCAATTCTGGCCCCTTTGTTGGGTGTCCCACAAGTTCTGAGTGGGTGGTGAGCCTACCTTAGGGGTCTCTGCACAATTGGGACTTGGCACAGGGATAAAACATCCACGCAGCCATTTTGAACCCAACTCTCTTTTATTGCCAAGTCGCATCAAAAGCAGATGTCTTCAGACTTCCACTTCCCAGCAGAGTAGGATCAATAAGCCTGATGCAGTCACTCTGGTGTGGCCCAGGGCCCTCCCCACATGCTATTTGGAGTATATGTCCAAGTGTAAGGAGTAGGGAGGGTGCAGGGTAGCTCTATAGGGAGAGAAATGGGAGTGTAGTGTAGGAAGGGAGAGAAGAGAGAAGAGAGGGTGAGGATGTGGGATGCAATTTGGGTCAGAAACAGGGAGGTCTAGGGGGCCCGGGAGATTTGGACAATACCTTCTCATCATGTGGAAAATAACAATGTACATTAGGCTATGTGGAAGTTCCCCATACATCCAAGACCCCATGCAGGTTCCTTTCTGGTGATGGCCGAGCAAGCTCCCATCAGATAGACCTTCCAGTGGATTACAACACTAGCCTCAGGACAAAATCCAAAATCAACACCCTCACATCACTGGGAAGTCACCCAAGGCAAGCCTGACTCCAGTCAGGTGCTGACACTTGGAGGAAGGGAAGTGCATGGGGAGTTTCCTGTGCCCGCAGCTTCCATTCTGCTGGCAGGCTCAG
Source organism: Pteropus medius (assembly GCF_902729225.1). Taxonomy (NCBI): domain Eukaryota; kingdom Metazoa; phylum Chordata; class Mammalia; order Chiroptera; family Pteropodidae; genus Pteropus; species Pteropus medius. The sequence goes on along the minus strand of NW_024340695.1, from coordinate 4,515,048 downwards.
CCAGCACCTGGAGCACTACCACAGTCCTGGAAAGCTACTGGAATCTCAGAAAAGAGAGGGCCAGAGGACAGAGCCCCAAATTCCATTCATGCCACCTGATTTCCCACTGAACCTGAACCTCAAATTCCTGCCAGCCCCCACTAAGCTCCTGTAAGATCTTACACAGGCCCTGAACTCTCTGGGCAATACCACACCTGGAGCTGGTTAGAAATGCAGAATCCCAGACCCTGCCCAGACCTGCTGAACCTTTTCTAATGAGATCTGCGCCTGATTTGCACATAATCTCAAGGTTGAGAACCACTGATCAAAGGTTCTCTCCAGCTCTGAAATAACAGGTATGAGGTCTTCAGTCACCTCCACCCCCACCCCGGGTCAGTGCTGCTCATGGACTCCCATCCCCATAACCATTTGGCAGAGTGACACTGCAGGGCCAATGACCTGAGCCTCATGGGATCTCTGCACTTAGTAGAGTGCAGCCCTGAGCTCTGAAATCAGCTGTAGCTCCCTTTCTTCAGAAGCCGCAGGGATCTTGAGGCCATAGCAAAGAGTTCTCAAAGAGTTCTCTGAGTTCAGGGTCCACCAGGCTCTCCTATAGGGAGCACCTATGTAGGGAAGTATATGGATGATTTTCATCCCCGTGAAGTAAACTGCAGGACGCAGAAACTCTGACCCATCTCTGTTCCTTACTAAAGGCATGCCAGTGGCACCCATATGTGACATGCCCTAATCCGATCTCTGCCCAAAGATGGGGCTCATTAATCCTAAATCCTCCAGGGCCTCAGAGCTGCCTCAGGATGGGGCATCTGAAGACACTGGTTCACCAGGTTTTAGTGGACACAACAGAGAAGAGAAGGTGACATGACTAAGCCTGCAGCAGCAGCTGGAGAAACTATATATAAACACTATATATAAACATGTGTCCGTGTGTGTCACTGAAAGAAAAACCACAAAATCACAAAAATACTTTGAGATATTATCTGTGGATAATGAGATTATGTTCAAGTTTTCTTATATTCATCTTACTCTTTTTTTTTCTTTTTTTTAATTAAGTTTAGTGGGATAACTGGTTAATATAATTATATATTTTTCAGGTGTACATTATAATTTGACATCTGTATATTCTATTGTGTTTATCACCCAAAGTCCAGTTTATATTCATCCTACTCTTGGTATAATAATTCAAATTTAATACATAGAACATTATCACTTATATAGATAAATAAATTAGATAGATGATGATAGATAGATAGATAGATAGATAGATAGATAGATAGATAGATTAGATTAGATAGATAGACAGGCAGACAAATAGACAGACTTGCCACCAAGGCATAGTTCTCTCAGCTCTTTCATTTGACATGTAAGACATTCATGTACAGTTGGGGATGTTAAAAGATTCAAACCCTAGTTATGTAGGTTTTAATTCTTTGAAAACTATTTTCTGTTTTCGTGAAAGCAACCTAAGAGTCCATTGATGGGTGAGTGAATAAAATAGTTGTGAGATATATATTACTATTCAGCCATTAAAAAGAAGGAAATACTGCCATTTGTAACAACATGGATGGACACAGAAGCTATTATATTAAGTGTTAAGTCAGACATGTATGATCTCACTTATATGTGGCATCTAAAAAAGAAAAACAAAAAAGAAAACCAAATCCATAGAAAAAGAGATCAGATTTGTGCTTACCTGAGGCGGGAAGTGTGGGGTGGGGGAATTTGATGAAAGTGGTTAAAAGATACAGGTACTAGGGTGTGCTATATAATGTGATAACTGTAGTGAACACTGCTGTGTGGCATATTTAAAATTTATTAAGAGTAGGTCCTAACATTTCTCATCATGAGGGAAAAAACAGTTTTTTCTCTTTTCTTTTTACATGTGTATGAAATGATAGATATAACTAAACTTATTGGGTACTCGTTTCACAATATATGTAAGTCAAGTCATTATGCCATACATCATAAACTTATACAGTGCTATATGTCAATTATATCTCAATATAACTGAAAGACAAAAATTCTGAGATTTGGTTTTCTCTGCAGTTCTTCAAAAAGCTACCCAGAGTTAATGAGAAAAAAGGTGCTCAGAGGACTGACTCCTGTCCCCAAATCTCCATTTGCTCGTGGCCTATGTGCACATGTCAGCTGACACTGCTTGTTCATCTTCCTCTGAACAAGGTCTCATGGTCCCTGCTGTGCACACCTGCTTACTGTAACCTGAAGGACAGCCCTTCCTCCGTAGGGCGTGAAGACCCTTCAGTTAGTCATTTGGGGTATAACAGCACTGAAATGGATAGTACAGGTTCCACAGAAGCCAATAGCTGTCTCTCTAGCAACAAAACCCACCAGTGGGAAGAAATGCTCAAAATCCAGCTTAGTCACCATGAGGTAACTAATAATCATAAGCGGGGTTCAGATGCAGTCAAGATGCATTGACTCTCAGACTTTTCTTCCCTAAAAAGAAAATGCATTTGGAACACTTGGACACAATTACAAAACTGAAAATTTTCCTATAAAGCAAGCTGTGATAAAATTCTTACCTAGAAATTCTGACACTGAACTCCCAAGGAACTCATGAGTGTGCACACTGCACTGAAAGCAGGACTCAAGGGCTGGAGGGAAACATGTGTGAAAAATAACTGCATAAAAACAAGGATCTCCTGGGAATTGTTTGAAAATGTTTGATACGTGTCATTTGAGAAGTGACAAAGTGAAGAACAAGAGAGAATGCTGGAGAGAAAAAGAAAAGAATAAAAGTAAAAGAACATTTCTAAACAGAAAATGTCATGTAGATAAATTTTACAAATCAGCTTTTAAGATAAATTAATAGAAAAAGTACAATTGGCCTAAAGTGAAATAAGTAAAATTTTATTAGCCATGAGACTGAAAAATGACCCTCAACTACTGCTGGTAGGGCTGGGACTGTGAACTCCTAACTATAGCCTTTGGGGGAAGAAATCTGCAATAGCTGTTAAGTTTCAAAATACACTCACTGTCTGATCCAACTATTTTGCCCTTGGAAGTTATCCCACAGGAAGAAAGCAACAGGTTTCAGAGATCTGTGCCCACTGCATAGTCACTGGCTTGTTTGCATACTTGGTTTCCAGCATCGTTTGAGGTAGCAGGAAACTGGAAATATCCTGAATGTCCAGCAATATAAAAAAGATAAAACTCTTTAAAAAGAGAAGTGATAAAATAAGTTGTGATATGTTCATTCTCTGTATTATTCAGCAGCAATCAAAAAAAGTGACTTCAATCTCTGTCTATGGCCTCAGTGGATGAACCAATGTACTGGTTTTGGGTTTTTGTTTTTATTTTGTAACACTATTTTCTTCTTAATTTCTTTCCCCTGTGTATGTGTTTAACATAAATATTTCTAAAGCAGTACGGCCTCAAATGTAATTAAAAATGGCATACTAATATGGTCTGAGAAAAAATATTGGTTTTATTTGTATGTTTGTTTGTTTGTTTGCATCAGGACCATCCCTGGAGTGGTTGTGATCATGGAGGCTCGCGGGGGTCCTGGCGGTGTTCACGCTCAGCCTCGGTTCAGTCTTAGTTTCATGACTGCACAATTTATCTTTATTCTTTGTACAGTCCACAGGTTTTAGATGTTCTTCAGTGTGTATGTCAAATTTCACAACAAATGAATTTTAAAATTGTATGTGAAATCGGTTTCCCAAATCATGAAACATAAGTTATAATTCAGTTTGTTCTGGTACGGTATAAAAAAATGTTCATCAAAATAGGGAAAATTTCAGCATTAGCCAAAACCTAGGGAAAACGTAACGTACATCAGCAAGTAAATAGACAAACAATATGTGGTCTGTTCATAGACTAGAATACTACCCATCAATAAAAAGAAATGGACAGCTGATACTCACAATGACATGACTCAACCTCAAAAACGTGACAGAAAATAGGATAGGAAAGAGTGCCAGCTGTGTGATCTCATTTACGTGGCATTCAGGATGGGCAAGGCCAGCCTATGGAAATTGAATCAGAACACAGTTGCCTGGGCAGCCTGTGGACTGATTGCCAGGGCATGAGTGAGCTCTGGGAGGGACGCACTTGCTGCCTCCACTGGGGTGTGGCATATATCTGCACTTGTCAAAGCTCATGGAGTCATTCACTTATGATCTTTCGTTCACTATATGTAAATTTGACCTCAATTAAATCAAAGTAGCAAGCTCAACATTTGGATTAATTTGGATTTGGAGCCAAGGGGAAGGCAAGGGCATAGGGCTGCAGCCATGGCAGGCTGAGGTCCCACCTGAAGACCTCTACCTTTTACACCCAGGAAGCAGCAGAACAAGGGGTGTGAGGGGAGGAGAGGCCAGGAAACGGGTTGGCAAGTGGCCACTGTGGGCCATGGGTCTCCATCTGCTGGGACTCTGAGACTGGGGAAAGATACATCTCAGGTGGGGTATTTGCCCTCTAGCCCCTCCCTCCTGGATGGGGCTTGTCACCCCCCAGCCCTTCCAGTCCTGTGGGCAGAGACTCCAGGAAAGTGTGTGTGTGTGTGTGTGTGTGTGTGTGTGTGTGCACTATCATGGGCAATGGCCACTTGAAAGGCCTGTGACAGTTGGCTTCTTGCTCCCAAGCCAGAAGGCCAGGCAACTATGGTCCCCTGACAATCAAACCAACAAAAAGTCAGTGGCCCTGCATCCACCTGTTGTCATGACAATAACTCGCCAACCCCAGCCTAAACTTCTAAAATCAAGATTCCTCCCCTCACTTTGAAATAAAGGGGAAGGGTGCCTAAGGTGGGGCAGATGCACTCTTCACTCCACACCTTCAAAGTAATGGTCAGGACCTGAACTCAAGTCTTAGACCCCACATTCATGTTCTTGAAGGCTATGACCACAGTCACAATTCCAAGCTTACCATCTCCATTTCTGATGCAGCAAGTTCCAATTACAAGTTCAAGGTGCTCCCCTCAGAAGAGCAGCCATCCATTTTCCTCTCCAATGGAGAGGCATTGCCCTCCAGCTGGAGCCCACGAAGCAACATAATCCACTCTGCAAAGGCACTGAGCACCTGCCTTCATCATGGCATTAGAGAGGCTCTGAGTAAATTAGCCACATGATAAGGCTGTGGGCAGACTGTAATAAAACATATTGACACTGGCAAGAGTTAATTAAAACTTTTACAAGAGTTCACTCACAAAGGGCCTTTGAGTTCAAGCCAAACTCCAAAAGCTTAAAGAAATTAATAAAATTCACATTTGTCCCAGGCTGGCCATCCTCATAGGTACTAATAAGCCATGAACAATTAATGCAAGTTTATTCTTTCTTTAATGACTTAATTTGCGAAAGCAGAATGTGAAAGACAGCATTCTCCAGTCTGCAAAGAGGCAAAGGCAAACGTGGTGACACACATTTGCTTTTTTACAGAACATTTTAACTGCAGACAGTAAGGAAATAAATTGAACAAAGAAAGGTTATTGGGTCCGACAGCTCATCCAGGTCTAATGATGACACCTCGCTCCAAGAATCTGGCCAGGATTCCATCCTCTACTGGTCCACAGAGCCACTGGACACTCAGGTAGAAAGGAAAGCCACAGAGGAAACACACAGTTTTCAAAGAAAACTACACACAGAATAGGAGCAAGTCACCACAGTGCAGGTATTTGCCCTCACAGCTAGCACAGGGGCCACCACAGGAGGGGTGTCGTGGCCTTCCTTGAGAGTAAAGACTATAGCACCCTTGGGCCAAAAGCATATTTCTAGACCTATTCCAAAAGGATGCCCAGGACTCTGGCTACCCAGCTATTTTAGGAAAAATTATACCTTCAAGTTGCTGTGCAGGCTTAGACCAGTGGTTCTCAAAGTGGGGTCCTAGAGGAGCCATGTCACCCTATCTGGGAGCTTGTTAGAAATGCACATTCTCAGAATCTGCCAGAGACTTCCTCAGTAGGAAGCCCTGGTGTGGGACACAGCCTCCAGCTCTAACAGCTCATTCCAGGAGGTCTGACTCTTCATTCCTTTCAGTGTCCTCTGGGTGAGCCTGTTATTGAAACCACTGGCACAGAGAGGACTTGGTGACAGCTGGAGCGGATATAATGAAAACCATATCAGATATCAGATAGTGAGTTTCCTATCTCCCGAGTATAAACAAAGGCCATGCAGCCATTGGGCAGGGTGGAGTCCCTGGGATTCAACATCAACTGAAGTGCAGCTTACTTTGTAGTGTCCAAAAATAGTAAGGCAGACTGACAGATGGATCAATGGACAGTAAAGCAAATGTAGGAAAATTTAACTCTGGAATCCAGGGGGTAGGAATATAAGCATCCACTGAACAATTCATTCAACTTTTCTGAAAAAAAAATTGAAAATTTTTATATAAAATATTGTAGAAAGAAATCAAGTGAAGAACTGAGTTTGATGACTATCCTTCAATCCTGGATTCGTAGTTCTCTAACACCAATTCCTACACACACAACTATTTGTAAATCCAGCCAGCTCCTGGGGTTGGGTCAATACTAGAGGTGTTGAGAGGGCAAACATCTCAACAGATTCACCTTCAAGAGAAAGATGGCCACTAAAGATGGGACAAAGGTGAGAGAAGTGAAGAAACCAACCCTAAACTCACCCACACAAAAGGGCTTTGTTCAAGAAGGATCAACTCAGGGTCTTGGAATTGTGATCTGGAAATTTTACACAAGAGCTACAGAAACTGAGGAGGAAGGAAAACCAGTAAAATATGTTATCCTCTGTTCCCTGTCAGCATTGAGCCAAATGAATGATACGCAAGAATTACAGACACCAGGGAAGATACACCCAGGGCACTTAATGTAGTGGTAATAAATGAATGGGTTGTCAGATGCAGAAGAGAAATTGAGGCAGAGATGGCATCTCTATCCATTTAAGTCAGTCATCATTCTGTAAAGAAAATGAGGAGGGGAAACGTGGAAGTAGGCAAATCAGGGCCACAGGACAGATATGTCAGGCAAGTGGTCTGCATGAGAATCATGGGAGACTCAGTGGTGCACAAGGGTCTAACCTGGACACCCAGGAGCATTTAAACGCTCATTCTCAGATATACACACAGACCCATAGATGAGGCTCCACTGAGCCACTGAGGAAGAAACAGTCTGCATTTTACCAAGTGTGCAGGGCTATTCTGAGGAGTGGCCACCAAAAGAACCAAGAATCCCACCAGAAAAGCTACCTGTTTCCTGAGGCAGGTGCTCTTCTTGTTGCCCCAGTCACATCCCATTGTCTCTATGCTGATGGAGGTACACTGCAAACACCATCTCTGCCCGGAATGCTCCTTACCCTCCTGGGGGCAGCCCACAGCCCTCAGACCAGCAGCTTCCTCACTCTGATAGAGCCCCTCCCCTGGATGCCTGACAAAAACCTATCCTGTAACCCATAAGCCTATCCTATACAGGCTGCATCTGCTCCATTCCTCCACCTGTGTCTCCCAGTTTGGAAATAAACAAAAACCACCACAGTGAAAATAAGCAAAAGCTACCTGATAGAGCTGTGACAGCAAGGAGAGCCAGCCACCATCTCGTGTGTGCGAACCTGTCTTATCAAGAAGACTTTCTACCTTATTGCAAAGAAAATTATAAAGGCTCTTGAAATTAATGCAAGCTCATAGAGCAATCTTTCCAAAGTGCACTTCTAGGAGATAAAGACATCAAACATCATGGCCTACAACTTGGAGATATTGTCTGTTCAAAAAGGCTAAGTCCACAAGGACTCCTTCCAGCCTCACTGGAAGGGACCATACCGGGTATTGTTAACTAATCCCTGAGTTGCCAAGCTAAAAGGTACTGATACATGAATTTATGTTTTTTTATTTTTAAAAGATTCCCATGCTTGCACCTCATTCACCTGATTGAAAGTTATCCAGGGTAGAGAACTGCTCACACAAAAAGCAGACAGCACTTGAAGCAAATGGCTTTTCCCAGATTCTGGGACTGGGCCAATAAAGTCAATTCCTGCTATACATACATAACCTTATGTTCATTTCATAGTTGTCATTTTTTTAGTATATTAGTGATCTTAATTCTCTTGCAACAAATCAGTCACCTTTTCTATGTTTTAAATTATGTGTTCCAGCTACTCCATATCATTAATCCTTGCCTATATAGTACTTCCTGATTTTGCTGTTTTAACTCTTACAAATGGGAAACCTTGGCTTAGAGGTATTATAATACAATGCTAGATTGCCATCCAATGCCTTCCTCTATTTCTAGTAAAACCGATGATCTCATAGTTATTTCTGTTAGCAATTTCTCAATCATTCCTAACTTTACTATTGATTTCACCAAACCTCCCCCTTCTGAAACTTATCAGATTAAATTGCAAAAGTGAGTTCCATTTTTTTTCTATGCACACCCTATGTATGGGCCACACTCACCCTAAGTGGGACCTATCTCCCACAGTTGAATTAGGTGCTAGTCACCTCTTAACACATCGCTATCTATATCTTAAATGCCTTAAATCTGACTGCACTTATTTCAACCCTGATTGCTGTTGAACTCCCCTTTATAAGGCCCTTGTGCATGGAAACAGCTCACACTGTCATGAACCTAAATGTTCACCCCACAATGTTTAAACATACTGGGAAGAACTTCTTCCCAGGGATGTTCAAAAGAGCCCTGGTTGGAAAACGTCCTCACCTCCTTTCTTGTTAATGAATCCATAAATGAACAAGCTCTTGCAGTCAATCACCGTGCCCCCGCAGGTTATATTTTTGTCTGTACACACAAAAATCAACATTGAATATTTGAATATCTAGATAGCTGGAGGCTGATTGGCCCTTAAGGTCGGTCGATATCCTCTTTTGCTGTCCTCAAAATGATAATAGCCACTCATCCAAGTTCTCATCAGAAGAAAAAGAAGGCCTTGTCAATAGTGGATTACTATCCTGATGAGAATCTCTCTGTCTATGAAAATGATTCTTGTGGCTTTTCTTTGGGATGTGACTTGCTGGCAGGTTTTTCAGGAGATGAGAGTAATCGCTTTCTCAGAATTATATTTAATTATATTTTCATGGGGTGGCCTTGGTACTGCTCAATTAAACTTAATAATGAGAAACCTAACTAGAACTGTCAATCAAACCACTTATTCAACCACCAGAGTCATTCAAGCCCAGCAAACATCTTTAGACTCCTTAGCATGAATAATCCTCAACAACGGAATTACCCCTTATTATGTGTTCACAGCCCAAGGAGAAGTCTGCACCATGGCCAATACCTCCTGCTGTACCTGGATGAATACTTCTTCCCAGGTAGAATTAGAAAGAATCAAACTCCTTAATCTTGCCTGTGGAGTTAATTCAAAAGTAGCCCCTCCACATACAGAAGACAATAAGGACTGCTTGGTCAGCAGCCCCAGGAGGACAGGGAAAAAAGAGGACAGTGAACAAATAGTTCTCTGGGCTATACTGGCTCCCAAGGATATTTTCAACTGTTCCCATGAGCACTATCTGCTCCTTGTGCAGTTCTCATGGACATTATCTGCCCGCTCAGCTTGAGGACATGGCTGGTCTGCCTGAAGAGAAATTTTCCCCTCAAATGGCTAACCTTGTAATCAGCTCTTTGTTCTGCTTCTATGGACTTGCTTGCTGCATAGGCCAAAGGGCAGAGTGATCTCAAGATCAACTGAAGACTTACCCGCCCCTTTGATTGTTCTGTCTCCATAACAGACGTATTACTTAAATTCCTGTTTGAAAATCTCATGCTCTATAACTGCCCATAGCCCATAGCAACTCCTGCACGCGCCTGTAACCCATAGCAGCTCACGTGGTCTGTAACCGGCTGAGGACAAATCAACCTATCAGCCCATGCTAACTGTAACAACGCAGATATAAAAGCAAAATAGCCCCTGAGCTCAGGGCCCAGATCTTCAGAGCACTAGCTCTTCTGGGACCACTGGCATAAACCTGAGTTCTCCAACTCTCTGAGTGGTACTTGGTTTCTCACCGCTCTGATTTTGCAACATTTCTGCTACATGCCATCCTCACAAATGCTATCTAGGTAATGTAGGGAGGAAGCAAGAGAATTAAAATGTTAATCAAGCCACAATCAGAGACTGCAATATGCTGATCAGCCCCACAGCCAGGCCAGGAGGACACCTTTAAAACAAAGGAAGATTTCTGCTGGATTGTTAACAACACATGCCCCATACTTGTGAAGAGGAAACAGGAACCAAGAGTCATTTTCATGGCTAAAACCATGGGGAACCTTACCTTTTCAGGCTACATACTCTTTCACTTCCTTCCTCACTGTATGTCTACATCAAAGGAAGTGGGAACTAAAGAATGACATATAAACTGAATTCCCTGAACACTCAGGGTCCCTCTCAGTGGCTTTTCTCTGTCTCTCTTGTCTCTGTCCCTCTGAGTCCCACTCAGTGCCTTTATTCTGTCTCTCTCACTGTTCTCCTCTCTATTGTCGCTGTCCCTCTCACTGTCCCTCTCTGCCTCTAAAAGGAGACCAAACTCTGTGGAGTGTTACCCCTTTTCTAATAAACTTTCCTTTTGATTCTAACTTTGATGTGTATGTTGAATTCTTTCCGCACTCTCCACCAAAGCATCCTCTTCTTATCTCAGTGCAGGGCTTGGTCTCCCTTCCACTGGGGAAATTGGTCCTGTCTTGCATCATAGGCAGCATGTTCTATTTTCATCTACCTGGGAATGCACCTGCTCCTGTGATGAGGTAGGTAATCCCTCTCCACTCTGCTCACATGTAAAACATTACCTGCTCTTGGTCGGGTGCCTTTTCCTGCAGCTCCAACCAATCAAGTGCTAAAGCTTCCCTGTTTCATGAATAATAAACAGCATTTCACACCTTTCTGATCCTCCCGGTGGTTTTTCAGAATACCAAAGACCCAGGTTTGAGCCCAGGGCTGGAACTCCTATTTTACATTGCCAGATCCCCTAAGGGACATTCCAGGTTTGCTTCCAGTGTCAATGGCTGGTTAGGATTTAAATTTTCTGACATTTTCATTTGGCTCCCAACTGGGCTTAGAGATATTTTAAAGTCTGAGTTGCAAATTGTTTTGCTCATTGTCATTCTAATTTGTTCAATATATTTCACTGTCAAGTTATTGATGTTCTGTATAACCGAATGTCTAAAACCTACAAAAACTCAAATAATGTTTACATGAAGGATAGAAATAACCTATCAAGCCACTGTCCACTCCATGTTTGTAATTCATGATGGTTAAAACCTTTACTCCTGTTGTCATATACCTTTTGTCAATTACTCCTGATTTCTCTTACGAACTAAGTGCATTTGTTGTTCTTTAATCTTTCTCAAATTGTTTTGGCTGCCTTTATTAGAGACTGAATTTTTTTAGTTCCTCAGGTTCCTGAGAAATCTCTTGTAAGCAAATGGCTCTAGTTGCCCTATTGGCTGTTGCCCTACCCCAGGAGCACCATGGGACTTGATGAAACTGGAGCAGGTAGCCAAGCCACTCTGGCACTGACATGGGACAAACTGACCTGATCAATCATCAGTGCTCAGTGCTGTCTGTAACAGGTTCTGATCAAAGGGGAAAATGTGGACCCTGAGAAAAAGGATACCTATTAAGAGCAGCACTTGGTAGCTAACTGGGCTCAAAGTTAAAACAAAAACAAAAACAAAAACAAAAACAAAACAAAAACAGAGCCTAGCAACCATTTCTACACAGGGACTTCTCACACAAACTACACTTCAGGGAGAAGGCTGCACTAAGCTGCCTTCCTCCTGCACTGAACTGCCTGCCTGCACTGTGTTCCTGCCATCTAAGCCAGCCCTAAATAAGGAATTCCTGGAATAGTATTTCAGACAATAGAACTGAGGCTTTTCCTATTCAATTGAAGCTGCATAGGTATATCCCCATCAGCATCTTCACCGACCAATCAGAGCTGCTCCATTCTGACCAATCAGGACAGTGCCTTTGGACCAACCAAACTGCAAAGATTTGGAACTCTCATTTAAATGAGGACGGACCAATCAGGGACCAGGGTCAGGGATTTCTGCCTACATAAGTCAGCTCCCTGCTGTCTCCACACACTTTCTCTTTCCATCAAAGACTGAAGACTATGTTTCTCTAGCTGCAGCTGAAACACCAAAGATGATACATTGAAATCTCACAGGAGCAGAGAGCAGACCAGGGCTGAGCAGAGCTGTCTAGCCAGAGAGGATCCTGGCCTCAGGGATGCCTCACAGCCATGCTGATTCATAATTGAGCTGTAACACTATTGAGCTGTTCTGCAGCCCTTCTGTTCTCATAGCTACTGTGCATCTGAGTTGTTTGTACTGAATAAGGTTTCCTCTATCTCTGCACCCAAAACTGAGGATTCCTGTTGGTGTTGAATTGACACCAACAACCATTGGTTGACACTTGCAGGTGGCACAGACTCAAACGCAGGCTAGGAAGTGGGCAAGGTTTATGATGGAAAAAAAGTTTCAGGTTGGTCTGGGAATGCTGGAGGCAGGCAAGTAGAAGTGGGGTATCCCATGTGAATGGTTAGGAGAGCACATTTGTCTTTCTTCTCTGGACATGGGAACAAAAATTAGGGCAACTGGCATTTATTGACCAAGCCTGACCATTGGACAGGTTACTGCAGAGGTTTTGGCCTGGCTTCCTGAGCTGGAGGTATAGGTGGTGGATCAGGGTTCTATTGTCATGTATTGTCTAGCCATTGTCATTATATGTGTTTCTCACTGAGATTCCCTCCCAGATATGCTGGGTGCACTCCAGCATTTATTTCAGGGTCTGTTTTGGGAACTCAGCCCAAGAGAGTCCCAAAGATGAGGATGCAGGTGGAGTGGTCTGTAAGTCAGCTGAGCCATGGGGCATTCCCCAGAGGCCTGCCAGCTCTGCCCACCATCTTGCAAGGCCATAGGAAGCATGGTTTCAAGTCCAGTGGGGCAGAATCAGCCTGTGCAACAGGAGTAGGTCTTCCTCTTCCTGATATACCATGTGGCTGACACAGTAATGGTCCCCAGAGATACCCATGTGCTAACTCTGAAACCTGTGTCATGGCACTTTATAAGGCAAAAGGACTTTGTAGATGCGATTAAGAACCTTGAGGTAGGGGATGTCCCTGGACTACCCAGGTAGGCCCTAAACATAATCACACGAATCTGTAAGAGCCAAGAACTGGTTTTGGTCAGAAAGATTGAAGAGGGAAGGTAGGTCAGAGAGACATCTCCCCTTGGAAGTCAGCACTCCTTGTGTCCCTGTCCCAGGGCCACACTAGGCTCCAGGCACCCAGGCATCCTGCCCTGTGCCATTTCTTCCTTGTCCTCCAGTCCCAGCTTCTTCCCAGAAATTGCCAAGAGTTCCCACTTCAAACCCATGGAGAAGAGGTTTTCCCAACAGTTCTTGTACACAAAAACGCAATTTAGGGAAATAATGCATGGTAGAATCTCAGCAGGGCAGTCGCGGTGGGCAGGGGAGAGGAAGCGGAGGGCGGGGGACAGGGAGGCGGGGCGCAATTTACGGTGAACACAGAATCTAAATCTATACACGGCCCTTGGTTCTCCCAACGCCAGGTTGTAGGTCACACTGCCACTATTCTGCAGGTGAGGCTTAAATAGCTACTGGACATGTGCCTTGCTGATAACTGCAGAACAAAATTCACTTTCAATACCACCACTTGTTCCCCTTGATCAAACCTTCCTAAGGTCAGGCAGTTCCAAGAATGACCTAAAGATCAGGACCACATGATGAGGCTTGGACTGGCCTCCTCTGAAGTCACATAGAAGCAGCATGGCTGTCCTAACAAGGAGCTCCCTAATAACTGCATTCATGCTTTGCTCACGCTGTTCTCTCTGCTTTCACTCCTCTCCTTTCCTTCCAAGAGAACTCCTTCCTAGTCATCAGAACCTGACTTAAATATCTATTCTGTGGAGATGGTATATCCCACTTTTTAGGGATAAGTTCCCTGGGGAGAAAATGAGATGGTGCTGGGTGAACAGAACCTGGTGGGGAGTGAGGACAGTTAGAATTCTGGAACAGTGATATGCCTGTAGAGATATCCTGCCATAAGCTAAAGGGGTTCAGGTTGGCCCTGAGCAAGGGCATGACCCTGGGCCACTCGGCTATCTTCAACCAAAGGCATCCCTCCCAGTCACTAGGAGAATGAGCACCTCAGGCCTGACCTGGGGCCTGGTGGTGCCCCACGCCCACCAAACAACCCAACAGAGTGCAAAATTCCACCCTCAGCTCTTGCTGGGCAGTGCTGGCCATCTGAACTCCCCTCTTAAGACACGGGCTGGGCCCCATTGTCCTTAGGTCAGGCACAGATAGCTTTGCCCGCAGAACTCTGGTCTCTGGACACTCTTCGGGATCAGAGAAAGAGGCTGCTGCTTCCTTCAAAACAAAACACTTATAAATAAGTTAATGTGGTGAGAAATTATCAGAACAATGCAGCAGGAAACCTGGGCAGCCAGGCAAGTGAGCCCAGCCCTCCTAGATCTACCTGGCCAGGTGCAGAGCCCATTCCCCACACAAGTGAGCGTGTTTATCAGGGCTTCTAAGGTCACTTCTCACCCACAAATTGTAAGAGTAATAGAAGCAAAGAAAACATGTCCCATCCTATCAGTACAAGCTTCTGCTTCTGCTCTGGTGACCAAATCAGAACTCAGGGTGTGGCCAGTGTGGTCAGCTGACCAGGTTGATCCACCAAAAGCCTGAGATCCAAAGCCTTGAGCTGAGAGCTCCCCTATTTCACACAGAAGAATCATGTGTAAAGAGCTGGCAATTCTGTCCTTCTGCAAAATTCACCAGGCTACAGAAAGGTAGGGCTGTCAGATTTAGCAAATACAAACGCAGAATGCCCAGTTAAATTTGAATTTCAGATAATGAATAATTTTTAGTATAAATATATCCCAATATTTATGATATGTCTATACTAAAAATGTATTTGTTGTTTCTCTGAGATTCAAATTTAGCTGAGTGTCCTGCATTTTAATTGGCAACTTTAGGTAATGGGATGTCAGAAGCCATGCCAGGTTTTTAAGTCATTTCTGGACATATGCCACAGACCTGGGGACAAGTAAGGCAGGCTGTGTTAAGCCTCTAAGAACCAACCACATTCCAGCCTGCTAAAAAGTGACTATGCCCGTGGCCCGTGGATCTAAATTCAGATCCACCCTTGAATCTGGGTTTTTGTCACCACCAGAAAGTTTCTCAGTTCTCCTACTAAACAGCAGTACCAACTTCTCTGCCCTTCTTGATTTGCTAGCCACTGGCAAGCACACACTCCTGACACTTACCCAGCCACAAACCTGTTTTCCATCTATGTCAGTTGTGGCCTTTTTATGCTGAGAAAAATAAAAACAGGAAAATCTAGCTTGAATTATCTTAAACAGTGAGAGACTTTGTGGAAACTCATAACTGGAAAATCTAGCAGCATGTGAGCTTCAGGGTGAGTTTGATCCAGGGGTTTGTCATAACTCTCTCTACAATGTTTCCCTCTTGTAGCTTCCTCCTCAGCCTAGCTGGCTTCATGTACCAAAAAGGCTACCAGCAACTCTGGGTGCTACATGCTGCTTTATTCACATCCATGAGAATTAGAAGGAAGGAAGAAGGGGGAACAGGATGAAGAATGGAGTACACCTTTTCTTCCCCCAAAAAAGAGTACATAAGTCCTTCACTGGACTCTGAGCCACCTTCAGTCACCTGCCCACCTTCTGAACCAAGTGAGCTTACATGGGTCAGAGTTGAGAGTGGTATGAACTCCTCCCAAATCCCTCAGCATGCTTCTTGCCTCATGGCTTGGCCCTTACCATGCCCAGCATTATGGCAAGCATGTGCCATCTGCACTAAATGGGCAAAGTCAAGGAGACAAGCTCCTTTCCAGAGATCTTTAGACCTTAATTTTTTCTGGACCCACTTGAGGCACATAACTTTACAAAACTACTCACATCAGTATGTCCCCTTCCACATGCCTTTCTTATAATGTGACAGTGACACTGTCCCATTGAGAGGTGGGGTCTGCTTTGTTTCCCATCCTTTGAATCTCGGTAGGTCTGTGATTATGGCAGAAGTGACACTACGCGACTTTCAAGGTTAAATTATAAAAGATAATGCAGCTTCCACCTGCTGCTCCAGGAAACACTCATTCTTAGAACCTGGCCGCCATGCTGTGAGGAAGCCCAAGCAGCCAGGTGGAGGTGTCCCAGGCAACAGCTCCAGTGGAGACTCAGCCAACAGCAATTATCAACTCCAGACTTGGTATGAACAGGCCTTAGGTGATTCCATGCCCATGCCTTCGGTTCTTCCCAGCTGAGATCCTAGAACTCTGTGGCAACAGACCATGCCCACATGAGTGCCCAACCTTCAGCCTGTGTGATCATAATAGAACAGTTGTCAGTTTATACCACTAAGTTTTGCAGTGGATGCCACACAGAATTACGTGAGGAAACCCTTCTTCTACAAGGTGCCCAGATTTTCCTGGATAAGATCAAGTCAGAATGAGTGTGAAGGGTCTGCAGGCCTTGACGATTTGCAGGATCTTCCCATTCTCTGAGAACATGGAATGCACAGAGCTTTGCAGTTTATACAGAACTGCTTTTCCCTAGGGAAGGCCAAGGATTGCTGAAATCCCAACACTATTACAAAGGAAGCAAGCCTGAGACTGGAGCAAGTCTAAGAACAGGACAAAGGGGAGGGCTAATGGCAGGCCCTTAAGGAGGAAGTCACCCAGTCCTGAAGAAAAATTGGGAGTTATCAGTGTCCTGACAAGGCCTTGCTCATTTCTTAGTTCACAGCGCCATCATGTGGATAACATTCTCCTCACAGTCACAACCACTCAGGAGAAATGTTTAAACAGCATTCTTCACAGAGAAATATAAAGACGATAAAAGGTCTTCTATCCTTACCACTCGAATAACCACCACTGACTTAAAAAAATAAAGTACAGACAGAACACAAAAGTATCAGAAGGCCATCAGATAATCCTCTCCAGGGGCAACCAGTTTTTGTTTCTTCCATACATTGTTTAAGTACACAAAAAATCTCTCTCACCACATACACACATACCCCGAGACTCCTTCTGAAGCCACCTCACTCCTTGCTATGCAAGGCTTTGTGATTTTTTGCTCACAGTCATTCCGGATGGTATATCAGCACCACCTGGCCTTTAGCTTCTTCCAGAGGCTCAGGCCACCATTAGGGACCTGCATTGCCAAGCTGGCATCTGGAGGCTGGCCAGAGCTCAGGAATCACTCTCCTAACCCCAGCTCAGCCAGTGCCAGCATGCCCAGCACATAAAGCCACAGGTGCAGGGCACTGGGCCCAGTGGGGGACAGGCAAAGGACAGAAACCAGTACCAGGGCCTGGGCTCCAACTCAGCAGAACTTTCCACAACTTCTCATCCTTTCTGTATGTAAAATGATGCTGTGGGAATTAAATGAAGAAATGGTAATTAAATTGCCTGGCACATAGTAAGTACTGTCAGCATGCTTCCTCTTGTTATTACCATTGCTATCATAATTAATGCAGCATTTGCTGACAGAGCCCCAAATGCCCTGGGACCCAGCTGTGGCTGAGGCAGGCAGCATAAGGAGGAATCTCAGGATCTAGAGGTGACAGGATGTCTTAGATGTCCCATCTGCTTCTTGGCTGAGTGGGTGGTTCTGGTCAACCAAGCCCCGTGTGCTGCAAACATGAACCAGAGCAGGGCAGGCACGCACCAGAGAATGGGCCCACAGGGTTTGGGGGTTTCACCCATCCAGCCCTGCAGAGTCCCAGGCTGGAGTCAGGTCTGCACTCCTGGGAACCAGGCCTGTATACCAGGGTCTCAGTGGCCTGGATAGATAGGGAGTGGGTAGTGGGGACTGCACCCTTCCCCACCTCACTGCCTACACCTAAGCCCTTGCACTCACGCATACACACCTCTCACCACCAGCTCCTCATTCAAGAGGCCAGGCAGGGTCTGGCCAGAGGTGGCAGGGTCTCCTGTGGCCGCTGCCTAGACTCCCGAGCCCTGCAGCAAGGGCCATGGGCTGATGGAGAGAGCTGAGTGCAAGAACAAAGGGTCATCTGTCCTGGGATTAAACACACTTGCTCCAGTCACAGTTGACAAAGATTGGAGCCCAGAACCCACTCAAACTGGTCTTCTGATCCCATGCTCAATCCCACCTCCACAGAAACAACAGATACCCTATAAGATGGGTGTGAGTGTCCCCACTTTAGAGATGAGAAACACTGAGTTTCAGGGGCTGAAGTCGCTTGCATAAGGTCAAATGTCAGATCTTGAAGGTACCCTGAAAGGGCCAGCCAGGCCCTTCCCTCTGGGCAAGGCTGTGGCCTCCAGCTATGTTCCCTAGGATGCCAGAGCTCTGGAATGTTCCAAAGCTCAATGTAACGTCCAAGTGTTGCTGAGTAGGTGCATTTGCGAGCAGCCCACTCTGCTGGCGGATGGTCCAGACCTCAGCAAAATCTCAGAGCGGGTGCTTGAGTACACTAGCTGTGTGACCTTATGCAAGCGACTTCAGCCCCTGAAACTCAGTGTTTCTCATCTCTAAAGTGGGGACACTCACACCCATCTTATAGAGTTATGATGACAACCAATTGAGCCAATTTGCTAATGGGCATACAGGAAGCAGTCAGTACAAAGCTGTTCTGATTATTTCCATCCACTCAACCATGCCAATCCCGCCACTCTCAGACCTTTTCTGCCTCCTCCCAGCACTCCTGCCTGCCCACAGCCCAAGACCAGCTGACCTTCCAGGGTTGGGGAGGAAGGCCACCCAGCTGCTAGCCTGGTGGCTGCAAACAATCACACTTCTGCCATTGGTTTTGGAGGGTGGTTTTTACAGTCTTATAGGTGCCTGACTGACATCCTTTCACCCTAGCAGGGATTCTGCCAGGAGCATGTTTCCTGGCCCTTTGTCTCCAAGTAAAGCCACAGGCCTGGGGCTGCCTTCACAGGGCTGGTGTTGGACCCTTACAAACCACAGGGCATGGCTTGTGCCTTTTATGAAGATGCGAATCCTGAGGCTCAGAGAGCCGCAAGCCACTAAAGCTGCTAAGTTGGAGCTCAACGGCAGCATGCTCCATTGCAGTCCAAAAGAGTCAACTGCTTGGGCCTAATGTGACAGGAGCCCTCTAGTGGCCACATCTGGGAGTGCCTCCTCACTGAACTCAAAACTCCAGGGCAGGCTGCAGCAGGTCACCCCCAGCTCCCTACTGAGTCTTGCCCACCTGTCATTCCTCTCCACAGTCCCGCCTTTCCCTCACTAGAACCCTCAGACTGGAGCCCCATACACTGGTCAGAGACATTTCGAGCAGAGGTGGCTCTGTGTTGCCATTACAAATAAATCTGGGTATCTGCACACTATCCCTGCTTTCTAAAGGCTCTTAAGTCCCACATACATCATGCATATTTGTGCAAGGAAACTTTTTGGTGCACACCTGATAATCAGATAGTCTGGAGAACGCTACTCCAGCTATGAGGATGGTGATAAAACAACTTACTGTTGTCAGGCACTCTGTGGGTCATCTTCTGGCTCATAACGCCATCCTCCATATCACCTCTTCTAAATCCCACAAGAAGCCTAGGAGGTGAACAGCGTAATGTCTCTTTCTTTATTTCTTTCTTTGGTTTTATAACAGACAAGGAGACCGAGGCTGGAGAAGTCTATTGACCCACCACAGCTAGCACCAGGAAACTCCATCCTTATGGTTTCTCAGGAACATGACATTGTGCAGGTCAAGGAGGGCTGCAATTTCCACGGCATAGAAGTATCTTTTTCCTGGAGCTTTGTGGAAATGGGAAGGACACTTTCTGCAGCTGGGTTGTAGAGTAGAGGCCAGTGTCTGGGAGAAGGGCCCCCATCGACCACATGGCCCTCAAAGGTTGGGGAGGGGGCATCGTCTTTATAATCATTGTAAGTGTCATTATAAACTCACCATTTACAAATATTTGGTGTGTTTCAGTCCTCTGTCATTATTATTCTTATTGATGCTAAGTTGTCCCCTTGGGCCAGTGGTAGCCTCTTCAGGTTGACTCATATGTTCTTTTGACATGAGCCCAATGGTCTTTGATGGCTTCCCTGTTCTCTTGGAAGACCAGATGTTCCTGACTCACCTTGTACATTTTCTCCCTTGGCCTGGAACCACCATTTCTCCAAGAAACCTTAGCTCTTTCTAATGAGAAGTTGCATTTAGAGGTGCTCATTGCCACCTCATTGGTCATTTTTTGTAGGCGTCTTCAATACAAGTGTTTGTACTGAACTTTACTCGGTGTGGTAGCTAGATTCTAAAGTGGCTCTCACAATGCCTTCCTCTTCATATGCAGACCTATGCTGCTCCCCCCTGAGTGAGGGCAAGACCTACGACTTGCTTCTAAACAATAGAGTTTGGCCAAGGTGACGGGTGGTCACCTCTGTGATAACCTTACATAAGTTTGTAACCCATTTTTCTAGGACACTCTCTTTCTCCGTTACTGCGTTTAAGGAATCACATGGCCACAAGGGAAGGCCCACATGGCTAGGAACAATACATAAGAAACTGACAGTTGCCAATAAGCATGTGAGCTTGAAAGGAGATCCTTCCCCAGTTCAGCGCTCAAATGCAACTGTAGCCCTGGTGACACCTGGACTACAGTGTGGTAAGGCTTGAAGCAGAGAACCTAGCTCAGCTGTGCCCAAATCCTGACCTACAATTATTGTGAGATAAGAGATGTGTGCTGTTTTAAGCTGCTAAATTTGTGGTTATTTGTTATGTAGCAGTACATAACTAATCCAATAACTGGATACACTTCTTTGAATTTTTATTTCAAATTGCAAGAGATCCATGATGAAGGCAACAAGTCAAGTACCCTGAGAACAGGACCTGCCCAGAAGTTCATACCGCAATGCCATCTTTGCCAAGATGTGCCCTCTGTAGTGAAATTCGATGTATTTAAACTGATTGTGTGGCCTCCAGCTATGTCCTGTGAGCTGCAGAAAATAGGGCAGAGGGAAGTCAGAAACATCAGAGGAGAGTTGGGGAGACTGGGTGTCAGGGTTCCCACCACCTAAAATTCACTTGCTTCTTTTTTACCCCAAGGGGAGGCAAGGAAGAGCTCCCAGGAGACCCAGTCTGGCGGGGAGGGTGGGGGAAGGAGATCCATACCACCCTGTCACCATCAGTGTCCGTAATTCTGTTAACTACTCAAATAAAAATGAATAGCACTTCCCTGCCCATTGAGCCAGAGACAGGAGCCTCCCCAGCTGCATGGGATGGGCTGTCGAAGTCCTGGCTCCAGAGGTTCTTGCAAAACCAGACTCTACAGCTTCACAATCAGTGGAGGGATATATCTGGAGTCATGGCCACATCCACTGGGGAGAAGGAGCATGCATACACCTTGACTTCACCAAGCCAGGCTTCCCTGACCTACCCACATCCCTCCAGCATCCCCTCACACCCTTGGGGGACTAGGGATCACTAGGGGCCCTGCTTTAGGACCAGTTAGTGGGCAAAGCCATGTTCTTCACATGGTGGGATGATAACTGGCCAAGGTCAGCAGTGGGCACAGTGTGGAGGCCAGAAGGACGTCATGCATATCCACAAGAGAGGAAGACAGGAGAGGCAATAAAGTGGGTTCAATCAGTGCTTCCCAAACCTTAGAAGCCAAAAATCCTCCTGGAGAGTTTGTGAAAACAGATTCATGGGCCCCACTCACAGAGAGTCTGATTCAGAAGTTCTGATGGGGGCTGAGAATCTGCATTTCCATCAAGTTCCCAGGGAATGCTGACACAACTGGTCCAGGAACCACACTTCAAGTAGCAAGGAGGTGAAGGATGGAAGCGTGATAAATGGATAAATGAATAAATGAATGAATGAGACTCAGTACAGAGCCCATCACACCTGCAGCCGTTCATGCATGCCTTGGATGGAACAGAAATAGTGCACATAACACACATACACATAATCACACACATGCACAGATACAGACACAAATGCACTTGTGCACACACGATCACATGCACAGAGACGCACAAACAAAGCTTTTTACCCAGATTCACAAGAACATACACAGACACATAAACATGCTAACATACAAAGGCACAGACACAGAAACAATATACGCTTACACACATGTATACACGTGTAGGCACAGACACATGTGCACAAATGTATCAATCAGGGGCTCTCCAAAGAAACAGAACCAACAGTGTGTGTGTAGAGATTTACTGTAAGGGCAGGCGGCAGCCTGAGAGCTGCCCTCTTCCAACATGGCGCCCAGAAGGAGGCTCTGCCAGCGGCACTGTGGTTCCCTGCACCTGCGCATTTTGGTTCCGGTGTAACTGTACTCTCCGCGTCACCGCTGCAGCCGCTGAGGCCTCCAGAATGCACGACCGCGGGCGGCAGGGCCCGATTTTGCATGAGCCCGCTCTCTGGCTCGAGGTGGGGCAGAGGACTCGCCCCCTGACGCTCCGGCAGAGGGTTCCCTTCGGCTTTCTCGTCGTCTGGCAGCTTCTGGGCTCCTTCCAAACACCGAACAGCCCCAGAGTGAGTCCCTTCCAGTCTGAGACCCTCCCCTTCTCCTCTAAGGAAGAGTGGACACCTGCCACTGTATTTCCTTAAAATGGGGCTTCTTGCAGCCGTCTCCTCACCACACAGTCGGCTGACAGCTGGGGGATACCGTTTTGCCCTCTTCAAACTCTGGAACCTTCTGACCTGCGCTAGTTCCTACTGGTCCCTGCCACTTGCCCAGTCCACGTTTTCAGAGAAACATCCGTCAACCCCATACAGCCTGATACCCCTCACACCCTATGTCCACTTTTCTTCTGTCTCCTTGGATCCACCACCTAACCAGGGGCCAGCAGAAACCTCCTACCCCAGGATGTGAGCCCCTTTAACCTGTAATGCTGTCACCAGCCATTGGCCCCTTCCATGCCATGGTGAACCAGGTGCTGGTGATTCACATCAAGATTCCAAATAGTGCAGTGGACTGAACAGTGCACTCCCAGCCACAGTTACTCTTCAGGGGTGTGCTGTTTGTGATAGGCCAGGTTCTGCCTGAAGCAACAACCACAGCTTTTGAATATGAAGATGAAGATGGTGATAGAATTAATAGAATTACAGTGAGAAGTGTTGAAGAAATTAAGGCAATGATGTCATATTATCCCAAAGTAATGGAACAGCAAGTAAATGGACAGGTAATAGAGCCTCTGAAGATATTTCCAAAAGCCTGTAAGCTTCCTGGGGAACAGAACATACATGGCCTGAAGGTGAATACCTGGACTGGACCCTCTCAACACAGCAGCCCAACAGTCTCACATTTATTTCCAAGCAGTAGCTTAAAGAAGTCTTCTATTAAACTGAAAAAATATATATATTAGCCAATGGCCAGATGAATGAACAATACATATGGTATCCAGACACTGTTGGTCATGGCAATGGAAGCACAGTCTACAAAACATATCATGTCCTAAATGGGAAAATATCAGCTGTAAAGGTCATACTACTAGATATTACACTGGAGCTTCAGAAGCAAGTTATGTCTGATTGGAAATTCTTTATAAGTGTGATTCATCATATATCATAGGGTTTTATGGTGCACTTTTTTGTAGAAAACAGGATTTCAACATGTACAGAATTCACGGATGGGGGATCTTTGGACATATATAGGAAAATTCTGGAACATGTCCTTGAAAGGATTGCAGTAGCAGTTGTTACCTATTTGTGGAGTTTAAAGGTTTTACATAGAGATGTGAAACCCTCCAATATGTAAACACAGGAGGACAGGTCAAGATGTGTGATTTTGGAGTTAGCACTCAGCTGGTGAATTCTGTAGCCAAGACGTATGTTGGAACAAATGCTTATATGGCACCTGAAAGAATTTCAGGGGAGCAGTATGGAATCCATTCTGATGTCTGGAGCTTAGGAATCTCTTTCATGGAGCTTGCTCTTGGGAGGTTTCCATATCCTCAGATTCAGAAAAACCAGGGGTGTTTAATGTCCCTCCAGCTTCTGCAGTGTATTATTGATGAGGATTCACCCGTCCTTCCAGTTGGAGAGTTCTCCAAACCATTTGTACATTTCATCACTCAGTGCATGCAAAAACAGCCAAAAGAAAGGCCCGCACCTGAGGAACTGATGCTGAGAGCATCCACTGGAATGCATGACCTGGAGAACCCACTTGCTATTGTGAATGAGGGCCTGCCTTTCACAAAAAGAGCAGTTTATCTCCTAAGCATGGTAATTCCAGTCACCAAGGTACCAAAGTGGTCTGCACAGCTTGGGCCGCATTGGCTATGAGGCCTGCAGGATTGTAGAGGTTTCCCTATGGGCCTGTGCTTTCCAAATCAAAGTAAGAAAATCAGAGATTGGGTTGGGTAGAAATACTGAGAGTTACAGATTTGTGACCCTGACCATCAGTGAACGCAGCAAGTCTCAGCCTAAGTAAATCAGACTGCAGGGAGGGGTGGGCCACACACATAGTGGGAACTCGAGAGATTTTTATTTTTTTATTTGTGGGGGTCACCTTATATTCAGAATACCCAAGTCTTAAAATCATCATCTTTGCAACCACATTAGTCTTAAAGATGAAATGTGTAACTCAAGCTTAGACTTTTGAGGCCATTAAAATTCAAGCATCAGAACTCAAAAAAAAAAAAAGAGAGAGAGAGATTTACCATAAGGATTAACTAACACAATAAAACCAATGTTATAGTTCCAGTCCAAGTCCAAAGACCCAAAAAACAGGAGGCAACAGTGTCTGTTCCAATCTAAGTCAGAGTCCGAAAGCAGAAGACTAATAATCCTGGCTTGAAGAGAATTCTTTCTTACTCAGTCTTTCATTCTACTCAGGTCTTCAACGGATTGGATAAGTCCCACTCGCATTGGGAAGGGCTGTCTGCTTTACTCAGTCCACTGATGCAAATGTTAATCTCCAGAAACACGTTCATAGATACACCCCATGGCCCAGTCAAGTTGACACATAAAACTAACCTTCACAACATACATACACAAAGATACACACACACATGCACATAAGCATATATAAACTCATCTTTTGTATACACTCAGAAAAACACACACATTCGCATTCAAACCATATAAAGACTGAAGCAAAGATAGGCTCCTAGACACATACAATACAGAGAGACACAGACAGACACATCTACATATATGACACACACACACACACACACACACACACACACACACACACACTTTGCCTGGAAAACTCTGTAACAATGCTAATGCAACATCAGCTCTCCTTCTTGCCATGGCACTTTGTGACTTAACAAGGGCCTCCTTGTACCTTTGCTTACCCCACAGCTCTGAGGGTGGCAGGACTGGGGATGCAACCATCACCCACATTCACAGATGAAAAGGCTGAGGCCCAGAGAACATACAGTGACTGAGGCAAGTCCCAAAATCACTCTGAGCCTCACTCAGTGCAAAAATAACCCACAGCACTAACAGCAAGCACTAAGGACAACTTGCCACCTGAGTTTGGCAAAGACACCAGTGCCATGGCACTTGCCTCTCTTTCAGAAAAGTCCCCTGCTGGGAATGAATCCCAGACATGGCACATGTGATCAGGCCATAGAGCCTGGCAAGGAGCCACCACCCCAGAGCCCTTACGCCACAACGAGTGACAGCCAGAGAGTGAGCAACCAGGACCTGCATAGCAGGCCTAGTGGAACATGCAGGCTATCAAAGCAGCCATAGTTTATTAAATGCTGCAATCTACCATGCACTGTGCTAAATGCACTTTGCTGATGATAAAGACAAACAGGAAATTTAAGCAAACATAATCAGTCAGGAGGGCCTATGGGAGGAGTTAGGGCTTATAGAAGTTCTCACGCTCTGTATAACTATGAGAACCCTACACGTGAGAGCCCTACAGGAAGAACCCTATGTTTATAATAAAGCTCTATGTTTCTAACTTCCCCTCCCATAAACTTCCTTTTCTTTTGTATAAATACCCCTCCATCTTGGCACGCAGGCCAGAGTGTGCACATGGTTTGCCATGTCTACACGTACTAAGTAGCAACTCTTTCTTTTTCCTAAATAAGTCCTTTTTGGTGACAAAACAGCTAATCAATGTTTTTCAGTCCACTCTAACAGTCTTCACAGCAGCCAGGAACCCAAGGGGCCTCAAGAGGTTACATGGTTTGTCCCTGCCATTTGCCAAGTCACACAAAACCCAGATCCCCTACCTAGAATACGGTAGGACCCAGTAGGAACCATCTGGGACAGATCGTCCTCTGGACAGTGTTAAAATGCAAGTGTTGATTCAGGATTTGCCTGTCCGACCAACTGGGGGAATGTTAGAGCATGCAAGGTCTAGATGGCACCAGGAGCATTAAGACTGGGGCATCTCCTGTGTTGCCCAGAAGTCTGGAGGAGTGCATGAACTGCCCACACAGCTTACTCTATCCAGGCCTTTAGTATTTACATTGAGGAAGTCCTCAAATCCTGACCACAACCCTATCAAGCATAAGAGCCTGTCCCACACCCAAGGCCAACAGGTGTTAACAGTCAGAGCTCGATTGGAACAAACTCCTGCCATTTGGCTCCAGAGCCTCACTCCTAATGCTGGGTCTGACATGTTAACAGGCGCTCTGCGGGGAGTACTAGAACCTCTGGGCCACATACTGTTCTTTCTTCTCCACTAACTTTGAGCCAAAGATGGGCTTGATTCATCAATCAGCAAACACTGCTGGTCTCTGGATTCCAGGTGCAGAAATCACCAGTGTGTGCCCTGACCACATTCATCCTCTGAAACTGCAGTCTGCCTGTTTCCTGCCCACTTCTGGAGTTGGGGGAAGAGTTGTCCACTCACACCAACAGGCAGACAGTCCCCTGCATGGGGCCACTCAGAACCTCAGAAGGCTGGAGTCTTGGAGCCTCAGAAGTATGGTTTGGAGAAGGAAATCTAAGTGATTCTGCTTCCGAAAATTCCTGTTAATTTTTTAATGCAACATCTCTTCCATGTGTGTTTCGAGGGTAGAAGATGGCAGCAGCTTTGTTCATAGGTCTCATTTTCTTCCTCCTCCCCTTGAGAAGAATCGCACTTTGGAAACTTTAATAAAGGAAGTGGTTGACTTTGTAGCTAACAGATGTGGAGGTGAAGAACTTCTGGTCAAAATGATTCAGCAAGAAACCACCACGCCCTCCCCGCTGCAGGGCAGGCAGCCCCCACCTAGGCCCCAAGCTCTCCAGCACCTGCCCGGGCAATCCACAGCAGTAACTGCCTTCCGCACAGCCATGCAACCCGCCAGGGCGCTACTTGCCTTCTGCGGCCTAATCTGGAACGCCACAGAAGTCCCTTCCCCAGGTAAGAAGAGGGTTTCCCCTCATCTCTGCCTCTCCAAGACACCATTTGGATATTGCCAGGTGGAGACCGGGCTGCCTTAAACTCCCCACACTCTTAGGACCCCGAGGCGTGTTCCTGGTTGGGCGGCCCCAGAGAACAATACAGCGAGGTGCTGGGACCCAGAGTGCTGGCTGCAGCTGCCTTCACGTGGTTCAGGGATGGGGATATGTAAGCCGCCTGGGAAGCATCTTCTGTTTGTTGATGCTCCCTGCATCCACGGGGTAGCTAGAGAGGACCTTCTTCCCAAGGTAGGTTCCCCATGACCCCTCCTCAAAGACTGAGCACAGGGATGTCCGTGGTTAGACGGTTGCTATCTTATGGCTTATCCTTCCTGCCTGCTGGCTGCTGTCCTGTGACTTGGCCTGATGATTAGGGCCCGTGATGATCAGACACCATCGTCCTTCCTGCCAGGCCAATGCTGGGGGAGATGGGGAAGAAGAGAGACACATGGCCTTTGCACCAGGAAACTGAGGCACTGCTAGGGTAGGTGACTTACCCAAGTCACACAGCCAGTGAATGCTTCCCCCCACTCAACCCCACACGCACTGACAGAGCTGGAGATGCCCTCCCAGCACCAGAATCAATGGTCCATGGATTCTGGTGGAAACCTAGAGAGCCCCCATCACACCTCCTTTAACTAATGAGGAAGCTGGTGCTGGAGGGCTGAAGTGACCTGCTAAAGTCATACAGCCACTGCCCAGGGAGCAGGTACAGTGCCCAGAGGGTGGCTGGTTTCTGCCCTCCTCCCTCTTCAGAAGGATGCTGGAGCCTGGCCACAGGAGACCAAGTGGAAGGTGTTCAGGTAGGACTAGTGACAAAGAGAAAGCCCCAGAGCCCTCAGTCCATGGAAGGGTAACACTCCCTCATGGTGGCATTGTCTCAGGCCTCTGGACCATCTCAGGTGGGTGCTGCACTCAGGGACGATGGGGACAGGACACTGAGCCTCTTCTCTTTCCCCGAGCTTCATTCTTAGCTCGCACGGTGATGCCCTGACACTCCCTTCCTGGCCTGGCCTGATTGGATGCCACTGTCTTCCTGTGCCCCCCTAGTGCCTATAGGATGAGACAAGCCAGAGAAAGAAGGGAGATGCTCAGACCAGAGAAGCGCACTAATTCTCGAACCTTAGTGAAGGCGCTCCCTGGGGGATGTGGTGCCTGCCTTCTCAATGGTACTGACATTTAGTTATTCATACTACTGGCAATTATTTTCTAAGTTCTTTCTATTTACTTCAGGTTCCTCTCCTAACAAAGCAGGGATAGCACTAGGATTTCATGGGAAATCTTTAACTAACTATCAGTGCCTTTCACTGGCAGGATTGTTGCCTCTCAGCTGGTGTTTTGCACTGGACAGAGGCCTCTCCAATCCACTCCCCCATCCACAGCTGCGCCTGCCTCAACAGATGAGGGAGATGGCCTCTCCCTGGGCCCTCCCCTGTCAGATCTGCTCTCTGCCACCAAGACCCAGGTAGAGGGTCCACAGTCCACACACATTCAGAGGACTTTGGGGCACACAGATTCCCTGAACCTGCTAGCTGTGGAGCCTGGAGCCTTCCTAAGCATCAGTCTCATGACCCATGAAATGAATAAATAACCCATCCTCCTCAGGCCCCTGGAGAGGCTTGACTGCTGTGGCCACAGAAGGCATTCTCACTGGGCCCCAGATTCTTGCAGCTGCCCACTCTTGCCCTGCTCCTGAGTCTGTGTGGTGTTGGCAGCCCCTGTGCTTTACCGCCCCACCCCATCCTACCCTGGCTTGGATCTTTTCTGGTGCTTCCTTCACTTGACAGATAACGCCCTCAGCAAGGGCCTCAAAATGAGGGACTTGGAGACCCCTCTGGTGGTGGACCAGAGATGGGAACCTAGTCCCCGACCTGGTTCTCCCCAACCCCTTACCCCACCCCAAAGCTTCCTCAGCCTCTCTCTCACCTCCTGAGAACAGATTCCAGAGTTTTCCCATGGTGAGGAGGGTCAAGTACCCACAGGATGGTGCCATCTGAGCATCTGGCTTCTCTCCATAACCAGGCACTAAACTGCACTGACCTAAATGCAGAGACCCAGCAGCTTCACCAGCCCCCAACTGAGCCCTGCAGAACTTAGGGAATTGCTACATCAGTTTCCTTAGCCTTTTTGCCTTCAGTTGAAAATGAAGAGCCCTTCTTTCTCAGTCTGTTAGCTCTCCAAGGAAGCTCCACTTAGCCACCATGTCACCCCGCCACCCCCAGCCAAGCTGGCAGTGGCCCATCTTTTCATTTTGAGGCCATGTGGTCCGGGGCCTGGGGTCCAGAAGCCATCATTCCTTCCACCTACAAGGTGACATCAGTCTTCAGTTACCAGTAGTAAGGGCTGGGAGCACCTGTCATGCCAAGAGACCACCTACATCAAGGGAGGGTCCATTCCACCCCTGCATCCTGGAGAGGGGCCTTGGGAACTGTGTTGGGGCCCATGAGGGCTACTAACCCACTCTCTGAATCTTGAGATTTTTCTTCCAGTGGAGGACACCAATTTGCCCTCAGAGACTCACACTGTAGCCATATTGCATATTTGATATAATTCTTGATAATAATTACACTATTGCATGGCATTTATTGTTAAGAGCCCTATCTGTTACATCTCATATAGTCTCACCACTACCCTGTGAAGTCAATGCTATCATCATCTCTATTTTACAGATGAGGACATAGAGGCTCAGAGAGGTTAAGCAGCTTGCCCAAAGCTACACAGTCAGTGAAAGCCAGAGCTGAGATTCAA
Organism: Pteropus medius; assembly: GCF_902729225.1. Classification (NCBI taxonomy): domain Eukaryota; kingdom Metazoa; phylum Chordata; class Mammalia; order Chiroptera; family Pteropodidae; genus Pteropus; species Pteropus medius. The sequence continues at coordinate 4,485,019 of NW_024340695.1, read as the reverse complement.
ACTCCGGGCATATCCCAATGAGTTAAGGCCAGCATCCTGTTTGTGCCAAAATAATACGTACCCTAAGAAAGAAGGGCCTAATCATTACTCAGAGCCCCCAAAACACAGCTGGGGGAGGGGGGCGACTCTTGGAATAAATGGCACTGAATTTTCGTATCATATGAGAGGAGCAGAGAGGCACAGGGCTTAGGATGACATCTCCAGGTAGGCAGAGTGGACACCAGCACCCCTGAGCCTGACAGTCACCACCTACCTCCCCAGTCCTTAGGCCCAGCCCTCTAGACAGTGCGCTCCAGGAGCAGGAGGCTGATGGGGGCTCCTCCAAAAAGGTTCTGGCACCTTGCCCACAATAAGTAGATTCCAGAGCCTTCCCGTGGCGTGGTGGAGGGAGGGCGGGGGCAGGCCCCTGATGGTGGTACCATCAGAACATCTGGCTTCTCCCACACTCAGGCACTAAACTTGCACTGACTTAAATGCAGAGCCTCCAGCAGCTTCCCACCCACCCCCATCCTATCCCCCACCACTGAGCCCTACAGAACTTAGAGAATTCCTACATCAGTTTCATGATAATGGCCAGGAAAGCCCAAGCAGCCACCTGAAGGTGACACAAGGAGGACACTAGCATAGGCTGCCAGTGTTTGGCTTTTAAACACCCTGGGGCTCTCTTCTCGGGGATGGTTTCATACTTGGGTTATCTCCACATCCCAGGCAGCACCTAGAAACCTCCTGAAAGAGGAAAGTGGTGGAGAATCCCAGCCTCCCCTGAGTACCCCTTTCGCTCCACATGCAGGACAGTGCACAGGATGGGCAGACCCAAGAGGACAGGAGTTCTCTCCGAAAAGTCTGATCCTCCATATGGATGTAGACACGTGGCCAATGTCCCAGGTTCTGGTTCCCCCCTACTGGATATGCATCCAGTGTGTCAGTTTTTCAGAAGAGTAAATTAAGGGATGTTTACCAAAAACATTCACTAATGGATTATTTTATCAACTGTTGTCAGGAAGTCTTTGTCCCATGTCTCTTATGGGACATTTGCATGTATGTTCATGGAAATTTGAAGGCAGATTATACCCTCTTTAATCTGCCTAGAAACACTTAACTGTTGATGCTGCAACGAATACTCCCATTATTGACAGTCCTCCCAAGCTGTGGTGTCACCTATTCGCCTGTGGCTCTGACTGAAACTCTTAGCTGTTTTCCTGTCAACACATACTAGTGGGCCTATAAATATAGTCCTCTGCTCACAGAGGACAGGGCAGTGTCCATGAGGGTAGCCTGCAGAGACTGGCATGCTAAAAGCAAATCCAGGGTCAGTGTCATTGTTCTGAAGGGGATATGGAGATGCGACAGGAACAGGAGCAGTGTGCTAGAGTATGAATCATTTTGTGATTCGTATAGAAAAATTACATTTTTAAGTGAGAAACATCAGAATTTCTTTTGAAGCTTTGATTCCCGTTTTGATCACTAGGGAGAGGAGAGACCCCTAGATGTCTTTAATACATGAAAGATTGGAGAGGACTAGGGGTGCAGGGGACATGGTCCAGGGATCCACTGGTGCAGGCCTGGCACAGCCCTTAGTCATCCCTGTTCCTGCAGCAAGTCTGAACTGTTCACAGGCAGATAGGGAGGGTCTGTGCCTTGGTACTCCCATGGCTGATTCTTACCCAGATGTTGGGTCTCAGTGTCAGCTCTCCAAGGCCTATTGTCTGAGGACACTATCTGCACCATCCCAGGCAAGAGTCCACATGAGCAGGCAGAAAGCTGGTGGCATCCCGATGCTCTGAGGGCTGGAACTCAGCTGTCTTCCTCCATGTCCTCCAGCATTTTCCATCTGCACACTGTGCTTGTCCCCTCCTGTTGTTACAGCTGTGCATCCTGGGGGTGCCCCTCGGTCACAAGCACATCATACCCTGCTCAGTGGCTTGCACTGCCCTGAGGTCATCTTGATCTTCCCTCCACATCCCCTGGCCCCTACAGGGAAGGGACCCTTTGGAAGTGGGCAGTGCTCCTCCCTCAGCACTCTCTATGCACAGGTTACAGTCACCTTCCTGGAACCTGTCCAGCCCAGGTATGCATGCCTCCTTTCTTCCTATACTGTGGACTCCCCAGTCTCAAAGTCATCTTGGCATTGCCCATAAAAGCTGCCAAATACACACACACACACACACACACACACAATATTACTCTTGAATGAGAAAAAAAAAACATCGTTTTTAGAATTAGTCAAACCTGGGTTTAAACCTGCCCTGCACTCCTCTGAGGTCTCAGTTTCCTCACCTGTAGAATGGGGTGAGCACCACCCCTGCAAAGGTGTGAAAAGAGCAGGCTCTTCCTGTTCCCTCAGACTTCAGCGCCCTGGCACAAAGCCCAGATGCCCTTCCTGCCTGCTGTCTTCCGGAAGGGCTGGCCCCCAGGCCGGCTCCCAGGGAGCTCACCATGGGCTCAGCACCCACTTGAATGCATGTTTTCTCCCTGCAGGAGTCACCTCATTGGGATGCTTTTCTTCATGATCAGCCCTTCTTTGTTAATTTCTCTTAAATCATTCTAAAAATCGGTTTGACTTGTCAACTTTTTAAAAATTAAAAATGGAGTTTTATTGTTTGTTTGGACCCCTGTGTTGACCTGAAGCCTATAATTTAGGAAACATGGAGTTAAATAAAAATAAATCAGCTTCAATATTTTTCATAACTTTTTTATAACTTTACCAGAATAACTTAGGAACTAACATCATATTCATCGGAGGTTCAGCCACATCTGGTTTCACTTAAACGTTTTAATTCTGCTAAATTCAAGCAAAATTAAATGTAATACATTTTATTTAAAAACAGTTGACAGTGGTGTTACCTTGGAGATAATAAGAATTTCTCATAATTTTGCTAAAATATTAGGTATTTTTTAAATTTCCTACTAAAAATAGGTAAGCTTATAATCGGATAATGCAATGAATGTAATTTTTACAAATTAATAAATGTATTAACCCACAATGGGCAGTGGGGGACCATGTAATAACGAGACACGATCCCGCCCTCAAAGAGGCTTTTTTCTTTCTCCACTGTGTAGACTACAGTGATGAGCAGAAACCAAGCTGTTTTCTAAAACAGTGTTTGTTAAAACTGAAATCCACACCCATCTTCCTATGGTCAGTAAGCACAGGTACCCCAGGAGCAGCCATCCCCCACATGTGTACACAGGCCCACCTGAGTCAGAGCGACATTGGTAGGGGAAATGAAGGTTCTAGGGCCTGACACAGCCTGATCAACCCAGCTCCTAGTGCTCAAGGGACAGAAACAATTTTCGTTGCTTCCATCTTCAGACACCTCAAGTGAAAGCTTCAGCCCAGCTTCTGTGGGGATGTCATATGAGGCCTGGGTTATTGGAAAGGAGAATCTCAGATGATGCCTGCAGAAGACAAAGCTCTGAAAAAAAGAGACCAGCAGATGGCCATAACCCTCTGTTGGGAAGGGCTGCTAAAGCATAGGGAGCCCTGCAGCGGAATCGTGAGTTTAGGCTTGACGTTTTGCCTTTGGACCCAGGGAACCAGCTGGGGAAGACTCACTGACCAGGTTGGGTCCTGCTTGATTGGGCAGTGTGGGTCAGCCCCAGATGGCAGGATGCTGCTGTATTTCTAAATGTTTATTTCTTCACAGCCCAGGGAACCAACTGGTACCTTGACTATCCCGAGAAGCCCATATCCCTTGCCACCATTATCTTTTCAAACAACACCTGTCTATAACCCAAATGTACCTGGGTCTCTCCAGTCTCAGCTAGAGCCTGTGTGGAATGGAAGGGTGGTAGCACAGGGCAACAGGGATCTCTAAGCAGGAAGCTTGTCTGGTTAACGTTGCTGCTGCCCACATACCCCAAGTCTCCACTTCCTGCTGCTTGGGCACCTCTGCCACATGCTAAACTCACATCTGCAAGGACGCAACATCCCTGCCTGCACCAACCCAGACAGCAGCCATGGCCGCCACGTTCAGCTACAGAGCACCCGACACCAGCTGTGCCACCGAAGAGCTGAACACTCTGTTTACTTTAGTTAATGAAATAAAATTGCTGACTGGGCCGGTGCCAGTCTTATAGAGCAGCTCAGCTCTGGATCATGTCTGGCATACTGACATCTCAGGAAAATATGGGGAAAGTCTTGGTAAAGAGAAGAAGTTCACAGACCTATAAACCCTCTTACCCATCCTCCCTCCCCCTAATTTATTTAGATTTTCCCCCACAACTTTTAACATTTTGTTATTTTGATATACAAGTAGTTCATGACCATCATAGTAAAATTGGCAAAATAAATTCATCCATGAGTCACCAACCAGAATAGGCCACCATTCACTTGTTGCTATATGGAGCCTGTGAATTTTTCACATTCTTATATTCTTTATAATAAAATCCAAAGTTTGTAACCTGAGTGAGTACACACCCACACCTGGCTGGCCTTGCCTCCCAGCACTTCTCCCTGTGTCCTCCTTGTTTTAGCCATGTGGTCCCCTGAGCCCTGGGCCACCTTCTGCCCTGTGGCCCACAAATGGCTCTCAGGCTCTTCTTCTGGACCTGTGTAGATGGTGAGGCCAGACTCTGCATCCCTACACACAGGTACGACTCCTGCCTTTCCTCATCCACTGCTCTGATATTTTTCTTACCTGTTTACTTGTGGAATGTGAGCTCCAGCAAACAAAAGTTTCTGAGTCCCCTGTGCCTGCAGGATGAGGACAGCTCAGCCTGTGGGGAGCTGGACAAAGGACTGAAAAGTCAGGTTCTTCTTCAGGGAGGACCCTCAGGTTCACCCAGGCTCCATTACTTGTGGAAGCTGGGAGCAAAGGACATGAAGAACAAAGAGGTATCAGAGTCCCTGGTTCTGTCCAACTTTGTCAGAGGCGGGGGGATGTGATGGATGAGGAGAAGCCCCTCATGTTGCTTCCCGCATCTTATACAACTATGGGTCCCCTCGAGACAGGAAGAGTATGGGAGGTTGGAAGAAATTTTGCCTTCCTTCCCTCCACCACATGCCAGCTCCATAGGGGAACTGCATGGGATAAAGTCACCTAGGCCTCAGCCTGCCCTCAGACTTGTACCCAAAACAGTGCAAAATGAGGCAGCAATTGAGGGGTGCCAGGTGTTATGGTGCTGAGGAGTGGGGGGTGCTTACAAGCAGGGCCTGGAATCTGGGTGGGTTCTAACAAGAGTCCCTGAGGCAGAGAATGGCAGCAGCTCTTCTTACAAGTGAGAAGAAAGGACCAGCCTTTGGGCACTTTTCCAAGGTCCACTTATTGAGGACAAGCTGACAGGGCAAGGCCAGATGGTGGCCTTGAAAGCTAGCTGGAGTAACTGCTCCTTACACCCTGAGGATGCATCCTGTCCCGAGGCTCTGCCACCTTCAGACTTGCTTAGATTTTCTTTAACAATGTTAGAAATAGCCCTGGGTACCGTAGGAGGCTGTGTGAGCAGGAATAGGGGAGGGAACTAACTATATCTTATTCATCATTGTAAGGAGGACCTCACCTGGTCCTCAGCTTACAGTAAGGGGCAACCATAAGGATGCATAAGAAATACACCATGAGTGAGGTCTGAACAGGTTGGGGTGATTGAACAAGCGAGGGAAGAGCTAGAGGGGCTAGGGGCCACACTGGGAGCAGAGAGAAGTGAGTGCTAAGGTATGAGGTGTGACACCTGGACCAAGGGCGCCACTAACAACAATGTTCTTTTCTGGTTCTGTGTTTCTCTTTCAGATGTTTGTTACCAGATTTTTAACTCATGTGTAAAGCCAGGATTTCCCAAAACAATCAAGACCAATGACCCAGGAGTCCTCAAAGCAGCCAGACACAGCGTTGAAAGGTTCAACAACTATACAAATGACATCTTCTTGTTCAAGGAGTCCCACATCAGCAAAGCCCTGGTCCAGGTGATGGTCTGGGTTCTTGCGGCCAGCATCTCAAGGACATCACTAGGAGGCCAGGCCACACAGGCTCCTGTCCTACCAGGGGCCCTCCCATCGAGTACCCTGGCCATCTAGAACACAGACCAGGCCAGGTGGCTAACAGCAGCAGCTACAGATAGCCTACGAGGAGCACAAATCAGTGTCACTAGAGTTGAACAAAAAGTCCTAGAGCAATCTGTTACTGACTGAAACCAGCTTTTTCTGGGCAGAGCCACCAGTAGCAGCACTGAGGAAGGCAGAACCATAGGTGGGCATGCTAAAGGCTGCCAGTGGGGAGAAACTGGAAGTTAGGTCACAGAACCAAACTGATGAAGGTGCTGCCCTCTTGGAGGGGCCTACTGCACCACCTGCTAGAGCTGCCCATGCCCAGCATCCCACTCCTGCCTCACCCCCTTACCCACACCGCAGCCCCAAAGGACCGCTCGACATTTTCCACCTGGGTCTTGTTCTTCCACATTTGAGCTTTACCCAAGATGTACCCCCTTCCCTACAAAGAAACCCCTCCTCTTCCAACCTTCCCCTAATATCGTACTCTATGAGGCTGTCACACTGATGGCTCAGTGCTCTCCTTTCTAGAGGGGACCTTACAGGGCAGAGCCAGGCCTTGCTCATCTGTGTCCCAAGAACACAGGGTCAACCTTGGATAAGGGATGCAGAACAGTCACGAGGTGTCTGCCTGGTGATTTCTGTCTTTGCTAATAAAATCAAGGCTACCATACAGTCATTCAAAAGCAAGTTACATAGATGTGGGGAACTAGCTTTGGACAAAATCCACACACTCCCATGGATGTGCAGTGATGAGGAAAGGAAGAAGGACACTATAGTTTTTACACACTATCAATGGTTGGTTACCCTTGAGTCACAGGATTATAGGTGATTTCTATCTTTATCTTTCTGGAAATTGCAAACCTTTTAAGAGCACTGTATTTTTATTGGAAAAGCACCTTGTAGAAGGCAGTCTGGTGTGGGAAAGGCTTTATAAGGTTTTCCAAGAGAACAGCCCAAGTATCATCCCTCCAAGGATGCAGCCTCAGGGACTGTGTGAGGCTGTGGCCTCCTGTAGAAAAGCTCCAAGTCTGAGATTCCCTGTGCCCGGTGCCCAAAGGCCTTTTTGGGGGAATTATCCCTCAGTAAAACTGGGGACTTTATTTCACTTGGCACTTAATGGGCACTTAATGGGGCTGAGATTGAAAATTGAGGACTTTTTCTCTGACTCCTCTGAGACCACAAATGAGGGGAATGAACCAGGTTGCCACCACGTCCAAGTGGAGAAAGGCTAGTTTGAAACCAAATTCATTCATTCATTCATTCATTCATTCGATCATTTATTTATAATATATATATTTATATATGTAATATATCTCCACACCACTGTCAGGAATGGTGAGGAGAGCCAGCAGCCTGCTTGCACTCATCCCATGTAAAAGCCACGCAGGGCAGGCACCAGTGGGTGGTTAGGGCATGGAGTCAGGTAGGGGGCAGAACTTCACCTTTGGCCAGGGGCCAGGGCAGCCTCAAGGGCAGCCCTAGTTTGCTGCCCTCCTGAGGGAGAGTCCTGGGCAGGAAGGAGTTGTCCCTAAGACAGGACACAGAGCCTATCTCACCCCTGGGACCAGGAGCTAGGTTCCTGAGCAGGAATGAGAAGAGGCAATAAAGGAGGGAACAGGGAGGGTTCTGGGATCCAGTTGCAGGCTTCCTTCTCACCGTGGTTCTGGTAAGTTCCATGTTCCCTATCCACTGCTCGCTCCCTTTCCAGGTGGCATGGACCAGTCCTATCAGGGCATCTTTACCACCTGACTTCATGCTACCTCCTGCTGCTAGAGGAGCTGCCATCCCTCCTGACCTGAACCAAGTAACCCAGGCCCTGCTCTCTGTTTTCTTTAGATAGTGAAAGGCCTGAAATATATGCTCAATATGGAAATTGGCAGAACTACTTGCAAGAAAACCAAGCACCCCAGTCTGGACAACTGTGAATTCCAGACCAACCACACCTTAAAGCGGGTAAGGCAAAGGAGTCTCACCTCTTCAGTAAGGAAAACGCACACACGCACACACACATGTACACACAGGCACAGTCCACAGGCAGCAATACTGGAAACTCTACAGAGCTTTATGCGGGTGGCCTCAGTAAGGTGGGTGGCCTCGGTGACATGCAGCACAATTCTCATGTTCTTCTTTGTTTCAGACTCTCAGTTGCTACTCTGAAGTCTGGGTCATCCCCTGGCTCCAGAGGTTTGAGGTGCCCATTCTCCATTGTTACTAACTTCGGCCTTTCAGCAATACTACAGCTGCTGTCACTTCTAAAATAGTATCTCCCAGCAAGCAGAATGGAAGTACCCCTGAGATACTTCCCCTATTGGACTAGGTCCTCCAATGGGAATGTTTTAAGTTCTTGACCCTTGAGGGAGCCCCTCCCACCCAGTAACCCAGCAGTTATATATCTTGACCTTTTATGGATGAATAAAATTACAAATAAATAAGAATAAAGAACTGACCACTCCACGCAATGGCTGTTGCTTTACCTGCTAAAAGGAGAATAAGGAAGGTGAATGTTGTGAGGGGTTCCCCTCGCTGAGTGGTCTGACCAGTCTAAGTTACCTCTATAAAGTGCCCCAGGTTTTCCTCACCATTAGCTGTTGGCTACAAGATACTGGAAACCAAAGCAGCCAGAAACAGGCCAGCCTGTATCCACATCATGAATTGGCAGGGTAGGTAGCACACCACAGAGGGTGCTCACTCTCCAGCTGGGCTTTTTCTGATTGTAGGCTGTCACCCAAATCTCTCTGCTCCCTTTGAGGCTCAGCACATGTACAACTGTGATTAGACAAGTAGGGTGGGATAGAGTGCTGGGACCACAGCCCCCCCCCCAGAAGAGGGAGCACCATGCCTGTGTGGCCAGCCCTACCCAGAAGAAGCACCCCCACACAGACCCACCCAAAAGAGGGAGCACTACCTACCCACAGATCCTCAGGAGGGAACACCTACACAAACGCAGCCCTACCCAAAGGGAGCACCCTTCACACAGACCCACCTAGGAGGAGCACCTTCCCTACAAACCCACCCAGAAGAGGGGGCACACACACAGCCCCATCCAGGAAGGGGAGTACCCCCATGAACCCTCTCAGGACATGGAGCAACCCACACAGAAACCACCCAGCGTAGGAGCAACACACAGACTCAATGTACTCAGGAGAGGGAGCTCCCCAACACAGAACCACCTAGGTAAAGGAGCACGCGTGTGCGTGTGCACGCGCGCGCGCACACACACACACACACACACACACACAGAGCTCCACCCAGGAGAGGGAAGACAAGGTCAGGGTGGAATGCTGCACTGGGGGTATGGGAGAAGGAGGAGACCGCTGTGGCCTGGAAGGCCCCAGGTCCTTGTAAAATTCAGATCTTGCATTTGACTGGAAGCAGTGCAAGACTAGACCACAAAGAAGCAGCCCAGCAGCTGCTGAAGGCTAGAGAGCCCCGAGGCTTCACTCAGAGCTAAGAGAGGACCCTGGACAAGCTGCTCCAGTGAGCCCCATGCAAAAGCAGGGGCCCCTCACTTTGGACTTCTTCCTTTCCAGGCCCTCTTCAGACTATGGATTAGTACAAAATATGTTCTTGCCTTTAAAAAATATGGACTTGATAATTCATAGGCAAGAGAAAATCTGCATTAAGTATGGCAATTTAACATGCTATCGTAAACTTGATCAATGTGAATAACCAAAATGAATGACCCTCACTCAGCCTCCTTCAGTGATGAGAGTAACTATAATTTCAAACCCTCAATTTTTTTGCTGCCTTGACTCACTTCCTTCTGGTCATTTAATTCAGGGACAGTGGTAGCAACTATGTCACAAGACATTTAATCTACCCTATGATTCTGAAGGCCCCTGAAGGCAATCTTTTCATAAAGATGGACGAGTTCACCCAGGCTGTTGACTTCATAAGTCAACAAGACGGCAAGAACACCAACACCAGAAGTGTGAGCCAGACTGGCCTGGGGGCCTTCATGATTTATGCAAGATGGTGTAGCAAATGAAGGGAAGACCACAGACTCTGAGCTCCCAGACAGTCCTCATTTACATTTAAATATGGACCAGAGTCCATCCAGGCCAGGCCTGTCCTTAAAATAACATAGGCCTCCAGACGCTCCCCCACCCCAACACTGCCCTTATATTCAGCATCGGAAATGAGAATGCATACGCAGCTGTGGGGGAGAGCAGCTTCACAACACCCTTGCTTGGAACTGCATATGAAATCTCCCCCATACCACTTTGGCTAACCTTGGCTAACCTTCTCTCCTAGGAGAGAAGAAAACCCCTCAAATCCCAATCTCAAAACTCTCAGGTTTGAATATGAACCTGTATTGGCCAAAACATCATTTAGGGCAATGTATTTATCCCCCTCCTATAAGGTAAACAGAGAGAAGTCTTAGAACTAAGGCAAAACAGCCACCACCGAAGCCCATGGTTATGTGCTCCCAACCTCAGGTTTCTGCAAATCTTCCCTCCATGGGACCTCTGGGATTGAATTCCAGGTGGAAAGGGGCTCTACTTTATAAGACATTCACCATCTATCATCCCCAGTCCCAATCTGTTTTACATATTGTACCTCACAGAAGTAAATGCTTGTCTTTGAATAAGTCTTAAACTCACCATGGTGATGCCAGAAGGGAAGGGGCTGGGTAGTGAGCCACTGTGAGGCCACCTTGATTTTTAGAAGCCAGCAGCTGGCACACCTCTGACTCTCACAGAGATGCATCCACTAACAAAACCACTGTAAACATTTTGCTCCAGCTGCCTGGAGAGCAGGCCCTGCAGGCACTATGTGCACTCGACTATGCCGGCTCCACTTTTTTCATCATCATAACTCTGTTGAAGAGATTGTTCTCTTCAGATTCACACACCAAAGCCCCACCTGATAGAAGGAACTACCAGAGCCCTGAGGTGGATTCAAACAGGTAAAACCAAACACCCATGTGAAGATGGTGTACCTTACTACAAGTACGAGATGTCAAACAGTGATGACCTGACGTCCTGTATTGCCAACCCAATTCCACCTGTCTTTGAAAACTCATTAGCTTTACTCTGACTCAGAGGGAAGTTGTTTCATCACCTAATGTTGTCACTGAGAAAATGTAAAGTATTCATGATTCTAAGACATACCAAAACTATGACCAAAAAGAAGCACTTTCTCAAACTTGGACAAACCACCAAAATCATTGAAATTCTAAGACGGTCCTGGCCTTAGTGTTTTAGAGCAGTGGTCCCCAACCTTTTTGGAATGGTTGCAGAAATGTCATAAAACCAGGCCAGCGAGAAACCAAGTATCACTCGGAGAGTTGGAGAATTCAGGTTTATTACACTGGTGGTCCCAGAGGAACTAGGGAAGTTCCTTCCTCTGAAGGTCTGGGCCCTGAGCTCAGGGGTAACCTTACTTTTATAGGGCTTATCTGCAATACATCTGTTATCTAGACAGAACAAGCAAAGGGGATACATCTGTTATCTAGACGGAACAAACAAAGGGGAGGGCGAGTCTTCAGTTGATTTCGAGATTACTCTGCCCTTCGACCTATGCAGCAAGCATGTCTATAGAATCAGAACAAAAAGCTAATTACAAGGTTAGCCATTTGAGTGGAAAATTCCTCCTCAGAACCAGGGACTGGTACTCCTATGAGAATATAATGCCTGATGATCTGAGGTAGAGCTGAAGTGGTGATGCTAGTCCACTGCTCACCTCCTGCTGTGTGGCCCAGTAACAGGCCACGAACCAGTACCAATCCACAGCCCATGGGTTGCGGACACCTGTTCTTAAGCTTTTCCCTAGCAATGCTCCTCCATACCTTTTCACCAGCTGCACACAGACTCAGGGATTCAGCTATACTGCCCCCTGCTCCAGATGTCCACCCAGCCTAGCCCCTCTTGAGGTTGCAGATGGGCCCAGGCTATCCACTGTCCACGAGAACCACCTGTGAAACAAAACCACACTGATGCCCAGCCTACCCCAGAGACATGGTCATCCCAAAAAACTCTGACGTGCAGCCAAGATCTGACCCTTGGGCTGGGCGATAGCCACCACAGAGCCAGGTCCTTGCAACACCACCCTGCCTCTTCCTTATCTCCCAGATTCCCCAGAAGATTCCACAGTCACAGCACAGGTCCTGGCTCAGCTGTATGTGGGCTATGACACTGGGCAAGTCATTTCTCCACCACCCTCTGCTCCTATTTGTAAACCAGGCCACATCTCCTTGCATCAGTAAAAGGTCAGAGTATGTGAAAACACTTTCAAAACCATCGACCACTCTGTAAGTGTGTGTTGATAAAAAAAAATCTCAAAATGGGACCGCTGTCCTATAAAAGTCAATAACTGAATCCTGATACAGTTTTTATAATATATGATAAAAAAGCACACAGTGAATGAACCACTTGATTTAATTCTAAAAACATGTTAGTAACTCACATTAAAGCAAATCCATTCTGTTTACAACAAAAGCATATCACATTTTTAAACCTAATAAGACTATATATGTATCTCACCATAGCAAATTATCAAATAAAACACCCTTCTGTGCCCCTTCCCTAAGGTAGGCATTATCCCATTTTACAATAATGACACTGAGGCTGGCAAGACAGAACCAGTAGCTAAAACAATGCCCTGGACAGCTCATCCACTGCTCTACCCATCGAACCCTGAGGCCTGCTGAAAGTGCATGGTGCCTCCTAAGTCCTAGATAGTACTGTACTTAGAAAGGATTTTTAAAGAGAAAATGGCTTTACTCAACTTATCTTCCCAATAGCAGATGTTATGCTTCCCTCTAAATGCAAAGTCACACCCAGGTGAGGGCTGTCCCACAGGGGCCTGCACAACCGCAGGGTCACATCATACTTCCAAGAATGAGTTCAGGTGGGATGGCCTGTGTCCATGGTACCTTCTGGACCAGGTGTGGTATCCAGTGTAGCAACTCCTGGTCCAACTGTGATCAGAGCTGTGATCGGGGCCACTAAACAGACTGAAGGTTGAGTCTGCAGAGAAAGGGGGCCCTGAAAGAGCCCACATATAGGTGCCCATCATGCTCGTGCACTTCGCTGATGTAGGTGGCCACCTGCCCATCGGGATTGTGCAGGCTTCTCCAGAAGGCTCCACTGTCGCTGAGTTTTAGGACGAGTCTATAACGTGGCACAAACTTCATTACCATCTCCAGACTAAACAGCTGGAAGGGAAGCACAGTAAGAGGAGAGTTTACCTTCTAAGAGAAGGATGTAATTAGATCTGATCTGTTAAAAACAAGACAACAGGCACACAGTAAAGTCACCGATGATAACCCATGTCACCAAACCAAGATTTAACTCAGTTATACTTTGGACTCTCCCAGAAATGGAATATTAACCAGTTAATCAGGAATCACCTTATCAGTTAGGCTATCTGCCTGCCAGAACATCGCTGTCCCTTAAAGGAAAGTGACCTTACAATAACCAACCTGTTTTTTACCTAGTATGACCTCCTTGTTCCCATTCCCTTCTGCCTACAAAAGTCTTTCATTTTTGTACAGCTCCTTGGAGCTCCTTTCTACCTGTAAGACTACATTATATCCAGTTCATGAATCAATGGGAAAAAAAGCCAATAAGCTCTTTAAAATTTACTCAGTTGAATTTTATTTTTTAACAGACTTCGAAGTCCCTCACCATTTAGTAAGGGCCCAGCTCCTCCAGTGACAGGAAGGCCACATAGGACAGAACCAGGTTAAACCAGCTCCACTCCCAGAATCAGGCATGTCTCACAGCAGGTCACCCCCACCCCACACCCTGTGTAGTCAGGCCAAAGAGCTCCCTGCCTCTTGCATGCAAAGACGCAAGGCTAACCCAGAACAAGGACAGCAGCTGTCCAACAGCCCTCATGTGATGTCCATCAGACCCGCAACGTAGGCACACCTCTGGATGACCCGGCTCAACATAAAGAAGCAGAAATCACATCTGAGGAAGATACGACATGAAGCCAAGGCCTAGCGTGACATTAACCCCAGAATGCGGGGATAAAACTAGCACAGACCAACCAGAATAAATCCCAAACCCTCTGATTAGATTTAAAATATTTCAAATGTGCGAGATCTGAGAGAGGTTCATGTTAAAATAAAAAAAAAAAAACCTAGGTATGTTAAAAGAACATGTCTTTGCCCTAAGAGACATGACAATGGCTCTCGGTTCTCCTTGCACCCAGCATAGAAATCAAACATGCCCATGCTGAACAGGCACCCTCTAGGAGCCTAGCCCCTAGTTCAGCTGGACCAAGAGACACAAACGGCTACTGAAGGATTTTAAGGAGTAAAAAACCCAAACAGATGGTGAGACATGTAATTTCTGGCACAGCAAAAGGACACCTGGTAGGAAATGATGACAAAGGATACCACTACATGAGACCAACGAATGAAAATTAATAGGCAGATTTCTACCTTTTAAAATAAGGGGAAATAGCCAATTACAAATGTCCAACAAATAATGTCTCCTAGTCACTGAAAATGTTCAAACTGACATACAAGTTGACTGTGTTTTAGAAGGTTCTATAGAGATTGATCAAAGTTGCATTATAACTCAAAATATTCCATAAGGCTTCTCACAACCCATGAAATGCCATCTCCCTGCAGCCACAGGATCTTCCCCTCTCTGTTCTTTCCATCTTATCACTAAGAGATCTCATCCCCTCTTATTAGTTTAACTAGCCACTTTCCCAGAAAGCTCTCAAATCTCCACCTCTATTTCTCATGCCCAGTGCTAAATTCCTCACTGCCCAAGACCTACCTCTACCTAGACTTTCTAACAGATCTTCAAACTCAACAGACTCCCCAGCTCAGGAGAAAGGGCCCCTGACACCAGCTGCTGACACCAGGAACTCGGCCCTCACACTTAATCCCTCCAACAACATGAGCAGGGTACCATGGGGTCTTGTCATCTGCTCCACATGTACTGCCCCCACCCTGGGCTCTGCCCACCACCTCTCCTGGCCACCTCCACACAGGCTCCCCAAGCCAGTGGAGCCCTGCTACAGGCTGTTCTCCACACAGTAGCTGCAGTTATCTTTTTAAAACATTCTTTGTAGTACATTACTCCCCTCCCGAACGATTCGGTCAAGCAGCAGCTTGTAGGGCTGAGCAGGGTACGTCTGTGCAGAGGGTGAGGGAACTACAGCGGCCCAGACCAGAGAGTCAGTCTGAGCAGGGTGAGGGGGAGCCCACGCTGGGAGAAGGGAAAAGGCAGTGGCACGAAGGATGGCATCAGAGTTCAAGCAGGCTGAGACAGTGTCCCCGCAGTGGGGTAGCCTGGCACAGGCTGTCAGAGCCCAGACAAAATGAGAAGGGTTTTTACCTGGGAGACAGCTTGTGTAAGTATCAGAACACTTGATGGGAAAGGCTGGCCCCTGCCCATGGCCAGGAGGAGAGAGAAGGCCCAGAGTGGGTGCTAGAGCCCTAGCAGGGGCCATGTGATAAGGGACAGTGACTACAGATTGGTGACCTTTGGAGAAACTGATCAAATAGATATGAAGAATAATGAGATTCAGGTTTTTTGATATTAAAGAAGGGAAGTACAAATACAGAAAGGAAGAAAACTAGAATAAATCCTGTGGTATTGAACTGGAAGTAGAGATAGGAGCATTACTTATGCTCCTATGTAAATATAAATGTAAATTTATATTTACATAGGAGCATAAGTAAATAAATATATGATATTTATTTTCAATGTAAATAAATATATGATAAATAAATATAGGTATAAACATGTGTGTACATTGTATACATGTATGCATATATGACTACAATCCCCACTCCGTCCACTGAGAGGACCTGGTTTGAGCAATGACACCCCAAAGCAATGTGCACACTTAGCACCACATCTCCTCTGAAGGAACCAGGGCTCCTTGGGGAAGTGGTTGCTTCCAGAGCTGAGGTGGGGATAGTACAAGATAAGCCTGAACATGTGGCATCAGGAAGTGAGGAACCACTCCAAGATTGATAGGGACATGTCCAAAGGTCAAGGAGCCACACTGAAGGGGCTCCCACTGGCCACAGTTGGACAATTTGAGCATTAAAATAAACAATAATAGCAATGAATTATATAACCCATTGAATAAAATAGGCAATCATGAGACCATATTGATATTTACTTAGTTATAAAGTACCTCGCACAAAATATTCACAATTACAAATGGAAAGAGTGACTTCACAGTAGAGAAGCCTGACATTCACCACTGAATCTGGTGATGAATACCTGCTGCCAGCATGGTACAAGGTGACATCACACCCCTCCTGACAGGACATACTGAGAACCCAACTTCACTTCTGTGGTCTCCCTGCCAGAGATGATAACCTGAATCTACCCATCAGAAACACCTGACAACCCAAATAGAGAGGCATCTTGCAACGTGACTAATCTGTAATCCTCCAACAGGTCAAGATTGAGTTGTTCCTGACTGAAGGTGAATAGAGATGTGCTAACTAGGACCGCACCTGATCCTAGGCTGAATCTTCTGTTATAAAGGACATCACTGGGGCGACTGGCACAATCTGAATGGGGTGTATGGGTTGGACAGTCACACTTATCCATGTGAATTTCCTGTCTGGACAAGTGGTCGTGAGGGAGAATATCCTTGTTGTAGGAAACACACTAAAGTATTTGAGGATGATGGGGCATCAGGACAGCAATTTACTTGCAGATAGCTTGGGGGGAAAATTTCTTTCTATCCTTCTTACCACTTTTCTAAGTCTGATATTGTCTCAAAACTAAAAAGAAAAGAATCCTCAATGACCTCAATCACATTTTGAATAAAATCTAATCTACAAGACTTGTGGTCCTCACCCACTTCTCCCACCTGCTCTCTGTCTGCCATATCCCAGGTCACACACAGATGCTGAGCTCTCTCCTGCCCCAGGGATGCCTTCCATGTTCCCCATCACTGGGAACACATCCCGCCACTCCAGCTCTGTCTCACACTTAGTCTCAGCTCTCTAACCACTTATTCATTCAACAGTAACTTTCACTGTGTGCCAGACACTATTCTCCATACTAAGGATGAAGGAGTAAACTAAGCAGAAAAAAAATACCTGCTCTGATGTAGCACACATTTTATCGGGGGAGACAGACAAACACCTGCTACCAACAGATCATATCCTTACTGTAGAAAAACCAACAGGTACAGAAACTGAACATTAACCACACTTGGCTAAGGCATTATGTGTATATTCTCATTAAATTTTTCAGCACCTAATGAAATGCTATTATTCTTCCCACCTGACAGATGGAAAAATGAGGCAGAGAGACCAGGTCATCTGCGCAGGGTCTCACGGTTGGTCTGGCCGTCTTCAAAACCCTTCTCCTTGCCTGCCCTATCATTCTTCCTCCTTCTAAGGTTCCAGTGGAAATAGATGTTGGCTCAGGAGCCAAGAAGATAAAGAGGAGAACTGTGTTATTTCTGAACAGATGGGGGTTTTCCACAGTGACCTACTGAATTCAGAACAACACAGAGGCCATGGGCCAGCCTGACTATGCATGCAGCCCCTCACCAGGGCCCAGACACAGGGCCTGGCACTGTATAGACTCAGTAACTGCAGCCTGGTAACTGCTAGGACTTTAAGTTACAAATACTTCAATATCTATTCAAATATTCACTATCAACTTCAAGTATCTATTCAGCCTATAAAATGGAGTTTTTTTGAAAATAAGATTTCTATATGACAGAAGCGACAGTATCAGCAAGTTACTCATCCCAGTGTAAAACATGCTGAGTTACATTCAGGGCTTTTCATGGAAGTCACTGGGAAAAGGGTAGGATGATGAACATTTAAAGGTTGTATTGAAGGGTCTGTGGCTGGTCACTGGTGCAGGTAAATGATTCTTTTATTTAATGGAAAAGAATTTAGTGTATAAAGATGTCAAAGATGGATGACTGATGGGAAGTTCTGAGAAGGCTGAAAGGAGCAGAGTGGGATGGGGACCCAAGGTAAAGGGGTTTATCTGTGTGTGGCCACAGCAAGACGCACCTGATAACCATTTGAGGAAAAGCAGTGTCATCTCCTGGCAGAGAGGGGAGGGACAGATCATAGGGTATGGAGGAGAAGGGAGAAAGTCTGAAAAAGCCATCAAAGTCTGAAAGAATGAGGTTGACAGGCAGAGTAGAAGCCCTGAAAGGTCAGAATGGTGAGGGCAATGATAAAAACACACAGACCAGGAAACCAGAAGAAAAAACTCAAAGGGTCTCAATATTTAAGTTTACACGTTAGGCTGAAGAATAAAAGCTGTTTTAAAGAAGTCACTAAAAGTATTAAATATTATAAGCAGAACTAGAATTTTTAGAGCTAAAAAAGGTCAAAAGGGATAATTAGATCCATCTTCATTTTGGTTTCTGGAATGACAGTTTTCAGTTACCTTAAAAATCGTTCTTTTAATACAAGGTCTCTCGAATAAGAAATCCAACATTGAAAACCCAGGGCTGGAGCGAATAACTGCCATGCTGACCCAGTACCCCCCAGAGCTGCTGGGCCAGATGCTGTCTGGGAATCCAGGCAAGTTCTCCACAAACAGGTCAGCCCCTTCCTTCATCAGGCCAGACCCGTAGAATCTGAAAAATTCACCAAAGTAGGCATGAGCAGCAGTCCCCCAATTTAAGAAAAAATTTTAGTTAAGCACGAAATTGGTCTTGGTTCTATTAAGTTTATGGAAACAACTGTAAACATGTCTATCATGAACACGGCACAGCTCCTGAAAGAGGCACCCAGGGGTCCTAGGCCCCGCTAGACGCAGTTTTGGGGAGGAGAAGGAGCAAGCCAAGACCCACTGGTAGGAAAAGGGACCTGGGATGCACAGTCAGCATTAAATTAAGACTCTCCCAGACTGCAACACTCAAGTAGGCTGAAAAATGAGAGAATGAAAACGCATCTTTGAGTATGACTTTTACCGTTGTTACACAAAGGAGAAGGTGCCCTGCCACATCTCAGATTCTGTCAATAGACATCTCCATACCCATTCTGGGAATAAAGAGCACTAGAGAAAATTGACAGCTCAGCAGATGCCACATACACCTTGTTATCCTTGCCATGGTCATCTCTGCCACCAGGATGAAGTCCTCTCCAGGAGAAAGCTGTGCTCCTTTGGGAATCACAACTGGTCCAGTAAAACCTTCACTTCCTCGGCCTCACTATCATACTCTAGCAGGCTGTGGGTGCCAACAGCAAAGGATCACGCAAGGAGGGTCCACGGCCCCCACGCTGGGTTGGAATCTTGCTCCCCCTCTGGGCCGGGGCCTATGGAGGGAGACTCAGCCTCTCACTGGAGTGACAGGCCCCTGGTGGTCCTCTGCTCAGATCTTGTTCCAGGCTGGCCCCTGGGCACCCTTCCCCATCAATGGCAGCCCTAGGCATCCTTTTACAGACAACCCCCACTTAGCTCTCTCATTGACCCGGGAGCCACCATGGCTCCAGCCTCACAGGAGTCCCCCTTTAGAGAGACAGTCTGAAACCCAGGCCTGCCTGAAGGTCTCTCCCAGACTGCCTAGGCCACATCCTCACATGAACCGGCCTATTTTTATTTCATTTCATCAAAGGGTAAGTAAGATCATCTTGCTCTGTTTTGTTGCGTCTATCACCTGTTTCCAAAGAAACCATTAATATTTCTGAAATGCTGAAATATTATACTCAGAAACATTCTAACAATTCCTAGAAGTAATCAGCTCTGCTGAAGCTACCCTGCCTGAGTGATGATCTCACTGAGCACAAGATCTGAAATACATACTCAACCGCCCACCATCCGTTCCCTCCATAACCAGAAGCAGATCATCTCATCTTTGCCATTTACTGCTAGAATCCGTAAAATAAATCTTCCTTCCAACCCGAGTTATTGTAAGATCATTCACAAAGGACATTTTCCTCCCCTCAATGAGTGTGTCAGAGGACAGCAACAGTTTCACTTCACCTGAAGTAGCAAAGAAGAAAAGGAAGGATAGGAAGAAGGAAGGGAGGAAAGAAGGGTAAGAGTTTTGCTTTCATTCTAAGAACCTGTATCTCAATAATTTCAAAATATTAATTAGCCTGATTTTAAAAAGAAAAACTAAAATGAGCTTCTCCATTCATATGTCAGATTTATTCCTTCTTATAGTAAAATACAGTGTTTTCCTTTCTTTCACCTTTTAGCTGATGAATTTTTTTAAACCAATTTTTTTAATGAATTTTTGCTTTCATTAAAGCAAAATCCTTCCTCTAAGGATGAAGAATTTTCTTTTATGGAGACCAATGACTTAAAAATCTATCAAGAGTCTTAGTAAAAGGCAATCTTCTGTTTTGAGAGAAATATAACATGTTATACTCATCTGCTTTTAAATAAAGAAAGAAGAGTAGTAGTAAGTTTTTTAAATAGTAGAATGAACATTTATTGTTAAGCTCTTTCCATGTATAATATCATTTAAATCCTCACAATCCCACAAAGCAGGCAATTACATTATCTCTATTTCATGGATGAGGAAAGTGTGCACAGAAAGGCTGGGTAACTTGCATCATCACACAGCCAGCCAATGATACAGATAGGCTATCCAGGCAGTCAGTCTTTGGTGCTTAAGCCCAGGGCCCCATGCACCAACCATGATAATAAACTCTTCCATAGCATGACCCTCTCCTGCTGAAGCACATACAGCAAATGTTATACCACTGGTCAAGGTGACATCATGACCAGTCGGAAGAGAAGAATAGGAGGAAGAGATGGAGAAAGATGAAAAAGAAAAAAAAGAGACAAAGGGAAAGGAAAAAAGAGAAGACTGAGAGGTAGAAAACATGACGTAAAAAGACAATGAAAAATAAAGATGGAAGAAGGAGGTATACGTCCTCAAAATAAGTCCTCTTGAGACCTGTGGCTAAAGCACAAATGCCAGAGAAAATTAAAGTAGTGACCAAGTGCAGTCATGAGTAGGGATTTATATGGTACTTATACTAGCTGATATACGTAGGCAATGCTTTCAGTACTATTCTATAAGAAAATATTAGTTCAATACAAATTCTATTAAATCTATTTATGTATTGAACAAATTCTATTAAATCTACTTATGTACATATTATTTAAAGGGACATTTTCCTTTTAAATCATCACAGAAGGACAAGGTCGGGCCTGGTTAGTACTTAGATGGAGACCACCTAGGAAGACCAGGTGCTGTAGGCATAAAAAATAAAAAATAAGGATTGTAAGCTGACAAGGTCCTTGCAATCTGTGAGGTCAATCAAGGGTTGCCTTGCCTAAAAAAAAAATAAAAAATAAAATAACAAAAATAAATAAATAAAATAAAATAAATCATCACAGAAGGAAACAAGATATTGTCACATACGTCCAGGGATTTACTTCGAATAGTCCCTTGTATGTGTCAGCTACATAAAGGGTCCCATTGGGCACTGCCCGGATGCCCATGGGTCTCCCACATGGCTCATTGCCTCCGGTTTCTAGGGAAAGAAACAGACAGGAATTGGTGGCT
Organism: Pteropus medius; assembly: GCF_902729225.1. Lineage (NCBI taxonomy): Eukaryota > Metazoa > Chordata > Mammalia > Chiroptera > Pteropodidae > Pteropus > Pteropus medius. Next base: position 4,463,595 of record NW_024340695.1, on the reverse strand, counting down.
GGTGCAAGATTCTGCCTGTGCGCCCCTATCAGTGTTTAAGCACCTCATTCCTCTCTTCTTAAATATGCATAGTACTACAGAGAATAAAAAAGACCATGGCATTGGAGGCAGACCTCGCCACCCAGTATTCTGTGGTAATGCATATTCACTGCAGGGTGCACGCTGTGGAGGTCTTTATTGCAGGGTGCCTGCTGTGCGGTGCTTACTGCAGGGTGCTCACTCCAGATGTGACTACCATGGGATGCTTACTCCAGGGTGCTTACTGCAGGGTGCCCACTGTGGGGTGCTTACTCTAGGATACTCACTGTAGGAATCCTTACTGCAGGGAGATTACTGTAGGGGCACCCACTGTGGGGTGCTTATTACAGGGGTGCGTACTGTAGGGTGCTTAGTGTGGAGTACCTGCTGTGGGATGCTTACTGCAGAGTGTTCACTGCAGAAGTGCTTACGGCAGGAGTGCCTGCTGCAGTATGCTTACTATAGGGCACTTACAACCAAATATGGAGTGGAAAAAGGCAGGTTAAAGAACCAAATGCATAGCATTATTCCATTACATATAATAGTATGTATGAGCATCCATGAACAGAAAGATATCTGAAAACTTATTCATTAAAATGCTAATCTGAGAAGACTGGAGTGATTTTTTTCTTCTTTGTACCTTTGTGTTGTTTGCATTTCACAATGAAAATGTATCATTTTTATAAAAACATTCTAGCTATTAAAATATGATAACTAATAAAAAGTCTGGACTACCAGTGTTTCAACAGTGAGATTCTTCCACTCCAGTTTTCTAAAATTAGAGTGACTTCAGGATATTTTCACTTTGATTAACAATACTAAAATTTCTGAGAAGCTAATGGAGGAAACACATTTAAGCATCCAAGTAATGACAAAGCCAACTGCTTTGCTATAGCAACACTCAAACGCCACCTATTAATCTTCTCCAAGTTACCTCAGAAGTGAACAAGGGCCTTTGCAGAATGGCAATTGGTGGGGCCCGAGAAGTAATCAGCAGGTGCCGTGGCCACTGCCTAGCTGGGAAATTGCGATGCAAGGTGAAAACCAGGCATCGTGAGGTCCAGGGACCAGCAACAAATGAAGAGCATGTGGTAACAACTAAGTCAAGCTCTCTGCCAGGTGGTCAGGGCTCTTTTTCTCCAAGGGTGAACCTAATTTACACAAGGCCATTTGGCTCCTTTCTGAATGAATGGAAGAGATGTATGTCGGGGGGACTGTTGCTGACTTACTGCACGGGCCTGACCCCAACCAATCGCATGATGGTCTGCCTCTATTTCACCATTTTCAGATTTTATGACCTGGCCATCTGCTGTACCAGTAAACATCACATCTGTTTAAAAAAAAAAAAAAAAAAAAAGAAAAAGAAATAAGCATGTTAGGCTGGGTTAGCCTAAGAACTGTGTTTATACCACCTTCTTCTACAACAGAGGTGGCTTGTTGGTGTTTTCCATCTCCAGAGAGAAAATGGCAGTTCTGAAGATGAAGAAGTGATGCTGAGAACAAAAAGTCATTGAAATGTGTAGCGATAAAACCATGGGGGCCTAGGGCATCAGCATGTGGCCTTGAACCTGACACCAGAACAAGAGTGGAGCAGACACTAGTCAGTGACAAAACCATTAGGATTTTCTACTCTCTGAAGAGCATAAGCTTTTGGGCTGGCACTCGGGGGCATGTGTTCACATCTGCCTCACAGACTGATCACATGAGGCTGATCATATCCAACTAAAAGAACTGCTAGGAGGTCCCTCGGGATAAAATTAAAGCATGTTAAGTGCTCACTTCAACAGCACATATACTAAAATTGGAAAAATACAGAGATTAACATGGCCACTATACAAGGATGACATGCAAATTCATAAAGCATTACATATTTTTAAAATGTATGTTACAGGCTCTATCTAGGGCAACCACAAAAAATGCTTTTAAAAAAGTGTAACTGATATGCTAAGGAGAGAAAATGGAATTGTATAAAACTACAAAAGGCAGAAAGAAAATGGAAGACAAAATTAAGAACAAAATACAAGGGCAATGAATAGAAAACAGTAATAAATATAGTAGATATTAATCCAAATGTATCAATTATTACCTTAAACATCAATGGTCTCAATACACCAATTAAAAGACAGAGACTTTTAAAAGTCAGAGCAGATCAAAAGAAAAAAAAGAAGACCCGATTATATGTTGTCTACAGGAAACTCACTTTAAATATAAAGACACATAAATTAAATATAAAGGAACAGGGAAAGATATATCATGTTAACACTAAACAAAAGAAAGCTAGAAAAGCTATATTAATTTCAGACAGGGCTAACTTCAGAGCCAGGAAAGTTATCAAGGATAAAAAAGGACATAACATAATGATACAGGGTCAGTTCTCCAAGAAGACATTCTTACTTCGTATAGGCCTAATAACGAATAGTCAAAATACAAGAGGTAAAACTGACAGGACCACGAGGAGAAACAGATAAATCTGCTATTAGTGTTGGAGACTTCAGAACCCCTCCATCAGAAATGGACAGGTCCTACTGACAGAAAATCCATAATGACATAGTTGAACTTAACAGCACCATGGATCAACTGGATATAATTGACATCTATCAATTATATCATCCAAACACACTAGAATATATACATTCTTCTCAAGCTTACATGGAACATTCACCAAGATAGAACATCTTCTGGGCAATAAAACACACTTTAACAAATTTAAAAGAATAGAAATTATATAATGTCTGCTCTCAGACCACAATGGAATATAAATAAACTAAGAATCAACAAGAGAAAGACAGCTAGAAAAATCCCAAAATACTTAGAGATTAAATAACACACATTTCTAAATAACACAAGGGTCAAAGAAGAAATCTCAAAAAAAACTTAAAAAATATTTTGAACTAGAAGGAGTCGCGGCTGCCCGAGCTGCACACAACAACACGCTTCTTCCTGCTGCCCCACACCAGCTAGGCCCGCTCACCTGCTGTCAAAAATGGTGAAAAAAAATCACTTACTATGATGTTTTGGGGGTCAAACCCAATGCCGCCCAGGAAGAACTGAAAAAGGCTTACAAGAAACTAGACTTGAATTATCACCCTAATAAGAATACAAATGAAGCAAGGAAATTTAAACAGATCTCTCAAGTTTATGAAGTGTTCTCTGATGCAAAGAAAAGGGAATTATATGACAAAGGAGAACAGTCATAAAGAAGGTGGAGCAGATGGCGGTTTTGGCTCCCACATGGACACCTTTGATATGTTTTTTGGAGGAGGAGGAGGAAGAATGCAGAGAAAGGAGAGGTAAATATGTTGTGCATCAGCTTTCAGTAATCTTAGAAAAATTATATAATGGTGCAACAAGAAAACTAGCTCTACAAAAATTTGTGACAAATGTAAAGGCCAAGGTGGTAAGAAAGGAGCAGTACAATGCTGTCCTAATTGTCAAGGTACTGGGATGCAAATCAGAATTCATCAGATAGGACCCAGAATGGTTCAGCAAATTCAGTCTATGTGCATGGAGTGCCGGTGCCATAAGAAACAGATCAGACCTAAAGACAGATGTAAAAACTACAATGGAAAGAAGATAGTTTGAGATAAGAAGATTCTAGAAGTTCATATGGACAAAGGCATGAAAGATGGCCAGAAGATAACATTCCATGGTGAAAGAGACCAAGAACCAGGACTTGAGCGCAGAGATATTACCATAGTTTTAGATCAGAAAGACCATGCTGTTTTTACTTGACAAGAAGATCTTTTCATGTGTATGGACACAGAGCTGGCTGAAGCATTGTGTGGCCTCCAAAAGTCAATATCTACTCTTGACAACCAAACCATAGTCATCACCTCTCATCCAGGTCAGATTGTCAAGCATGTAGATATCAAGTGTATGCTAAATGAAGGCATGCCATTTATTATAGAGCAAATGAAAAGGGTTGCCTAATCATCAAATTTAAGGCAAACTTTCCTAAGAATGACTTTCTTTCTCCTGCTAAACTCTCTTTGCTTGAAAACCTCCTACCTGAAAGGAAGGAAGTAGAAGAGACTGATGAAATGGATCAGGTAGAACTGATGAATTTTGATCTAAGTCAAGAAAGACAGCACCATTACAATGGAGAAGCACATGAGTATGACGAACATCATGCTAGGGGTGGTGTTCAGGGTCAGACTTCTTAATGGAGCCAGTGAATGACACTCACTTTTGGCATTTTATATGCAGTAGTGAATGAGCAAAAGACTATAACCATAATATGTTCACTACCTGCTATTGTTTTTTGTTTTAATATTTATAGTAGTGTTTTAAAAGTGAAATGAAGAATAAACTCAAATATAAAAGCTCAAAAAGAAACATTTTAAACTAAATAAAAATTAAAAAAAAAACAACTTATCAAAATTTGTAGGATGTAGCAAAAGCAGTGCTTTGAGAAAAATTTTCAGCATCAAATGCATATATTAGAACCAACCATCTAAGCTATCAAGAAACTAGAAAAAGTGAAAATTAAATCCAAGGTTTGCAGAAGAAAGAAACAATAAAAATTAGAACATATATCAGTGAAATTGAAAATAGGAAATCAATAAAGATAATCAACAAAACTAAAAGCTAGTTCTTTGAAAAGAACAATACTGACAATCATCTAGCCAAAAAAGCAGATGCAAATTACTAATTTCAGAAATGAAAAAGGGAACATCACTATAGACCCAATGGACATTAAAAAGATAATAAAGGAATACTATGAACGATTCTATGACCACAAATTTGATCACCTGGATGAAATGGACCAATTCCTTGAAAGACCATCTGCCAAAACTCACGTAAAAAGAAAGAGACAATTTGAATAGGCCTAATGAAAAAATGAATCAATTAATAACCTTCCAAAACAGAAAACACCAGGCTAAGATAGGTTCACTGGTGAATACTAGCAAACATTTAGGAAGAAATGATAGCAATTCTCTACAATCTCTTTCGGAAGACAAAAGCAGAAGGAATACTTCTTAACTCATTCTATGAAGCCAGCATTGCCCTAATACCAAAACCAGACAAAGTCATTATAAGAAAACTATGAACCAACATCTCTCATGAACAAAGATACAAAATTCTTTAAGAAAATATTGACAAATTGAACCCAACGATGACGTATAAAAAGAATTATACACCCAACCAAGTGGTATTTATCCCAAGTATACAAGGTTAGTTCAGCATATGAAAATCAATTAAGTAATCCACAATATCAACAGGCTAAAGAAAAATCACATGACCATATCAAGAGATGCAGAAAAAGCATTTTACAAAATCCAACAGCCATTCATAATCAAACTTTCAGTAAATTAGGAATAGAGGGAAATGTCCTCAACTTGACAAAGAACATCTATAAAAAAAAAAAATCTAGAGCTAATATCATACTTAATGATGACAAAATAGAAACTTTCCCATGGAGATCAGGAATAAGGCAAAGTTGTCCCCTCTCACCACTCCTTTACAATATTGTACTAGAAATCTTAGCTAATTCAATAAGACAAGAAAAGCTATACTGATTGGGAAGAAATAAAATCATCTTTGTTCGCAGATGAAATGATTGCCTATGTAGAAAATCCAAAAGAATCAATAACAACAAAAAACCTATTATAGCAAGGTTGCATGATATACAAAAGTCAATTGCTTTCCTATACACGAGCAATGAACAAGTAAAATTTGCAATTAAAAACAGAACACCAATTACATTAGCATCCAAAAGAATGAAATATTGAGGTCCAAATATAATAAAATATGTACAAGACCTAAATGAGAAAAACTATAAAACTTTGATAAAGATCAAAGAACTAAGTAAATGGAAAAATAACCCATATTTATAGGTATGAAGATTCAATACTGTCAAGATGTCATTCTTCCCAATTTGCTTTATAGATTCAAAGCAATCCCAATCAAAATCCCAGCAAGTTATTTTAGATATCCACAAACTGATTCTAATTTTTATATGGAAAAACAAAAAATCCAGAATAGCCAATACAATCCTAAAAAACAAAGAGGGAGCACTGTCACTACTTGACTTCAAGACTTATTACAAAGCTACAGTAATCAAGATAGTGTGGTAGTGGCAAAAGAATAGATAAAAAGATCAGTGTTTTGGAGGGGGGGGCTTGTTTTTTTTTCTCATTAAACTTTTTTTTCATGGGGTCTCAAAATGCTGTGACCTACATAAATATAGTCAACTGATCTTTGATAAAGGAGTAAAGGCAATACAATAGAGCAAAGATAGTCTTTTCTGCAAATAGTGCTAGAAAAACTGAACACCCACATGCAAAAAGAAAAAATGAATCTAGACACAGACCTTACACTCTTCACAAAAATTAACTCAAAATGAATCACAGACTTAAATGTAAAATGAAAAACTATAGAACTCCCAGAGATAACACAGGAGGAGATAACTATTTGACCTTGGATGTGGTAATGATGTTTTAGATACAATTGTAAAGGTACAATCCACGAAAAAAGAACTGATAAGCTGGACTTCATTAAAATTAAAAACTTCTGCTCTATAAAGACACTGTCAAAAGAATAAGAAGACAAGCCTCAGACGGGAAGAAAATATTTGCAGAAAACACATCTGATAAAGGACTGTTACCTATAATATGCAAAGAACTCTTAAAACTCAACAATAAAAAAATGAACAGTCTGATTTTTAAAAGGGCCACAAGACTTAAATAGATACCTCATCAAAGAAGAAATAAGCATATGAAAAGATATTCAACGTCATATACCATTAAGGAACTACAAATTAAAACAATGAGAAACCACTACACGCCTTTTAGAATGGCCAAAATCTGGAACATTGACAACACCAAATGCTGGTGAGAATGTAGAGCAATAGGAACTCTCATCTATTGCTGGTGTGAACGTAAAATTATACAGCCATTTTAGAAGAGAGTTTGGTGGTTTCTTACAAAAAGAAATATACCCCTATCATAAGATCCAGCAAATTGTGCTCCTTGGTATTTGCCCAAATGAGTTGAAAACATGTCCATACAAAAATCTGTGTGTGACTATTTATAACAGCTTTATTAATTATTGCCAAAACTTGGAAACAACCAAGATGTCCTTCAATCAGTGAACAGATAAACTGTAGTACATCCAGACAATGGACTATTATTCAGGAATAAAAAGGGAAGAGCTATGAAGGCATGAAAAGACATGGAGAAACCTTAAAGGCGTATTACTAAGTAAAAGAAGCCAATTTGAAAAGGCTACATGCTGTATGATTCCAACTATATAAAATTCTGGAAAAGGCAAAACTACGGAAGCAGTAAAAAGATTAGTGGTTGCCAAGGGTTGAGGGGAGAAAGGGATAAATAGGCAGCACACAGAGGATTGTTAGGACAGTGAAACTGCTCAGCATGATACTAAAACAATGGACGCATTTCATTATACATTTGTTCAAACCCATAGAATGTAAAACACCATTAGTGAACCCCAATATAAACTATGGAATTTGGGTGATGATGACATCTCAGTTGAAACAAATGTACTGTCTGGTGTGGGATGTTGGCAGGAGGCTGTGCATATGTGGAGATAGGGGGTATATGGGAAATCTCTGTCTATTTTTAGAATAAAAATAAAGTCTAAAAATAAAGTCTATTTTTAAATAAATTAAAGCCTGTTAATCGAGTACCTGGTGCCTCCCTCTACTGTTAGCAACATGCTGGCCATCCAAATGACAACTTCCAAATGAGGCAACACCTGCAGGAGCTAACTAGATAGGTCCTGACTGTGTGTCTAACGAGAAATGTCATCAAGAATATAACCAGCTTTTATACACCAATGATGAACTTGCAGAAAGAGAAATTAAGAAAACAATCTCATTTACAATTGCATCAAAAACTATAAAATACCTGCGAATCAAATTAACCAAGCAAGTAAAAGACCTGTTCTCAGAAAATTATAAGTCATTGAAAAAAAGAAATTGAAAAAGATACAAATAAATGGAAGCATATACCGTACTCATGAGTAGGAAGAAACAACATCATTAAAATGGCCGTACTACCCAAAGCAATCTATAGATTCAATGCAATCCCTATCAAAATGCTAATGACATTTTTCAGAGAGATAGAACAAATAATCCTAAAATTTATATGGAACTATAAAAGATTCCAAATAGCCATGGCAATCTTGAGAAAGAAGAACAAAGTTAGAGGTATCACACTACCTGATATCAAACTATACTATAAGTCTATAGTAATCAAAACAGCATAGTACCGGCATAAAAACAGATACATTGATCAATGGAACAGAATAGAGGACCTAGAAATAAATCCACACTTATACACTCACTTAATATATGACAAAGGAGGTAAGAATATACAATGGGGTAAAGAAAGTTTTCAATAAATGGTGTTGGGAAAATTGGACATATATATGCAAAAAAAAAAAGAAGCTAGACAACCTTCTTACATTGTATACAAGAACAGACTCAAAATGGATTAAAGACTTAAATGTAAGACAAGAAACGATAAAAATTCTAAAAGAAAACATAGGCAGTAAACTCTCTGATATTACTAACAGGAATTTCTTTCTCGCTATATCTGCCAGGCAAGGGAAACAAAAGAAAAAATAAACAAATGGGACTACATCAAACTAAAAAGTTTTTGCACAGCAAAGGAAACCATCAACAAACCAAAAAGACTGATTGGGAGAAAATATTCACAAATGATACATCTGATAAGGGGTCAATATCAAAAATATATAAAGAACTCATTCAACTCAACAAAAAAACAAACAATCCAATTAAAAAATGGGCAAAAGATATGAATAGATACTTCTTCAAAGAGGAAATACAGATGGCTAATAGACATATGAAAAGATGCTCACAGTCACTAATCATTAAGAGAAATGCGAATTAAAACCACAATGAGATATCACCTCACACCTGTCAGAATGGCTATCATAAATAAATCAAAAAACAAATGCTAGTAAAGATGCAGAGAACAGAGAATCCTCATACATTGTTGGTGGGATTGCAAATTGGTACATTCGCTATGGAAAACAGTATGGAGGTTTCTCAAAAAATTAAAAATGGATATACCTTTTGACCCAGCAATTGCACTTCTGGGTATTTATCCAAAGAAAACCAAAACAATAATTTGTAAAGATCTATGCACCCCAATATTCATGGCAGCACAATTTACAATAGCCAAGATATGGAAGCAACCTAAATGCCCATCTACAGATGATTGGATAAAGAAATTATGGTTCATATATACAATGGAATATTACTCAGCCATTAAAAAATAAAATAAAATTCTACCATTTGCAATGACATGAATGGACCTAGAGGTTCTTACGCTGAGTGAAATAAGTCAGACAAAGATAAATATTCTATGATTTCACTTATATGCATAATCTAAGGAACAAAACGAACAAACTAATCTAAAACAGACTCACAAATATAGTGGACAATTTGGTGATGGACAGAGTGGAGGGGTTTTGGGGGGCTGGGAGAATAGGGTGAAGGGTTAAAAAAGTACAAATTAGTAGTTGATAGATGGTCATGGGGATGGGGAGCGTGGCATAGGGAATGCAGTTAGCATTAAGGTAATGGCTAGATGTAGGGCCGAGGGAGGGAGCAATTGGGGGGATCGTTTTATGAACTATATAGATGTCTAACCAATGTACTAATACTTGAAACTATTTAAAATAAATAAATTAATTTTTAAAAAAAAGGAGAAGAAGATAACCAGCTCCTTTATCTGGTGACACAATAAAAGGAGATGTTAGCCCAAGTGGAAAGGAAAAAGACAAGAAAAACATTCTCTTTGAAAGGTTTTAAAAAATCACTTTAATTCCTCGAAGTTTGTTTTAAATATCAATATTTAATTTTTCACCAAAAAAATCCCATAAAATTTGTAAAATTTATCAATAATAAATGTCAATGTCTTTTTAGAAGAAATACAAAGTTCTATCATGAAGCACCTATATACTTCTGGAAGTAATTTTGACTTTGCCAGCCAAACAAACAACTGCAGAAATGCACCAGTCTTTGGGTCCCACATTAAACAGCAGGCCTGGGAAAGCCAAGCTGGTCAACATCACCACAGGAGCAGCCCTGACCTGCCTTCAAAACAAAACAGAGGAGCACTCCAGATGCAAGGGTTCACAACTACTCCACGGAAAACACATTGTACTAAGGAATGAGGAGCAGAGTGCCAGTTAAGCTGTTCAGAAATCCTCACACCATTTTAAGTTCTGCAACCTTTTCATTAATTTTATTTTTTGATTCCTAAGCTTAATTCTCACTGACAGAAAATGCCTTGTTTCGGGTGGTTAGAGACTCAAGTATTAGAACCAAACCCAATTCTAGTTCTTAGGTTTGGGCAAGCCTGAAGAAGATAGCTAACCTTAAATATACCCACCATTGTGAACTTTAAAAAAAAATGGAAATATTGAGAATCATTCATATTCTTTTCAAAAACGAAATGTATACAAAGATAAACTGAGCTAAGAAACAATGATCTATCAAGTAATACCTGCTAACTTTGATAAATGAACTAAACATAATGAGTCCAACACTTTGAACAGAATAAAGTGCTCCATAGACATGAACTCAAAATCACCCAGTACTAAAATGGCCCACAACTGGGAGAGCCGAGATGCTCCCAAGGGGTGTCTGCTCAATAAGCATATGCACATCCCACATCTGCCGCTAAGGTTTCCCCCAAGGGCAGGGTGCCATTGTGGCTGCTCCTACAGAATCCCCACTTCAAGCAACAGACAGTCCCGAAGTCACCCCAGACTCTTAAGTTCCAAGGTCTACTTACCCTCAATATTTGCTATGGATTCTGGCCCAATGAGTTGATTTTCAAATAGCCTTTCCACTTGTCGTAACTTCGTATTTGGTTGAGAACACCAAGCAAAAGAGGGCGTTCTTTAAAGCTGTAAAATAATACAATTATAGGAATTTGTTTATAGGAAATATATGAAGAGAGTGTTTACTAAGGATCTATGACATACATAATTCAGTTTGATAAACAAGTTTCATTCCAATAATATCTTTATTTGCCAGAAATACAAAGATTAAGAAAAAAACTGTCCTAGGATATCAGAAAGTCATAGTACTAAATAAAAATGAAAATATAAACATGGCTAATACAATAACTTTGGCAATCATCTGCTGCCTGAGAACACTCCAGGGCTTCCACCCACCTGAGCTTCTCATTATTGGTCCAATGCCTAACAGCTGGCTAGACTTCCTCACACCCTCTGATCACACACCCTGGCATTTATAGTCCCAATGGTTGCCCTCTCATGAAAGTTCAACAGAGCTGGAGAGGAGCCATGTTGACATTTCACAGCTGACAGCCTTGCTTCTTGCTTCGTGAAGAAGACATAACACACAATAGGGAGCTATCCTGGGACTGGAACCACTGCCCCATTGTCCAGCACAGGCACACTCTCAGGACCCACTTGGCTCCTCTCTAAAGCTGGACTCCACTGGCTCCTGGATCTCTCCTTTCACACAGACTGGGCTCCAGGAACTCTTCTCTCTCCTCAGGTCCTTCCCATCCACATGCAAATATGCTATTTCTCCTAATCCCCCAGCAAATCATGCTGATGCCACTGCCAAAAGAAAGACATCATTGAACCCCTTCACTCCATGTCCTCTGCTACCACCCTAGTCCAGGCCACCATCTCTCCCCTGCTTCCTCCCTTGTCCCCTACAGTCTATTGTCAACCCAGCAGTCCACAGGAGCCCTGCAGTTAGATCACAGTATTTGTCTGCTCAATGCCCTGCGACAGCCCTACCTCACCCAGAATGTAAGTCCTTGCAGTGGCTCTTAGCCCTATACCATCTGGCCTGTCACCTCTCTCACCTCCTCTCCCAGTAGTTCATTCTGCCTCCATGCCAGCCCCTCCCTACTGGTTCCTGACTATACTAGTAATCTCCTACCTTAAGTCCTTTGCACTGGCTGTTCCCTCTACCCTCACCTTCTCAGTGAGGCTTGCTCTGACCACCCAATACAATATTCAATACCTTCCCCAAAAGCCCAGTCTCCCCCACCACTCTACTTGATTCATTCTATTAGCCCTTTTCAGCTTCTCACTTCTGTTATTTTATTGTCTGTCTATCCCCAACAGAGCACATGAGATCAGGAAATTATTCCACGTTTTTTGCTGCAAGCACCTGGCATACATGAGGCTCCCAAAGAAGACTGTAGAAGAGGTGGGAGTGAGGATTATGGGAAGGGGGGTTTATCTCCCAATTCCCCTCCCATTTGCCCTACAGCAAGGCAGTTTCCTAGCCAGCCCACCAGAGTGGGAGAACTAAGGGAAAAGGGTGGGCTGATGATGTGGAATGACAGAAAAGCTCTGTCTTGCTGGCAAAGCACTTCACCCTTGCCACCAGCTATGAGTGGGCACCTCTGCAGGACACAGCACAACTTCCCTCAAATTAAACTGCCCCTCCTTCACTCTCTGCCAGGCTCCCAATTCTGGCTTTCTACCTATTTAATAAAAACACTCTTGGTTTAACTAGGAGTTTTATTTCCAAAGGAAGAACAGAACTGCAACTTTCATGCTTTCATGAAAAAAAAAGCCTGTGCTATATAGTTGAACACACCTGGGTTCAAATTCTGAAAGGTTGCACTTCCCAAGGTACATGTGAAGACTGAAGAACACAGACAAGCATAGAAAGTCCAAGGATAGAGGACACTCAGCCAGCCCTTCTCATCCAGTCCTTGGACCTTGCCTTTTTCTCTACACACAGGACATCCCTAGGAAATATTTGTAGAATCAAACCAATTAGTATATCCTACACTATCCCTACCCAAAAGGAGCCTGAGTATTATCTCAATAGGAAGACAAGAAAAAACTCATCTGAGAAAATACAAAGGACTGGCAAGAAGGGCCCCCACTCCTGCAGCAGGGTGGCAAAAGCACAAGCAACAGTGACCTCAGGAAACCCAAATCAGCACTCATGGTCAGCCAGGCCACATGGTCTCTGGTTAAAGCCAGCAAGCTGTTAACTCTTATTAACTCCTGTAAACTCACATTAATTCCTGCTAAATGTATTCTGAAAGATATTGGTCAACATCCTCCAGAAATCAGGATGTCACTTTTGTTATAACAGTCCTCCAATCTTCCAAAAAGGAAAAGAAGGTGGCTTTAGATGGCTGATTTTGGGCAAGGCCCCACAACCTTCCAGGTGACTTTGCTCCCTAGAACTAAAACCACTGTATAAAAATCCACTCTGGAAGGGTCTAGAGTGTCCAGGCCTTGGCCCATTCTCAATCTTATGCAAGCTAATTGTGTTTTAACAACACCTTGTACCTTTACTAATTCTAAATCCAACAGCAAAAAGTTGACTCTTCTAACATACGTCAATCTAAGATCAGAACTGTGTCCTCTTTGTATCTAATTGGATACCTGCCTCAAGCATAATAGGTGCTGAATGCATTTTTAGTGAACTGAACCCAATCTAAAACCTTAATTTTATTTACAAAACACCAACACATTGTACAGTTGTATATATTATATTCACTCTATAATGAATTAATGAATGGTTCTTTCTGAAGTTTCTAAAACCTTACATGGACTCACTTAAACTTCAGACAGCTCACCCCTCTGGGCGGTTGCAAGGAAAAACAGGAACTTACTGAACCAGATTGTGCAATCCACTTACACCACCTCGACATCAATGTCAGAAATCATACCTATAAGAACCTGGCTCTGCATCACTATAATTAAAAATGTGAATACATTTCATGGACCTCCTAATTGTACACTATTTTTTCAAGTTATAATGAACGGCATTACTCAAAGGTCCCCACTGATGAATGGTAACTTTGGAAAAAGAGAACACTAATTACAAGTTTTTTAAAAATCAGTTACTTATAAAATTTAAACCAGGTAACTTAAACTTAACCTTCATTTGTATCTGCTTTTGCCACTTCATATGAATTCAGGTCACTTGTGTCTAATACTGAAGCTTCTCTTATTTGGGATTTTTCTGATTTTTGTTTTTGGTTTACACAGCTTTGTTTTTGAAACAAAAACATGGGCAATACCATGTATATATTCTGTGGAACATCTAATTCAACATAAAATGCAGGCACCAAAGAAATCTCACATCTCTATTTCTCATAATAACTTACCGTTCAGACCAGATTGGTTTAATTACTCTAGAAACCATCCCAGCCTATTATATTTTGCTGGGTAACACCTCCCGAGAATTGCTGGGACAGGTCACCTGACAGGCTGTGGATTTATGAGAGAATCCAGCAGCATTATGGCTACAAGCAGGGAAACAGCAAGGGAGACAGCTAGCATCAAGAATGTCACTCGGAAAACTCTACCAGTAAAGGAGCTACCAAAAATAAAACATACAAAGGCAATTAGCAGAGGCTCAGATGGTGACAAGCTCGGCTGGTCCTAAAGCTCTTTTAGTAGGAGCAGGCCTCTCACCCAGTTTGCCCACTACAAGGCTGCCAACCTCTATGGCTTGCGATTAAACTTTAGCACTGTTTGCAAGCATTGGCAAACATGCTTTTTTTTTTTTTTAACCTTCCAGCTGTGTGGAGCACTCTTAACAGTAATTTTCCAGAGAGCATGATAGGCTGTATCTTGAACCCTCTAACAGTTTTAAAGAGAAAAAACACAAAACGTAATGGAGTAAACAGTTGCAATAAGGGAAAGGAGACACTCATCTACTTGGTAGACAGGTGTTTCCCAAAAGCTACTATTTCCTGGCACATGTATTCAAAGAAGCAACACTCAGTACAGGTTTCTCAGGTTTTATGGATAAACAACAGAGTCAAATTCGTGAAGAGATGGAAGCAGAACAACTTCCTGAGCATCTAATTCCCCAGGCATTTGCAGACCATACCGTTAAGAACTCAAAGGTAATCCCTGCTCTTCCACCTGGAATAGTCTGACAAATACTGACAGTTATTTACGAAGAATCTATAAAATTACAATTTCAAGTCATCTCTACTAAAGCCTTAGGAAGATCTGAAAGCTACCTTGGGAATCTTGCATTAAAATTTTGGACAAATGACCAACAGTGACTAAAAATCTCTCTCAAACGATTCTCATATACATCATTCTCATCTGGTAAACAAGTTAGCACACTTAGCCTCTTGCTACTAAATAAACTTTACAAGATCATGAGTCGCTTACGTTAAGTGCATTCAAATTTACTAAGCACTTGACATAAAGATTAACTCAAAGTAAATAAAATCATGATCTCCTAAGATGGAGATCATCTTTTTCTATACATGAGGGGGAAAAAAGGTGAATTAAAGAAAAAAATCAAGACTTACACTTAACGAAACTAATTTAAGGGTAGTATTTTGTATCATTTTGACAGGATAGTCTTCTGCTGCATAAAACTGTTCCAGGTAGAAATATGGGGGCCTGGGTACCAGTCCTAACCTCCCAACAACCAGCCAAGCCACTGCAGGTGAGTTTCTTCACCCAAAGCCCAATACTCCCTTCTGTGAAATGTAGTGTGGGACAGAGAATCTCAAAGTCCTGCCCAGTTCTGAATATGCATGATTTTATTAAATAAAACAGAAAACAAAATAAATCATTCTGTTTCTATAGGGGTAGGTGGAAATGAAAGGCAAAGAGAAAGACATGCAAAGGAAGGGAGAGGGAGAGGCTTTCATAGAATGTCATCCTTTAGACATTTAAGACAGCACAACTAAAGAGTGTTTGAATTCTGCCAACAAACTGTGTGGGCAGAAAACAGGTTCTCCCCTAGAGCCTCTAGAAAGGAACACTGCCCTGTGACACCTTGATTTCAGCACACTAACCTGTCCAGGACTTCTGACCTCCAGAACTATAAGATAATCAATCTGTGTTGTTTAAGCCGCTAAGTGTGTGGTCATTTGTCATGGCAGCCATAGAAAACTAAATACGTTTTTCTAATTAAACTAGTTTTATTAGTTTAATAATAAAAGTGGGACGCTGCTGTAACAAACACATGAAAACATGGAAGTAGCTTTGGAATCAGGCTGTGGATACAGGAATTTTGAGGAGGAAGATAGAGAAAGTCTATATTTCTTTGAACAGACTATAGAAGAAATATGACGTTAAAGAGACTCTGGTAGCAAGAGCTCAGAAGGAAGTAAGGAGCACAGTAGAGAAAGCATATATCATCTTAGAGAATATCTAAACTGTCAGGAACAGACTGTTAGCAGAAATATGGACATTGAAGGCACTGCTGGTGAAGGCTCAGAATGATGTCAGGAACAAGTTATTAGGAACAAGTTATTATAAGAAAGAAAGTAGATCCTTGTTATATGGTGGCAGAAAGCTTGGTTGAATTGTTCCTTGCAGTGATATGGAAAGCAGAACTTGTAACTGATGAACTAGGACATTTTAGCTGAGAGCATTTCCAAGTAGAGTTGAGAGTGTGGCTTCATTTCTTCTTGCTACCTTCTCCTCTAGAGCAGGACAGCATAGGGGACAATGCTAACCAGTTCTTTTATACTTTTGTCATTTTCCCTTTGCCGATGAGAATTCTAATAACCTAAAAGAATGAATTTTGTTCCTAACTTCCTTCTCTTCACTCACATGAGGTTTAAAACTCACCCCTCGCCAGGTAAAATGCCAAGTTGTTAGTCTTTACCTCCTTTGCTAGCTGGGAAAGAAGGTGGTCCAGTCCCACAGATCCTGTCAGAAGAAGCCGAGAGAGCCCAGGGTCCTGGAAGAGGAAAGGAAAAGAAAAATCAGGCCAACCCCTCCCTCCCAGCCCTATCTTCAAACCCCAGGGCCACACAACCTTCTTCTAAGGTGACTAATTGATGCTGATCAGGTGTATAAAAACACAGTGGATAAAAATGCATCTCTGGCACAGATCAGCTATTAATCCACACGATAGAAGGTTAATACAACCTAAAAGGTCTACAGCAGTAAAAGAGTAAGGGCCATGACGAGAGTAATGATAAAAACAGTGACAACAATGTGCCATGTAATGTGCTTTATTTACATGGGTAACCAAGCAGAACTATGTATCTCTTTGCTTTACAAACAAGGGAAGTGGACAGAGAAAGCACAAGTGACTTGCCCATAGCCCAATGGAAGAGTACGAACAAGTGCCAGGTCTGACTCTAAGCCTGTGATCACCATTAGCAATACCGCCTGCCAGAGTCAAGAAGACAGGGAGAGGATACCGGGACCTAGAGCCCTCAAAGTCAGAGTTCAAAACACTCATTACCAAATTTAATGGTGGTTTGCCTATTCTGGACATTTCATATAAATGAGATCAAACAATACTTCTGCGAGTGGCTTCTTTTGCTCAGAATAATGTTTCGAGATTTACCCAAGTTGCAGTATATATCAGGACTTTATTCCTTTTTATGGCTCAATAATATTCCATTGCTAAATACAGACCACAATTGGTTTAGCCACTTATCTGCTGATGGACATGTGGGTGGGAGGGGGAAATGAGGAGTGATTACTTAATGCACATAAGGTGTTTCATGGGGTGATGAAAAAGTTTTGAAACTAGGGAGCTGGTGATTGTCCAACACTAATAACACTTAACTTACACAGTCTAAGAAGGATAATTTTGTTATGTTAAATTTCACCTCAATTTAAGAAAAAAATTAACAGTGATGAAAATGTGGTGATTGTTGCAAAACTCGATGAGTATACTAAAGACCACTGAATTGAACATTTTAAGTGGGTGGATTTTATAGTATGTGAATTATATCTCAAAGATACTTTTTTAAAAAAAAGTCAATGACTCAACTATGCAAACTGCCACTCCAGAGGCTGGGACACTGTAACTCAAGTGATTTTCTTTAAGTGGCTTAGTTTTTCAACATAATGGAAATAACAAAGTATCTGTACAGTAAGGCAGGGCTGTTTACAAGTGGCAGCAATGACTTTGATCATGTGGTTCTTTCAAAAGCAGAACCTTGAAGAGAGACAAATGGTCAAGATGTGTGGCTGTCAGTGGTGAGTGCTGACCACTCTGGCATTCTGGTAGGGTCTAACAGAGAGAGGAGTCCCTTTCCTTAAAGGAAGCTGATACAATCACCCCTCCCCACCAAGGCAGAGAAGCAGTCCCTTGGGAGAAGCTCCACTGTGCAATCTGTCACCATAGGGCTGTCGTTAACAAAATGGTGACACTCTGGCCAAAGTGCTACTTTACCTTTTTCATACCTAACATGATTCTACATAAAACAGAATCTTCTCATTTGTCTTAGACTCCTATATTGTTAACTCTCCTTTACCACACTGTAGCTTACATCTTTTTAATCTAAATTTACTAATCTGATTCAGAGCTTGTGACATCCTACTTGAATATCTGGCTGCCCCTTCACACAATGGTAAAAGGCTCACTTATCTCCAAAAAAAAAAAGTCCAGCCAGAACTGAAAGCATCAGTGCTGATAACTAGAAAGGCAGCCAGAAGTCCAAGATGACCTGTGTCCCACATGGCCTATCCCTGCTGAAGACCTAACTAACGCCCTCTTACAATCACAAACTATAAAAGCTGAAGAATTTAGAGGCCACCCAGTCCGGTGCCCATAAGACTGGCCAGCCCCTGGATCACCTATACCAAATCATCAGGGTGGCTTTAAACAAGGCCCAGAGATTCAGAATGGCAGGTCCAGCAGGGGCCTAGAAAACCTTTTTTTTTTTTAGTATGCTTCTGTTGTTCCTGATGTGCAGCTGGACATGACCAACCTTATCTAATTCCCTTCCCAGTGAAAGAAGTCTGGTGATCATCAGCTAGCCTCTATTGGAAAGTTCTGTGCTCACATTTTACAAATAGCACCTTAAACTCCTTGAGTAGTCCAATGGAACTTTCTGTGATGACAGAAATAGAGCAGCCACTATCCACATGTGGCTACTGAGCACTTGAAATGAGACTAGCATGTTACATAAATGAGCCAAAGACCACCTCTGTCAATCAGACCCTAGGTTGTTTATTTCTTCATTGCAGGCTGTGAGAACCATTAGCTCAAAAGGCCCACCAGTGCCAAACTCCAACTTTTACATATTCAATTATTTTTTAAAATAGCCCAAACAAGCAAATATTTAGCGATTTAGAGTTTGCCTGCTTTGCATAATCTGTGAAAACACACCTGACAGCTGTTGCTCATTGATAAGAGGGCCTTGCCCCAGCCACTGCTGCCCTTGGAACTCTCTCTGATCCAGAGACTCACCTTGACCAGGGAGCCCTCTCTTCATTTCCCCTCTCCTTCGGAGTTCCTTGGCCCTCCTCCCCTTAGGATTGTGGCCCATTTCCGCTGTGAGATGTTCCCCATGTGCAATCCTGTCAATGTCACCTAAGAAAGCTCATATGTGCTGCTGCTACCTCATAGTCATATCTTTTTCCTTGATCAGCCCCCAAATCCCTCAAACTCCCTAACAGAGCACAAATGAGAAACTGAATTTTTAATTTTAGTTCATTTTAATTAATTTAAACTTAAACAGCTGAATATGGCCAAGTGGCTATGACATCAGGCAGCAGCCTTATTTACTATTTTTTCACTTGTAAGCATTTAATAATCACTTATATACATGTGCCAGGTACTATGTAAGGCCCTGAGAAAATAGCCATAAATAAAATAAAGTGTCCTGCCCTCTTTGTATTCTAGTATAAATAAGCAAATGCCAGACAGTGGAAGAACAATGAAGAACAATACAGCAGGGTCAGGGGCACTACAGTGATGCAGAGGGCTGTGATCACACACAGGGGTCAAAGCAAATAATCTCTGAATAGAGATATTCAGTGAAGCTGGGTGAAATCAAGTATCTGTGGCAGAGCAACACAGGCAGAGGAAACACAGTAGAACTCAACAAATTCTTGGCATATGAGTAAAGCATACATGCATAAAAGAATTAAAAGTCCCCATTCCCATGCCTTGATTACAGAGGCAGAATGACCATAGCAGAGAGCCTGAGACAGAATGAGTGAGTGGAAGCTGCTTAAACAGGTCAGGCACACTGCCAGGGCAGATCCCACAGAGCCCTGAAGACCAGGGAAGTGCCTGCCAGCAAGCACGGTCAATGTCCAAAGAGGCCAGAATACAGAGCATTTCCCTAATCTTTTACGCAAGGATCTTGGCTGCTCAGGTCATCTCATGCAACATGTTCTAAGAAACATGCTTTCCCCTGGCTCACATCGACTAGGTACAGTTCTGCCCTCAGGTGCAGCAAATCCTTGCCCTCTCAGACAGCCCTCCCTAGAATTGATGCCTGAGGTCACACCACCCTCAGTTCTTTCCTCTCCAGGCAACGAATTCCCAGTCAGTCCTATGGGAGTACTGCAGATGGTAGAGCTTGTAGAACATTCTCTTTCCTGGTTGTTTTCCTATTTCTCAAAGTCCCCCATAAAATGTGGTGCCCACAAATCAAAGCAAAGTTCTAGTCTAAACCATAAACTGTCACTCCACAAAATGGGGTTAGTTGCCAAAACTGAAAAATAAGGAAATTTCACAGAAAAATTTGAGTTTCCAGCTTCTCTTTAAAGTAGCAAATCTGTGCCTATAAAACTCAAATTGCAGGGCAGCCGCACAAGTATTTTCACTCTTCAGACATGCATGCACTTTCCTTTCCCAGCCCCACACTTGCTGCAGACAGTACCACATCAGGCTGGTACAAAAACCAATGGGACTGACACCAAGACCAGGTGCTGGAATACAAAAATTTTCAGAAAATGGTAGGTAGCAGGACTGCAGCTCTCTGGAGGCATCTGAGTCCCTGATTGTCTGTTGTAGAGTCCTTGGGGTGGGGGTGGGGTGTTCTGTACCCATACAAATTTACTTTAGCCCAAGGTTCATTAACTTTTTGGCAGGCCTATCTCACTGCTGGTTCCTGCAAACTCACAATTACAATTCTGCCTTTCCTCCATGTGTTGCCTCTGCATACCTGCATTATAAAGGACACTACATTTATCCCTATCCATTTTCAATTACAAAGCCCATCACATCATACTCTCCTTCCTAATCTGTGCTGACACATTCAGGAAAGCTGTCAACTTACTTTCTAGGTACAGTCTGGGAAATCAACTTGTTTGCCCTAATCTCTTGGAAGAGGCCCAGGTGATCAGCTCACCTCCTTGAGGACATCTGAATCCTAAAATTTCCTACATCTCCAAGGACAAGAGACGTTACTCTGATGCAACAGGATTTAACCATTACTGTTGACTCAGTCACGATTTACAAAATCCTGTTCTTTCACCAGCCAAATATGATGGGGGTTCTCTAACCCCTTCTGTACCAGGACATCAGAGCCTCAAGTCATGGTCTAAAGTCCTGACCAACAGACCCTGTGAGAGCAAAAACGACCTGTGATTCTTGTAGAAAATCTATAAGCCCCAAATCCACAAGGACCAGAACCCCAGGTGTCAAGGTAATCCCTGAAAATTGAGAAAATCAAACAATAGAGTCAAACAGTCTTTTTAAGTGAAGCACCTTGAAATTGTTCATCTTTCACAGTCGTTTATACTGGGGCTCTTAGACTATAGAATTCTTTATTTTAGCATTGAAAATAACTAAGAAGTTAAAAGAGCCACTCGAAACCACACACCTGGGGGAAAGAGCTAAGATTCCTAACTCCTCATGACTTCATGAATTTATGATAGCCCAATCTGTCTCTCTACACTGCACCCCCTACTCTTCAGTCTTAAAAAGGAAAAAGGAAAATTGACCTAGTAGAGAATTTTAATTAGTCTAAAATCCTTTAGAAAAAAACTATTGAAAAAGCAGCTGTTAAATTTTCAATGTATTCACTCTTCAGTCCTAAAGAGTTATGTGTGGACATTAAACAACTATTCTCTCTTCCCAGACAGAACTATGTTTCACAAGGGAAGGAACAGTTTCAGAGTTACAATCATTCTGACAATAAAGTTTCTAAAGCATCTGGGGAAACTGATGTCAAATAATACTAATTACAAGCTTGCACTGGTATGTTAAAGTGCTTAGCTCATCTATGTTCTGCACTGAATAAAAAGATTTAATGCCTGCATTCTCCATTATAGCTAGAACACAGAAATTTAAGAACTTTGGCATAAAACCTATTTCCAAAGCATAATTTTAAAAATATGCTTCTCAATCATTGTCCAGCTGCCAATTCTATCCTCCTTTACTCATTTTCATTTCTCTTTGACTTCAATATTCTGTAACTTTATATAAACTACATCACTCACACAGACCTCAACAACCTCATCCATGAAACAGCTAACACCACCTTCACGCCAAGAGTCAGAAGAAGGTCAAGGTATTGCTAGGTGTCCCTTCCACTAAAATCTATTGTCTTACTTCTGTTAATTGAATAATGTATCTTTCAAGGCTTTTATTCTGTTTAGCACATCTAAAGTTTATCCTGTGATTGTCAGGGTTCTACTTGCTTCAGATTCCCTTACTTCAATCACTATACACAATACTTTCATTTCTTGTGGTGAACCTTCAACTTCTAAGGTAATCAAGAAGACAATAAGATGAACTACTAAAAATGACCACAAAAGAAACGAAATATAGAGGAAAATCACGAGACAAATAATTAAAAACAACAAAAAAAAAACATAGCATTATGATAATAAATGCAGAAAGGAAGGTGGGTGATAAGAACTCACTATGAAAGAGACCATTACATATATATAGAAAAGGGATCAAACAAGTAAGAGAAAGAGGAAAACAGAAAAAATAAGAACAATGTTCGACAAGAAGTCAAGAAACTATCTTAAATGAACACAATGTAAAAGGCGCACTGTAAAAAAACAAGCAGCAGATGATGACTTTGGAACATCCAATTTACCCTGCCATTAAGTCAGAAATCCCCACAGAGAAATTGAAAAACAATTTAACTCTGCCCCTGTGCCCCAGGGCCAAGAGTGTCAGAGGAATCCAGCTGAGAGTTGGACCCATCCAACAAGTGACCTCAGATGCTGTATACCTTGGTTTCCAACACACTGCACCTCATGGCAAACTCAGGGCCAAGCTGTGTTTTCGTTTTTCATGTAAAAGTGTACACAGCAATACCTTGTTTTAATGATTTCTGTAGTAAAGCATTGCCAGTCCTTGCAAATCCCTTCTAAAAAGCTCTTCAGTCATCAGCAGAAGATGATTTCACAATATCCACAGTCAATCAAGCAACCAACTTGTCCCTCTCTGCAAAGGTCAGCATTCAAAGTCCTGCACCCTTGGAAGCCTCTGAGTCCAGGTCAAATCAGGATGGTTGGTCATCCTACAGTCAGGACTATATCATGTTCCTGACCTTTCCACTGACCCCAGGAGTCAGATATTACCAAAAAGTCTTCTCTGTAAATCGCATTTTAGAGCAAAAACGCTCCTGCTATAGTATAGCTGTCCTTCAAGGATCACGAGGAGCGACCCGAACATTTTTTCAGACCTCCCTTCAGGACAGTGAAAGCGTGGGGCCAGGAAGACTCGGGCCGTGGCTAGGTAGGCTGTCCCCGGGAATCAGGTGAGCCAGCGGGAAGGACAGCACGGAAGGGAACGGGGAGCGGAGGAAAGGCGAGGAAGCCATCGCTCTGGAAGCTGGGGCGGGAGTGAGGGGCAGGAGGGGCAGGTGTGGCTTTACGTGGTCTTGGGACAGAAAGCCAGAGATAACGCCGCGATAGGGCGCACAGTGCGACGAAAGTCTCCAGGACCCGGCAGGTGCATCCGCTTGATCAGAGACCGTTTCTTCCCCATAAAACGAGTTTTGCCGAGGATATTAAATGACACGGTGTAAGCCCAAGGTTGGCATCAAACTGACCCTGCTGCTGTAACTGCCATCATCGTTTCTGGGAGTAGACTCAGCAGCTCGCGGACCAGGTCTAGGAGCCCAGCCTATCTCTGGTCCTTTGCCTCAGGGGTCTGGCCATCGTCCGTGATGACCTGTGGCCGCGAGGGCCGGAGCTGCCGCAGTCCGTCCGCCTCACTCATGCTGCGACTGCCACAACCGGCTGCAGGAGCGGCTCCTAGACAGACTAGTGCGGTCCCGAAGGCCGCCGCGACCCGCCCCGCGCCTCGCACCACCCCTTTCTCAGCCGCGCGCAAAAGTGACGTGTCTGGATCCGCCCCTTCCGGTCGCTCGTCCAGCTGCTTCCTGAACGTCTCTCAGCGAGTTGTCAGGCAAATTCGAGAGTGTGGAACGTCAAGTTTCCCCCAGCCGGACCCGGGTCTTGGAAGCCGGACCCAAGTGAGAGCCTTGGTCAGCGCCGGCCTCTGGAACTTGGAACGCGCGCGGCCCAGCACAGCGCCTGCGCTGCCTTCTCTCATTTCATTTCGTTTCTGATGGTGATCGACAATTCTTGTGCACCTAGACAGTGCTGGTCTGAAGTGTTGGTAATTTGTGTTGGCAGAGAGGCTGGCGCTACTTATTAAATGACAAAGACCCCGGTTTCTACAGGCAGCGTAAAAAACAATGGGTTCATATTCTTCGAGACACAGAAGTGCAATAACCCCCACCTAAAAATTATACTTTTTCCAAACCAATCTAATTAAGGGAAAAACGGGTTAGAATATGTCCCTTTGGGTAAGGCCAGATGTTGAGTGTTAAGTCTTTTTGTAATAGTTACAACAGACATTCGATAAAGTTTATAAAAGCGATAAAAATTCTGAGATGTTCTAAATTAAATTACAGCGGCAGGAAAGTGAGAGAACTGATAGCCTGTTAATAATAGCTGCTGATCAGCTAACAAAACACTTTACATTCCCGTTTTTCCTGTTGGAATTTTGGATTAGTTTCCAGGTGGCTATTTCTACAGATTATTTTCGCCAGGCATCATTTAACTCCAGGAGCCCCATTTGTTTACACGAGGGCTTTCCCAACTGCTGCCCCCAGCTAATCTACGGGAGCAGACATTTCTTACCTTCACCCCACCTCTTTGCCTATAGCTTATGTAAATTCTTTCAGACTACGACTTTCTTCTCCCTTCTTGATGTATAAAATGCTTGCAGATCTCTGGGACTGCGGACATGCTGTCTATTCTATCTAGGATGCTGCTGCTAGTTTAGATTCCATGCCCCAAGACCCGTCTTTTGGCTAGCATTTTTGGCTTTATAAAACTTTATTTACAAAAAGACTTTCAGCCATGGAAGTTAAAAATTTTTAGTTTAACATATCAAAAGGTTATCTTTAGAAGTAAAGACAGAGTATAAATGGAAAGTATCATTAACAGTAAATAAAGCTCTTCTAGTGACTCTTTCTATGGTCTGGAGAGCCTCTCTCCTGTGCACAATGGTAACTCTTAAGGAAAAACTGCACCAGTTGCAGAAGGGGCAGCAGTCTCAAATAACAAGATCACTGTAGTAGGTGTTGCACAAGTTGGTATGGCATGTTCCATCAGCATTCTGGGAAAGTCTGGCTGAAGAGCTTGCTCTTGTGAATGTTTTAGAAGATAAACTCAAAGGAGAAGTGATGGGTATGCAGCATGAGAGCTTATTCTTTCAGACACCTAAAATTGTGGCACATTAAGATTACTCTGTGACCTCCAATTCTAAAATTGTGGTGGTAACTTCAGGAGTGCACCAGCAAGAAGGAGAATTGTCTCAATCTGGTACAGAGGAATGTTAATGTCTTCAAATTTATTATTCCTTAGATCAAGTACAGTCCTGATTGCATCATAATTGTGGTTCCGAACACAGTGTACATTCTCACATGTTACCTGGAAACTAAGTGGATTACCCAAGTACCCTGTGATTGGAAGTGGATGTAATCTGGATTCTGCTAGGTTTTTTTTTTATCATATGACCAAAAAACTTGGCATTCATCCCAGCAGTTGCCATGAATGGATTTTAAAAGAACATGGCAACTGAAGTGAGGCTGTGTGGAATAGAATGAATGTGGTAAATGTTTCTCTCCAGGAACTGAATCCAGAAATGGTAATGGACAATGGTAGTGAAAATTGGAAGAATGTGCATAAGATGGTAATTGAAAGTGCCTATGAAGTCATCAAACTAAAAGGATACACCAACTGGGCTATTGGGTTAAATGTGGCTGATTTCATTGAATCCATGTTGAAAAATCTATCCAGGATTTGTCCCTTGCCAACTATGGTGAAAGAGATGTATGGCATTGAGAATGAAGTCTTCCTGAGCCTTCCATGTATCCTGAATGCTTGAGGATTAACCAGTGTTATCAACCAGAAACTAAAGATGATGAGATTACTCAACTCAAGAAAAGTGAAGCTACCCTGTGAGACAACCGGAAGGACCTCAAAGACCTGTGACTTCAGGTTTTTAGGCTGTGGAAATTTAAAAATTACAATGTGATTAACCATGAGCCTTTAGTTGCCATCAATGTACATGGATCACACGTTTATCCTTCTAAATATATGAATCTGGGCCCACAGAATCAAAGCCCATGCTTGGTTTAATGCTTGCACAAATAAAATTAACCATAATAATGTGAAAAAATAACAATAAATAAAGTCTAAACAAGCATGAAGCAATCATCAGTTCATTCATTAATTATTTTAGTGAGCCAGGTATATTTCTAGGTGCTGGAAGATGATGATGAGCAAACCACAGACAAATTTGCTCACTTATGGAAATTTAACTAAAGGAAAGATTACTTTAATCAGATCATAATAAATATAAAATTTTAAATGTAATATTTGCATTAAAGGGAAATAACATGATCCTGTGAGAGCATTGGACAGATGAAGGAGCTGAAAGATAAACAGAGAAGAGAATTTACAGGCAGAGGAAACCAAGTCCTGTTACTATGCATCATCTATAGAAAAGGCATATTTGAAACAAAATATTCAGAATTTCCTCATTGCACTCGAAGGCTTTCCTGATGGAAATGTGCCCTTACCTTTCTCAGTGCTAGATAGCACTAGAATACCACATGACTGCTCCACAGGAAAAGAGATGAAGACTAGCATGAGAGAAGTGAAGAGTTCTATAAATCCAAGTCTGCAGGGATCCCAGGTCATAATTCAGGCATGGACATTTTATTTCATTCCCTGTTGAATACAACCAGAATAGCTATTACATCAGAGACAGTTAACAGTACTGCATAATCTGGCCCACTTTTAACAGTACTGCATGACCTGGCCCTTCCTGCCTATCTGGATTATCCTTCCTGCCCTGAATTGCATGTTTCGGACTCGATTGCTTGCTATTTCTAATTCTATGCCTTCCTGTCTTTGTCCATATTATTCTTCCTCCCTGTGATAATGCTTTCCTTAACTTCCACTTGGCCAAAAACATTTATCATTCAGGACCTGTTCCCAAGCATCAGTTCTGAAAATTGTTCCCCTGATTTCATAAGCAGAAAATGTATTTGTTTCTAAAGCACTTTGAACATGCCCTAATTATAGGACTTAGCTCATCATATTAGAGTTATTTGTATTCCATGCCCAGTATTAAAGCCCTCCAACCAAAATAGCCAGGAACATATCTATAAAAATATAATGTTAGTGTACAGCATAGTGACAGGTTAATAATACCTTATTGCATATTTGAAAGTTGCTAAGAGAATAGATCTTAGTCTCATTACATGGAAAAAAATATGCATGGTGACAGATGTTAACTGGACTTGTGATCATCTTGCAGTATATACAAATATCAAATCATTATGTTGTACAGCTGAAACTAATATAATGCTGTATGGCAATTATTACTCCATAAAAAACATAACAAGTTAGGTTTATTAAACTTGCTACAGCAAAGGAATGCACCAGAGCCCCCATGAGGCTCCTCAAAGCTCTGGAGTTATAGAAGGGTCATCTTGGGGTTTGGGGGCTGGAGTTACTCGTAAATGGTCTTGGCAAGGATAGTCAGATTTGTAAACTAGGAATGTCCCTGGAAGGAGTCAGTGGTCTTGGAGCACATGGTCTGAATGAACTAAATGAGTTAAATGGTCTAAGCTTAGATCATTCATGTTATATGTCACAATTTAGTGTCATTTTTCTGTATACGAGTCATGGAGCGGTCCACTTTGTCAGTTGTGGTTTGTTTCAGTTCTCAGTTCCCCTCCGCCCCACCCTCCAGCCTAACTACTACTCTGCTATTGGCAGTAGGGTGGGACACCTATGATTGGTTATACCAGGTTCAACCTTAATACTGTTGACATTTTGGGCCAGATAATATTTTTGTTGGGGGTTGGAGGGCAGGATTGGAAAAGCTCACCTGTGCATTGTGAGATATTTAGCAGTATTCCTGGCCTCCACCTACTCCATTCCAGTAGCATCCCACCTAGTCATGATAATCAATAATGTGCCCAGACATTGCCAAATGTCCCCTGAGAGGCAAAATAGCCCCTGGTTGAGAACCACTGGGTTAGACCATCTAGAACCCATCCTCCCACCACCATCCTCACACACACACGCTCTAAGACTGGGGGTGATTTCTACTTCTATTGAAACATTGGCCAACATGGAAGGCGCTTATCTCAACAAAATCAGGGTTCTGACAATGTGGAAGCAGTGATGCTGGGCAGGCAGCCAATAGTGTGTCTCACAGCTAAAACTAGAAACACACCCTATTTCTAGTTCAGTGCTTTTTCCCAATCCCATGCTATTTCTATTCCACAAATATCTCCTGAAAGCCTTCCAGGTGTTCAGTGAAATGCTGTGACGAAACAAAGGTGAAATAAGGTAAGTCAATGTGCAGGAATATTACAGTCTGGGAAGGGAAATAAGAAGCATAATCACCAATGTAAAACAATGCCACAGAAGAATCAAAGAGTGCCTTGTAGGCTGGAAGAACAAGTCCAATTAGCTGGGAGTGACCAGAGAAGGCTTCTTGGAGGAAGTGACCTGTGAACTATGCCTTGAGTGAGTAAGACTATTATGGGAAGGCTGAAGGGATGGTAAAAGACAAGGAACAGGCTAGGGGAGCAGTGTGGGGTACCCAAGGATTGATCAACAAAGGGGCGACAATCAGGGTAAACTTCAAGGTTAGGAGTAACAAAGGAAAAATTGTCTGAAAGGAGTGAAGAAGAGCAGGAATGGACTGAGTCCTTCCTCTTCCCAGATCTAGGAGAACAGGAGAAGTGGCCTGCTTGGAATAGGGTTTCAGGCTAAGTCGTTGTGCTGTGATGGGAAGCTCTGGTTTAGCTCAGGGACACCACACAGAGTATAAAGTTAGAGGATAAAGACTAGCTTCTCCACAGTAGGAAAAAAAAAACATCTTTGAGATCACTTGGTTGCCAGAAAGAGACATCCACAAATGCTAGTTGAAGATGAGGGAGGGATTTATAGAAAGGATATGGGGACAATCTTGTGGAACTCAATGCAGAAAATACAACCAGGCCTCACAGACACTGGAAAAAAGACCTGGATAAACAGGAGCAAAGATCCTCTCCACTTCCTTATGCCTCATGATGTTTTTGTCTCTGCGTTCCCTCCAAGACTCTGTGCAAGCCCTATTGTTTAGCTGGCCTTCACTTTTTGCCACCCTCTACGCTAGAGCTAGAAAAGATACATTGCCACTTTTCCAGCTCTTGAAGCTAAGGTGGTCACAGGCAAGGTTCTTGCCATGATATAAAAGCAGAAATCTAGGAATTATTTTTTCCTCTGGGAAAGTTTTTACTTTTCCAATAAAAGGGAGAGATAGTATTGGCCCTGCCTTTTCTTCTCCTGCCTTGAACACCAGAGTTATGCTTAGGATGGCAGCAGTGACTTATGACTATTGGAGACACTTGAAGTCTAGAGAACAATATGCTGAGAAAAGAAAACCAAAGGTCCTTGGTTGAATCATTGAGCTGCTGACCCAACAACCACCTGCCCCCGGGGTTTCTTTTTACATGAGGGAAGCAATCTCATGTGCATCTAGGCTTCTGTCAGCTGACAGTTTGTGCTTGCACCTGAGCACATTCCATGTGATATACCAGCATTTTCTGCTTGAGCATGCCTATGGCACACAATTGTTTCCTCAAGCCAACCTCTCCGTGACTTCCCATTTCGAGTATCCCATACCAATGAATGGTCTCTTTGGCCAATGTCTGGATTCCTGGACTGAAAATCTGATGTTCCCAACTTCATTGAGGTGCCCAAGCTTCTCTGATTATCTGTTTTAGAGGACAGCATCCCATGGCCCACTGACCATTCAACAGGACCCAAAAGAGCAGACTAGAAAGTACAGGCAAGAACAGGGCAGGACTGTCACATGGAATGATGTTTATAATGAGGATTATAAATAAGCTGACTGGAGAAAAAGGCCTCAATAGGCTTAATGAGGAAGATTCTTAAGGTCACCCCAGACTTGGCAGGAAAATGTGCTCAGTAGGAAAGACATTCAGCAGTCAATGTCTGCCATGGGCATGATGTTCATGGTCGGTATTTCTGTTGAAAAGTGAACTCACCTGTCTCTTATTCTCTTGGAACTCTTAACACTGACATTTCATGGTTGGCACTTGTCGCTCACTTATCACATTTCATTATAGCCAGCAACCATTTCTTGAAAGCAACAATCATTTCTCTATGGTCAATTACTGCTTTGTTGTTTTGAACAAACAGATGCAAACTTGTAAGCATTAAAGATTTCCTAGATTCTCAGGAAAAAAGAGATGTGTAGTTAGGTAAGGTGATGTCCTTTAGGAAAGGCCTAGGTATATCTGTTTGTTCAGGGGATTGGACCCAGGTATATCTGTTTGATCCAAACTACTTGGCAGAAGTTTGGATCTGCAGACGCAGGGAGAATAGGACAACTCAAGGTTACCCAGTTTGGTGGCTCTTACCCACAAAATTTCACCCCATTGCAAGAGAAGTTGGCAGATGGACTATTCCAACAGGTTTTCTCAACTCCTTGATACTTACTGGTTTAATATTGTACTAGGACAGCCAATATCTGGCTTTCTTCCCTTTCTACTTCTGGGTTTATTTAGAGTAGGATTCTTTCCCTCTGTCTTGTCACCTCCTTAGAGACAAACAGATGAGCACTTCTTCCTGCCCTTGCCACATCATGGAGCTGCTGTTCCAGTTTGCTTCCTCTTAAATCACCTGTGCTAGGACCATCCCAGTGGTTAGACTCCATACATAACAGGAGTGTTGTAACCTTTGCAGTGGTAGTGACTAGACTCAAAGGCACCTGAGTGCCTCAAAAGAAAAATAAACGTGTATGCTGTGGAATAGTGGCAAATGCTTCAGTGGTGTAGGGAGCTAAAGCTCCCCAAATTCAAAAGAGTGCATGGATTATCTCGGGAGGCCTGCTTGCACAAAAAAGAAAAGGCTGGTTCTGTGGAATTCCAGGAAGAAGAAGATTAAGTATAGACAAAGGGAGTGTCAAAGGGAGTGTCGAAGGGAGTGTCAAAGGAAGTGTGGATTGTACCTCGATCTTCAGGATGTTACTTTAATTATGTTATCTTGGGATACACAAAGGAACAGATTGTGTATAAAAAGAAGCATAAGAAATAAACTCGGAGAGACAGTTGTGAGATCTGTTCTCCCTCCTGCACCCTGTCTGTCTTCTCTTTTTTTCTCAGTCCCCGCTCCCCCATTCAGGTACCCGGTTTGACTTGGTCGGCTGGTTTCCGACACAGTGGATCATCATGAATTGTGTCACTCCAGAGTGCTGAACTTTAACAGTGGTTCTCAACTTTGGCTGTACATTAGACTCATCTGGGAAGATTTAAACTATGCTGATTCTTGCATCTCACCCAAGAATTTCCTGTGTAATTGATCTGGAATGTGGCTTGGGCATTATGAGCTTTAAAAGCACCCGGATATTATTTTTATTATTAACTATATTGGGGTAACATTGGTTAGTACAATTATATAATTTTCATGTGTACATTATCATTTGACATCTGTATATTCTATTGTATGTTTACCATCCGAAGTCCAGTTTTCTTCAGCTATCATATATTTGATCCCCTTTACCCACATCACCCTCCCCCACTCCCCTATATTTGACCCCTTTTAACTGTCTACCTATCCCCTACTATCCCAACCCCTATCCTCCAGTAACCACTACTCTATAGTCCGTGTCCATGAGTCTCTGTTTGTCCTGTTCATTTGTTGCTTTTAGGTTTATATCCCACATATAAGTGATATCATGTGATTTTCAACTTTTTCTGTCTGGCTTATTTTGCTTAGCATGATTATCTCAAAGTCCTTCTATGTTGTCGCAAATGTCAGTATTTCATCTCTTCTTATGGTTGAGTAATATACCATTGTATGTATGTACCACAGCTTCTTTAGCCAATCATCTATCATAAGACACTTCAGTTGCTTCCATGTCCTGGGCACAGTGAATAATGCTGCTATGAACATCAGTGTGCAAATACCTTTTCGGATATGGGTTTTAAGTCTTTGGGGTAAATACCAAGTAGGGGGATTACTGGATCATATGGCAGATCAATTCTCCATACTGTTTTCCATATGGCTGTACCAATTTGCAGTCCCACCAGCAGAGGGTTCCTTTTTCTCTGAATTCTCTCCAGCATTTGCTATTACTTGTATTGTTGATATATAGTTATAGTAACAGGTGTGAGATGGTATCTCATTGTGGTTTGGATTTGCATTTCCCCAATAGCTAGCGATGTTGACCATCTTTTCTTATGTTTATTGACCATTTATATGTCCTCTAGGGAGAAGAGTCTGTTCAGGACCTCTGCCCATTTTTTGATTAGATCATTAGGTTTTTTGTTGTTATTGAGTTGTATGAGTTCTTTGTATATTTTGGAAAATATGCCTTTATCAGAGATTTTGCTTGCAAATATATTTTCTCATTCAGATGGTTGTCTTTTCCTGAGCAGAGGCTTTCTAGTTTGATATAATCCCATTCGTTTATTTTAGCTTTTACTTCCCTTGCCTTTGAAGTTAAATTCATAAAATCCTCTTTAAGTCCAAGGTCCTTGAGTTTCATTCCCATGATTTCTTCTATGCATTTTATTGTTTCAGGTCTTATATTCAGGCCCTTAATCCATGTCCAGTTAATTTTCTTGTATGGTGATAGACAACAGTCTAATTTCGTTCTTTTGCAGGTAGCTTTCCAGTTTTCCCAGCCCCATTTATTGAAGAGGTTTTCCTTTCTCCACTGTATGTTTTTGGATTTTTGTTGAAAATTTTTTGCCCATATAAATATAAGTTTACTTCAGGATTGTTGATTCTGTTCCACTGGCCTGTGTGTCTGTTTTGCTGCCAATACCATGCCGTTTTGATTACTGTCACTTTGTAATATAACTTGAAGTCAGGCAGAGTGATGCCTCGAGCCTTGTCCTTTTTTCTCAGTATGGCTTTGGCAATTTGGGGTCTTTTGCACTTCCATACAAAAAATCTGATGATTTTTTTGTTCTATTTCTTTAAAAAGTGCTGATAGAATTTTGATGAGGATTGAATTAAATCTGTATAATGCTTTAGGTAATAAGGTCATTTTAACTATATCGATTCTTCCCATCCAAGAACACAGAATATCTTTCCATTTCTTTGTATCTTCCTCAATTTCTATAATATGATCTTGTAGTTTTCATTATATAGATTCTTCACGTTTCGTTAGATTTATTCCTAGATATTTTATTCTTTTTGTTGCAATTGCAAAAGGAATTTTTTTCTACTTCTTTTTCTGATACTTTATTATTAGAGTATAGAAATGCTATGGATTTTTGAATGTTGATTTTGTATCCAGAGACTTTACTGTATTTGCTTATTGTTTCTAGTAGTGTTCTTGTGGAGTCTTTAGGGTTTTCTATGTAGAAAATCATGTCATCCACAAATAGTGAGTTTGACTTCTTCATTTCCTATTTGAATGCCTTTTGTATCTTTCTCTTGTCTGATTGCACTAACTAGGACCTCCAATGTTATATTGAATAACAGTGGCGATAGTGGACAGCCTTGCCTTGTTCCTCATCGTAGAGGGAAGATTAGTTTTTCACCATTAAGTATAATGTTGGCTGAGGGTTTGTCATATATGGCCTTTTTTATGTTAAGGTACTTTCCTTCTATACCAATTTTGTTAAGTTTTTTGATCATAATTGGATGCTGTATCTTGTTGAAGGCTTTTTCTGCATCTATTGATATGATCATACAATTCTTATTTTTAAATTTGTTTATGTGGTGTATCACATTAATCGATTTGCGTATGTTGAACCATCCCTGTGTCAAGTGGGATGAAGCCCACTTGATCATGGTGTATAATCTTTTTAATATGTTGTTGTATTCGATTTGCTAGTAGCTAATTTATGATTTTTCCATCTGTGTTCCTGAGCTATATTGGTCTGTAGTTTTCTTTTTTTGTGTTATCCTTACCAGGTTTTGGTATCAAAGTAATATTGGCCTCTTAAAATGAGGTGGGTAGTCTTGTCTCCTCTTTGATTTTTTGAAATAGTTTAAGGAGAATAGGTGTTAAATCTTTTTTGAATGTTTGATAGAATTTACTGGTGAAGCCATCTGGTCCTAGATTTTTATTTTTTGGTAGGTTTCTGATGATTGTTTCAATGTCCATACTGCTGATTGGTCTATTTAGATTTTCCAGTTCTTTTTGGTTTAGTCTAGGAAGATTGTATTTTTCTAAGTACTGGTCCATTTCTTTAGGTTATTAAATTTGGTGTTATGTATTTTTTCATAGTTTACTTGTATAATCCTTTGTACTTCTGAGGTGTCTGTCGTACTTTCCCCTCTTTCACCCTTGATTTTGTTTATTTCTGTCCTTTTCTTTTTTCTTTAGTGAGTCTGCCCACTGGTTTATCAATTTTATTAATCTTAAAGAACCAGCTCTTTTTTGCATTTATTTTTTCTATTGTTTTGTTTGTTTTGTTTTCCATTTCATTTATGTCCGCTTTAATTTTGATTCTTTCCTTCTGCTGATTTTAGGCTTCATTTGTTCCTCCTTCTCTAGATTTTTAAGATGCAGTGTTAGGTTATTTATTTGGGCTCGTTCCTGCTTTTGGAGATAGCCTGTAATGATATGAACTTTCCTCTTATGACCGCTTTTTCCGTGTCCTAAAAGTTTTGATATGCTGTACTATCATTATCATGTTTCTGTGTATACCTTGATTTCTTTTTATTTCTTCTCTGACCCAGTTATTCTTCAGTAGCATGTTGTTTAATCTCCATGTATTTGTGGTGCTTCCTGCTTTCTTTTTGCAGTTGATATCTAGTTTCAAAGCATTATGATCAGAGAATATTGTTGGTATGATTTCAACCCTCTTATATTTGTTGAGGCTATCTCTGTGTCTCAGAATGTGGTCAATTCTAGAGAATGTTCCATGTGCACTAGAAAAGAATGTATAAGCAGCTGTTTGGGGATTGAAGGCTCTGTAAATATAAATTATGTCCAGTAGGTCTAATGTATCATTTAAGGATGTTATTTCCTTATTGAATTTGTTTGGACGATCTCTCCATATCCGACAGAGGGGTATTTAGGTCCCCTACTATGATAGTGTTTTGGTCTGTTTCTCCCTTTAGTTCTGTTA
Organism: Pteropus medius; assembly: GCF_902729225.1. Classification (NCBI taxonomy): domain Eukaryota; kingdom Metazoa; phylum Chordata; class Mammalia; order Chiroptera; family Pteropodidae; genus Pteropus; species Pteropus medius. The sequence continues at coordinate 4,428,271 of NW_024340695.1, read as the reverse complement.
GTAATTGCTTTATATATTTCTGGGCTTCCTGATATTAATGTTATGTGTTCTTGGTGCATGATTCCCTTTATCATTATGAAATGTGCCTTAGTATCTTTCTTTGCCTTTTTTATTTTGAGGTCTATTTCATATGATATGTGTACCACTACTCCTGCTTTTCACAGAATGCCATATGCTTAAAATATCATTTTTCACCCTTTCACTTTGAGTCTATATTTGTCTTTGGAGCTGAGATGTGTCTCTTGGAGGCAGCATATGGTTGGGTGTTGTTTTTGATCCAGTCTGCAATTCTGTGCTTTTTTATTGGTGAATTCAGTCCATTTACATTTAGGGTGATTACTGAAATATGAGGTCTTCTTATAGCCATTTTATCTTTTGTTTTCTGGTAGCTTGGTGTTTCCATTGCTTCCTTGTCCTTGTGTTTTTGTTTTTATTTTAGTTGGCTTTTGGGGGTTTTCTCTCTGGTTCTTCTTGTTTTATGTTATATGCTTCAGTTCTGAATCTTCTCTGTGTGGTTACCATCATGAATATGAAAAGGATATTTATATATATACAGTCGTCTATTTTCTTCTGTGTTTGCCTTATCTCCATTCTCCTTTGTAAATTTTGATCTTTGAATCCTCCCCTTTTCAGTCATTGTTATCACAATTTGTCCCTATGTATGCTGTACATTCTTTACTATCTTGTTATAACAATTCTCTTCTTATTATTTAAGCTAATAATCCCCTGTTCTTAGTAAATGTTGCACTCCTCTGCTTCTATTTGCCTGATAGTCATTTTACTCCTAATTATGTTTTGTTTCTTTTTTATCATTTTGTTTTAGGTGAGCTGACTCCTTTCAGTATTTCCTGTACTGCAGGCTTTGTAGTGGAGAATTCCCTCAATTTTTGTATGTACGGAAAGGTCTTAATTTCTCCTTTATATTTAAAGGAGAACTTAGCTGGAGACATTATTCGAGGCTGGTAGTTCCTTTCATTTAATAGTTTGAATATTTGATTCCATTCTTTTCTGGCTTGTAATGTTTGCTCTGAGAATTCCGAGGATAATCTAATAGGTTTTCCTTTATAGGTTACTATCTTCCTTTTGCTGGCTGTCCTGAGAATTCTGTCTTTGTTGTTGATTTTTGATAATTTTAATACGATGTGTCTTGGTGAAGGCTTTTTGAGGTTGAGATAATTGGGTATTCTGTTGACTTCTTGCATTCCAAGCTTCAGTTCATTCCTTAGATTTGAGAAATTCTCGTTCACTATTTGTCTGAAAATGCTTTCTAATCCTTGCTCCTTTTCCTCTCCTTCAATTATGCTCATTATTCATATATTTCCTCTCCTCATAGTATCAGCTAGTTTTCATATTTCTCTTTCATTATTTTTCATTCTTCGGTTTCTCTCGTCTTCCTTCTGTTTCTAGATTTCTGTCTTCCATATCATTGATCCTTCCCTCGATTTGGTCGACTCTATTTTCTAAGTTTGCTATTTCATTATTTCAAGTCTTGCAGTGTGTTCTTCATCTCCAGAAGTTCTATTTGGTTCTTTTGAAGGTTTCAATCTCCTTACTCTGCTCATCTAGGTGTTTTTTCATCCTGAAATTGTTGATATAACTCCTTTCAGAACCCAATGAGTTTTTTCAGAAGTACCATCCTGAATTCTCTGTCATTTAAGTTGCATATTTCTATGTCTATAAGCTTATTTTCTGGAGATTTTTCTATTTCTTTCTGAGATACCTTGTCACCTTGGTTGTTCATGGTGTTTAATGGACTATTTCTCTGCCTAGGCATTAATGGAAGTGTATTCTGCTTTTTTTTTTTCCAGAAAGATTACATAAAGGTCTCTCTTTAGCCTGTTGCAAAGAAGGCACTTTTCCTTTGGCTTCCAGTAGGTGACATCTAAGCCTCTTGGATCCCTGCTTCATATAAAGCCTTAAAAATGCATTTTTATTTTCTGATATATATATATATATATATATATATATATATATATATATATATATATATTTTCCCCCTTTCATTCCCCTCCCCCACTTCCACCCCTGATCTATAGATATTGCCATTTCTCCTTAAGAACTGGATCTCTGAAGGCGGAACATCTCTTCCCACACACTCGCAGTGTGCACCCAAGGGGCCTGGCGCACCTGGGGCATGAACCCAGGCCCTTCTGCATGTAAAGCAGACATGCTAACCACTACATTACGGAGCCAACCCCTGATAGCTATTTAATCCCGCTCGCTACCCTCTGTTTCAGTCCCTGTCAGTGTTAGCAAGAGTTTCGGTAGCATTTGCTCAGATTCCCCTGGTTTTCCATCTCAGAGGATATAGGGGGATGGGCTCTCTGGGTTGGGGGTTAGGGGCTGCAGTTCAGCCTCAGTTTTGCAACCATGGCCGGTAAAAATCAACTGCTGTTTTTCTGCCATCCTGCTTCTCTCCCTTCTGCCCTGATGACTGGGCCCTGCCACTGGCTGCAGGGAGCTCACAGCTCTCCCAGGCAGAGCTGTTCAGGGAACTGGCCACTCTTTCTCCTCTCCTCCTCCTCCTACAGGTAGATCCGGCAGCCTAGAGAGACAGCTCCTTTATTTCTCTCAGTCCATCGTCCAACCGCTAGGATTCTGACCTGTGTAGATCTTATGCACAGATCCCATGCTCAGACATGCTGTTATGCAGTTTGGGTGTGTTTTGTTGTTGTTGTTGAGTTTTAGATGTTCAGCAATTGTTGTTTCAAGGGGAGAGATCTAGGAACGTCTCTCACTCTGCCATGTTTCCAAAGATCAATCCCAGATACTTTTAAAAGTCAAAGTTGAGCATCACTGATTAAAGAGGAAATAGGGAAATATATATAGCGTTCTAGCTTGTGGGAGGGGTAGGACTCTTGAGTCCAGTAATCTAAGATTGGAGACTGGGATAATCACCCCCACCACAAACTTGAAGGACTGCTTGCCTACAGAAAACATCTAAGAGGCAGCTTTGGGCTGACGGGGGCTGCAGAGACTTTGGCAAGGCCCTAATAAAACAACCCTCCTCTGGGCTGGGACCCTGAAGGGCTAATACTTGCCAGTGGGGGCATAGATTATGAGGAGGAATGGGCAGAGGGTGATTTCTGACATGATGACAAGGTTTCATGTCATGATTTTGCTGGAGATTACCTGGATTTTGTTTTATTAATTAATTTGTTAATCTGTACATTTGTTTTGTACACATTTCTATTTATGTTTGTTATATGTTATATGTTTGTTATATGTTACAGGGCCTGGCAGACTGTACAAACACCTGGGAATTGTTAAAAATCTAGATTCTCATACTCCACCCTCCTGAGATCCAAGCTCAGCAATTCCAAGATAGAGCCCACGAACCTGTGTTTTCATTGAGCCACTAGGTGAGCCTAGGCCTTGGAAGCTTTGCCTGGTGACTACTACCACATGTTCCACAGACAGCAGCATGTCATGAACTCAAGCCTCAGCAGAGAACTTGCATTTGGAAAGCCCTCTGGACCCGAAGAACCCATAGCTCTTGGAATAGCAATCAGTATGTAACTGATTTAGAGCAAGTTCTGCGAGAAAATAGAATTTATTTTTATCGTTGTCTCAATTACTTGAACTCAAGAAAGCAGAAATCTCCATCCAACCCAATAGTTTGGAAATAAAACATTAGCACAAGAAGTTGCTTCCAAAACATGATTTGATAGAAGATAATTTTATAATAAAATGTCTCTCTTGTGCCTTGAACATGAAAGTTATAAAAATGCCTTCATATGACCCAATCATAAAGGCTATTTCTGAACCAAAGTTCCACATAGAGACAAAGCTCAAAGGTTGTAGTAAGTATTGACTACAGCTCTCAAGGGAAATTGTTCCAGAAAAACAGAATGACTAGAAAAGTAATGGTTTGAAAATCATTCTATTACTTTTTATCACTGGCTAATCTCTACCTCTACATCTAATGAGTGATTTATAACACACTCTATTAGTAATTCCTAGCTCTTTAAGCTTCAGGATCAAGATAATCTTGTATCAAGTCAATTATATTATAATGGTCCTTCTATTTGTGACACATTTCTTTTTCTTACTGTATAAGTTTCTATGTACAGTCTGTATTCTTAGACTATATCCACGCACACACACACACACACACACACACACACAAAAGCCACATCGGTAGAATAACAGTTTGTTTTTTTTTGTCCATTCAGCCTGCTATAACAAAATATCATATACTGGGTGGTATATAAACAACAGAATTTATTTCTCAGTCTGGAGGCTGAGAAGTCCCATTTCAAGGCTTAGGCAGATTCTGTGTCTGATGAGAGCCTACTTCCTAGTTCATAGGTGGCCATCTAATTGCTGTGTCCCCACATGGTGGAAGGAGCAGGGGAGCTCTCTGGGGTCTTTTGTAAGGGCACTAATCCTATTCATGAAGGCTCCACATTCATGACCTAATCACCTACCAAAGGTACCACCTCCCAACACTATCACCTTGGGTGTTCGGATTTCAACATATGAATTAGGGGAAGCACAACATTCCTGTCATTGCAGCGGTCGATCGTAACTTTTGATCCCATGGTGCAAAGATATGCTTGGATATCATCTCAGTCTTGTTTCTGATGTAGCCAAATTTAAATCATCTTAAATGTTCATTAATAATGGTTAAATAAATGCTCAAATTCAATGGCTGCCCACAGGCATTCATTACAAAGAATAAGATGGGTCCAGGTATACTGATGGGGAAATATTCACATCATATTGGAAGAGAAAAAACAAGTACGATGTAATACATGCAGATCTTGATGATTTATGTAAAATGCTTGGGTGAAATGCATGTTGGAATTCAGAATCTCGCATTTTAGGAATAATATGCAAGATATTCTCTTTGTGTGATAGCAGACTAGGTAACTGAGACTCACACTCTCAATGGGAACAATGATGAACTAAATATTTGCTAGAAGACATTGGAGAACCTGAACATGGTGAAGAATTACTCTGACCCAAAAGGTCAGAGGCCCAGGAAGATGAGCCCAGAATTGGGGGGTTACTTTTTCCCTAAGTGCATTTGCAGTTTCCAGAGAAGGTTGAGAGGCCAAGCCACATTTCTGACAGCTAGCTCTTGAGTTAGATGGTTTGGAGACACATTTAATAAAATTCCTCGTAAGTCCTACAAGATCAAGCCACAGTTGCCCACAGTGCTGACTAACTATATTATATATAATCTTGTGTTGGTTTTTCCTCCTTCCCTAATTCATATCTCCCATTGCTAACACTTCTTCCTGGAATCACATTCCTAAGTAAATTTCCTGCATGCAAGCATTTACCTCAGGCTCTGCTTTCAGAACAGTTGAGTCTAAGGCACTAACAGATATAGAAAATAGAATGTGATAAATTCTAACATATGGGAAGTTTGCAGTCCTCAAAAAAGAAGAGAGAATAGGCCAAAACTACATTTAAAGAAATAGTGATTGAGGTATTTCCAAAACTGACTAAGATGGATATCAAACCACAGATCCAAGAAGCCCTACAGAGTCCAAGTAGGACAAATAAAAACAAGGCAACTCAAAATAACACTAAAAAACGAAACAGACACAACTGGTATTCAAAAACCCAGAAATGATATATTTACTTGGTTTGATCCTGTTATGCAGCAAAATTCCCAACGATGAAGGAAAAACTTATATAATTCAGACTAGAGGTCATTTAAACTCAAATTGGCATCACCACCCCTCTTCACTCCCCCCAAAAATCTGTCTTCAGGAAGCCTTCCTCTTGGCCGGGATTTAGGATTCTTCTTTCCCCTTATGGAGGATAACAATTCATAGCGCTACTCAGAGGTTAACAGTAAGGTGCCTTAAAAAAATAAAACAATAAAGTAAAACAAAATAAAATGCTGTTGTCATTCCTCAAAGCTCTCCTAGGAAGCGGCCACACATTTGGTTTCAGCATAGGGTCAAGGGTGGAGCCAGACAAGCTCCAACCAAACCCTAGCTTTGCCACTTCTCTCACCTCTTCTGGGAAGTGGAGACAGTATCTGCCTTGGAAGGTGGTATGAAGAAACTGGTGATGGAATCCAGAACCTGCTCACAGCCTCCTTGCATGGGACACTCAGTAATGTGTTTTTTTTTGTCATTACCAATGTTAGATATCTTGAGGGCAGTGGGTGCAAGTCAGCTCTGCAAGGACTAATACAGCTCATGTGATTCTACAGCCAAATCTCCACTTCTGTCAGACTGAGGAAATGGGATGAGACTTCACACTACTTTCTTTACCATAAACACAGCTGCTGTGGGCGAACCAGGGACAAGTGTGAGCCTGAATCGCCTCTGATTTTGGATAAATGTTGTGCAAATCATGTTAGCCATGGTTTCTTTTCCCATTTTTATATTTAATTGGTACATATTTTCCTTTGTGAATTAATCATGTTGAAAGTTGAATTTTCCCTTTGAGCATGAACACAACTTTTGTTTTGTTTCAGCCACTTTAAGTAGGAATTATTCTTAATGGGCATTGCCTAATTGCTTTTCTGAATCTGAGTTTACTTTGCCTTGGGGATTTATGGTTATTGTGAATGTAATATATTACGATGGTCTGAGGTGTACTTAATGTTCAAGATTAGCTGTCTCTGAATTCAGTCTAATAGTTCTGTGCTTCAACACCATCAGATGTCTCATTTCTGCTTTCGCTGTAGCTGCCTGCTCTTCTCTCCTTCTCAGTGGCACTTTGATCTTTGTCAGGATGTTTCAGTTAAGATAAAATCCAAAGCAGGCCCAAGGATAGCGTGGACTTGGTGTAGCTTCACCAGGCCTCTGTGCATCTCCCCTGGGCTCCACGTCTTCTGCATTGCTCTGTTCTCAGGCAGGCCATACCCCGTAGTGACTAAAAGTCTACGTAATACTCATTTCCATGTCCTGTCTTGTTCTGTGGGTGCAATAGCCCCTTGCTCAACAGTGTCTACATGTCTGCTTCCCAGTGGCCCTGACAGTGTCAAATGGCTAGGCTAGAACCTGTCACTTAGATCAGAGACCATGATGCTGGGAATGACCATCACAAAGCCCCTGACAAAATAGGGGACAAAATAGTCCCCGACATAAATCAGGGTGTTTACCAGAGAGGAGCAGAAAGGACAACCTGACCTGTTAAAAGTCTATTTGTAAGCCTCTCATGATGCCCTGCTGAGAAAGTGTTGATATAGACTATTATTCCAGTAAGAGAACCATCTTGCCACAATTTTTCGCAGTACCCAGAGGTGCCCAAGTGTGGCTTTTCCCAGTGAGTTACCTTTCGGTGCATCCAGACTACCTCTGAAGGGCATCTGGGAATCCACCCAGCATCCCTCCCCCCGTCCCTGACGCACAAGAACAAATACCATCCCTGAGAACAGCCATTCCCAGCTCCTGTTCTGGAGGTGGCAGTGGGTCCAGGCTTTGTGGGAGCTGACCTGGCCTTTCACATTCCACCTCTCATGATACCAGTTCAATGTGCCCTTCTCATAAAATCTGTTTCTCTGTCTAATGAAGAATACAGAAAACCTCATTCACCCACATCTAGAATAAGGACAACCTGGGATATGAGATGTCTCATAGGCAAGCCTGTGCTTCTCCTGTTTGCATCTGTGATATTGATTCGGCTGCCTAGAGATCTTTTTGTATCCTTATGCTCATCTATGTTCTCGATCAGCACTCACCACAAGACCCTGGTAGCTACTGACCACGTGTGGCTATTGAGCACTTGAAGTGTATTCACTGCCTTTGAGGAAATGAATATTCCATTTATTCTATTCCATTCTATCCTATTTTTTATTTATATCTAAACGGCCACATGTAACTAGTGTATTGGATAGCATGATAATCTAGAGACAGGTATGTTTACCAAATAACAGCCTAAGACAAGTGACCTTTTATTGTGTACTTCCTCCCTGTCAGATGATGGATTTTTTTTTTTTTCAAGTGTTCTCTTTTGGGTAAATAGGCTCCTTCCAGTTTTGTCCTTAGAATATATTCAGCAACAAAGAATAGCATTATTTGATTAAAAAACATGAACCCACAAAAGAGAATGAACAAAATAAATCTTTATTTGAACTGCTATGCTGATCATTCTGAGGCTCTGGTCACTGTTCAAGTTTCTATCTAAGCCATTTCATAAACAGCATCATAACTACAGTCCGCCAACTCCAGCACAAATGTGACAGGTCCAATGCACAGTTCTCTGTGGCTGAGCGCTGCAACAACATACAGTCACTCAGTATATGTGTGCTATGGCCACCCGCTGGGTGTCACAGGGTACTCACCTAATCACCTGGAAGGCCAGTACAGCTACAGTCCACAGTAAGTGTTCAATACCCCAGACACCCCGTGAACACCTGCCCAGGTGGAAGGCACTACAGACTGGGGTAAAGACAAGGATAACATCTCCCTGTCTTCAAGGGCCTACTTCAGTAGGCTACCTTCCCTTGTACTCCATGTCATTGGCCCTGGCATGCTTGGCTAATAAACAAACACTTTGTAACCTGATGATTTATATCATCTTGCTAACGTGAAGAGACTTAAGGCACATTGAAAGAGAGACCAGATTCAGAGCTTCAGCTCTCATCACTGGACCTCAATGGTTCTTACCCCAACCACAGAATGAAGGACAGGCAGAGTTTGCAAGGGTCTGGTTCTAGCCAAATCAATGCTCAAAATTACCTGAGTTTTCATTGGCTTCTCTGAACCACCCCACAAATTTGGAGCATGTTGACCTCCTACCAAGAGGCATCCAAGGTGGAGAGGGGGAATCTTTCTATATCACAGCTTGGAGAAACAGAACATGTGACTGGAGTAGTTTTAGAACCAAAAGGTGAGCACATTCATGTCATCACTTTAGGAACGAGTTTCATTATACACAAACCAAGGGAGGTAGAAATATATACCAAAAAAGGATGCTGTAGGCTCGAGCATTCTCAAGAGCTGTGTTTAGACAGAGGTACAAACATTTCCAATTCAGATCTCCAAATATGCTGAACAATAACTAAATGTGCACCATCCAATCCTCTCCATGTTTTCCTATGCACGAAGGCAGGAAAGGAGATTTTCATAACTCTGTTACAAAGAGCATGTACAAGCAAGCCTACATTTTGTATGTATGCTTGAATGTTATTCTTCCAAAATATAAAAATCAAATATCTGCCTCTGGTATCTAGAAACAACTGGAAAAAGTATGACTGCTTCTAGTTTTTAATCACCTGAGTAGGCATGCTTAACCAGGTTTTTAACCTTCCCGTGCTGTCTGGAGAGGACACAGAAACAGAGACAATAGGGACTTCTCATTCCAGGAAACCAAATTCAGGACAAGTAGAACAAACACTAAGCACATTGGACAGTACCCTTGCACAGTTCTCCTGTGGAAAGAAGGGAGGGATTTTAGCATAGACTTCATTCACATTAGGGGTACCGTGGATTACGTGCTGGGAGGTGACTGCTCTGGGACATCTGGGAATAAGTAAACTGAGAGCTATGTTCTAGAAGGATAAGTTAGGAGCTTGGGCACTAGGTCTTGGTCAGAGCCCATTACTGACTAGTAGCTTTCTTGTCTTTGTGCTGCTGGTAGGCACTCAGTATTTCTGCGATGATGCCCGGGTCCTCCAGGGTGGTTGTGTCCCCCAGATCCTGAGCTCTGCCCAAGATTATCTTCCTCAGGAGCCTCCTCATGACTTTTCCAGACCGAGTTTTTGGAAGACGTTTCACTATCTGGCAAGGAAGGGGTACGGCATTAGAATCTGGGGTGGCACCCAAACTTCAGAAGCCTCCGACTGCACTGAGACAGGAAGAACTCTGTTTAGGGGATAGTGGAGCCCCTGGTCTCTGGTTTCATCCTCCTACAATCTGGACCTGAAGCTGTAATCAACCCAAAGGGCAGGATCAACCATGAGTCATGCTGAAGCCTCCACTGAGCCAGGGTTCATCTGAACCTGTGTTCATCTCACTGCTGACACCTCTGTTTCTCCCATCAGCTACACTAGTAAGGGCCCCAGGTAGCAAGAGAACCAAGCACATGCCACAGCGCCTCGTCTCCACTCCCTGGCCTGGGCTACGGTTGGTTTTGTCTTATATATCATGTCAGAACTACTTAATGATGTGAGAACTGCTTAGTGTTTGAAAATTTAGCATTTTATATTTTCAAACAGCCACAGCCCATTCAATGTCAATGGCAATACATTAGAAGCTGTGTTTGGGCACTTTAAACGTGACCGGTCTTTTGAAAGAGTTCAATTCATCTTAGGGAAGTTCAGGTCTTCCTGAAACTCTGGTCCCCAAGTCATAGTCTGACCATGTGCTATATGGAGTGAGGCCTCAGAGGACTACTCCCAGACCAAGGAATGCCATGGGGAAAATGTTAACAAAGAAAGGGATGAAAAGCTAACCAGGCTGAGAGGGTAGCCCGATTCTTCCACAGAACTGACTCCAACACAGGCTCCCTCAGATAGGGTCTAGTGGCATCTCCTTTCCTGGCACCAGAAAAAGTGTTCAGAAACCGCATGGGGGCTGAAGAACTCTGGTACTTTCCACGTGTTTCTCTATTTAAAAACCCTAATGTTTTCTGTTCTTGTAACCAATCTCCATATGCCAAAGTAAGAGAGAGTGTAATCTTGCCCAGCAGTACACCCTGAACCAGCAAGCTGAGCAAACTTCTGCCACTACATCCATCTCCCTGCCTTTCTCCCACTCCCTTTGACAATGCAACCATCCACTACCCTCAACTGCCACCCAGGAAACCAGCTGTGTCAGTTTTGCTGCGATGTTAGTTGTGGGAAGTGAGAAGAAGGCATGAGATGAGATAAGCAGTGCAGTTGTACCTGAGGTGGAGTCCACTCACCAGAATCTGATCAGGCACGGCGTATTTGGCAATCTTGGTGGCCACTGTGGACCTTAGCTCACTTATCACCATGTCTGAGTCACCTGTGTCATCTTTCAACACAATAAAGGCAAATGCAGCTGGAAGGAGAGTGAAGTTTGGGGATGTATTATCCAGGGTATTATATACAAATCGCCATAAATCCAAAGGATTTCAAATCATATGTTGAGCAGCTGGTTTCTTTAGTTGCAGCCCTCAAATGCATTATCATTTTCATTCAAAGTGGAAGTGATTCTGTCAGCTCCACTGAATGTCCCAGGTGGGTGGGCATGCTTGGTTGAGAGCTTGGGACCATAGCTCTGGTGTTGACCGGCTGTGCATGTGGCCTTGAACACAGGACTTAACCTCTCTAACTGTCCACACACCTGTGAAATAGCCTGTAACACGGGCTCATAGGAGATTTACTATCAGCTCCCATGAGATGGTGCAAGGGAACATGGCACATGGCACTAATCTCATGCACATGTGTCCAGCACTGTAAGCACTAGCCATGGTGGACATCCAAATTTAAGTTAAATTAAGTTAAAAATGTAGTTCCTCAATCGCATGAGCCACACGTAGCCAGTGGCTACTGTACTGATAGCACATATGAAGGACAGTTGCATCATGGCAGAAAGTATGTTGGGCGACACTGGCCAACCCATACTTTAGCATAGACACTACACTGTATTTGTGAATATCCTACCACGTTCTAGAAAAGACTAACAGTGGCTCCCACAGGTCTCTAAATTCATTAATCTCGTACATGGGATCCAATTCTATTTTTTCTCCATAGGCAGTCAGTCACTCGTCCCAGCACCATCTTGGATTGCCTGTCCTTTCCCCACTGACGTGCAATGTCCCCCTCTCTCATACATGAAGTTTCTTTATATGTGAAACCCTCTTTATTGTTTGTTTGCCTGTTTATTCTTATACCGTTTCCACCCCATCTTAATGAATTCTCCCTCTGGCACGTATCACCTAACGTACTATGTAGTTTCCTCATTGGTCATGTTTATTGTCTGTCTCTCTCTCTTACTCCCTAGCCCCTCCAGCATGTCACCTCTAGTGTCTCGTCTCTTTTTCTCACTGCTGTGTCTTAGCATCTAGAACAGTGCCTGGGACATAGCAAGTACTCAAAAAATATTTGTTAAATGCACCAGTGAATTACTTTCCTGAATAAGCTACAATCTGAAGAGACCTAGAGCCTTTGCCTAAAAGCCACTCCCTGTTCCCCATTTCCACCTGGCAAACACCTATTCATCCCTCAAAATCCAGTTCAGCTACCTTGCACTCTGTGAAGCCTTTTCTGACTCTGTCCACGAAAGTAGCCATGGCACTTGCTGTGTGTAAACAGTTGTTGGTCTCCCCGCACCCCTGAGCCCCATTTTTCTCTCATCTTGGTATTTGAGATGCCAGGTAGTTCAGGCTCACGCCACAGGGGCTCAGAAGAAAAGGGCATAGCCAACACCTGAGCCAGCTACGAAGGCCTACTGAGAAGGGTCTGCGGTGTATTTAACTATAGTTAATTAAAATTTTAAAACCACCAAAGCAACACATACTGATTACCAAAATGTAAAACACTGTAGAAGTACATAAAATAAAACTGCATCTCTCCTCCCTGCCTCTCTCCCTTCATGCCTCGAAAGGCAGTGCAGTATGGTGATTAGGAGAGACTGCTACCCACGTGTAAGTCACTTAACTACTCTGTGCCATAGTTTTCTACTTGTAAAATGGGAGCTAACAGTACCTGCCTCATGGCTGTGAGTCAGGATTAAGTGATGACAGCCCCTGCACAGAACTCAAAATAAGCAGGTTCTGAGGGGCTGCTGGCTGCTGTCCCCAGAACCAAATTTTAAAGTTAACTTGTAGTTGTATACTGCCACCTTTTAAACCTTAGTGGCAACACACTGTACATGCTACCCTGGGTGTTTCCCCTTTGTCTCTAATTGGTGCCTTTTCCTGCCAGTCACTTGTATCTCTAATGAGATAGGACTGAAATGACCCTGGATTGTTAAGTTCTCAGCAGAGATGGATCAGGAAAGCTGACGTGGGAGGTGAAGCCAGCTAACAGCTAGGAGGTACGCGAGGCTAAGTTCAGGAACTGGTGAGATAGGCCAATGACAGAAACACAGCACATCAGTCTGATCGAGTGCAGACAGGGAGTGGAGACAAATAAATGTACGACAGCTTTCGAAGATGGCTTTAGAGCATACCAAGAAGAGTTAATGGGTTATTCCTGTATTACAAATGGACAGATGGTCAAATTTATAAGAAATCAGGAAAATGCATATCATCATACCCATGATATATGAATTCTCCCCCACCAGCCTGGCAGACATTAAAAGGCCTGACAATACCAAAGTTGCTTAGGATACCAGGAAGCAGCGCTGAGCGTTGCTGGTGGGAGCATGAAGTGGCCTGAGGCCTCTGAGTGTCACTCATGAGGACTTGTTGCCATCTTTACCCCCTTGATCCCTAACAGCCTAATCTCATGTTAACAAAGAGAAAGCAGTCTCGAGGGAACACCTTTCTTACGGCAACTGAACGTGCCTTTTTCAGAGCACTGAAATTAATGTTAAATTTTACAATGGGTCAATTTAGAGAAAGTGGACTAAATAATGAACAGCGGTACACAAATGTAAAAAGAAGGCAGGTGACATTTGGGACACACTTGACACAGGATATTCCTGACAGCGGGAGAAAGAACACCCAAACCTAGGCCACTTGCAGAACAGTAGAGGTCAGTTTGCCTGGCAGTGCAGCACAGGGTCAGTGAGTGTCTAGTTCACACCAGAACAGGCATTACAACACTCAGATGATCCTACCCCTTCCCAGACTTACCTGCTTAGAAACTGGCAGACTTTGGAACAAAGTGTGTCCTCAGTAAAGAAGACAATTCTGATCACTCGCTCTCCATTCTCCCTGCATGTCTCTGTGCAGTGGGAACCACAGGTCAAATTCCTCCAGTCCCAGAGCAGCAAAAGAGCCTGCTCCATGGCAAACCCTGATCAGCCAGAACGGCTACAGAATTGACACCTGATGCTGTGCACAAGCACGTGCAAGGAGACAATGTAAGCAAGGCAGGGTACTTCATCATAAGGCCTCTGAACCAGGGCCACCAGAGGCACTGTGGACAGAGAAGCAAACTCCCCACACTCAGCGGGGGCCAAACAGCTCAGGGCCACTTGTAGATGAGTGTCCTTAAAGGACAGGAGAGCTAGGGCATCTCAGAAATCTGACTCTAGTCTAACGGGCATGCTGTTCAGGCTCCTCATCCAAAAACTCCACTTGCAAAAGAAGAAAACCAAGAGCTTCACCCATAAACACCCTGCTACCCTTCCTCCAGAGTCTGTTCTTTTTACAGAAGTGCCATGATGGGCACCAAGACCAAAGATTAGAGGAGCTCCTTCTATGGCGCTCACCTTCTCCTTTGATGTCGTGGGGGTAGCCAATGACAGCAGTCTCCGGCACTGCAGGGTGGCTAGCCTGCACAGAACAAAATGGCACAACATGTGGGAGGTGGAATACTTGACTCAGCAAATTACAGCTACCAATTTGAGACCAATATGACTTGCACTCACCATTGCATCCTCGATTTCTGCGGTCCCCAGTCGGTGGCCACTTATATTGATGACGTCGTCCATCCGCCCTGTGATCTGGTAATAGCCGCCCTTAGTTCGGTGAGCCCCATCTCCAGAGAAGTAGTAGCCTGCACCATAGCAAGGGAATTCAGTGTCAGTACCTCCGAACCAGGACCCAGCGGGGCTCCTTTCCTTCCATAAGGGACACAGTGGGACTCTATAGAAGAAAGCTCCACAACCCTGCACCCTGCTGACTTCCTGGTGCTGGCCCTCATTGCAACTCCTCATGGAGACACTCTCTAGATGTGCTATGTGGCTGTGTGCTAGTGAAAGAGCAGATGGCTCTGAGACAGCAGAATGCAGTGAAGATTGCAAATGTCTGAGCAGAAGGCATACAAGGAGCGGACTCAAGCTTCCCCAAAAATGAGTCTCGTTTACAAGTCTGAGACTGAAGACTATGGGTGCCAACAGGCACACTGTGTGTGTACGCTTCCAACCCAATGACATAGAAGCAAACTGGGAGAAAAAATCAAAAGTAAACCAGAAGAAAATTTGTAGTCATCAAGATAGTTTTCCAAGATGGTTTCTTCACTCTTCTTTCTTAACAGCCTCAGGCGTGCTGTCTCACTTAACCATGAGGTTCCTGAGACAGGTCTCTTCCCATTTTCGACATAAAGTCAGGGAGGTAAAGAGGGAGGGGGTGGGATTCAAAGTCATGCCTCGAAGGTGCCTGTCCTACGCTCACAGTCACTGTGACCTTAGAAACGTTTTCTGAGAATAGGGTTCCACAGCAGGTGTAAAGGCATGACATGACCCACATTAGCCAGCTCACCTGGATAAGCCTTGAAGTAGGCATCCACAAACCTCTGGTGGTCTCCGTAGATGGTCCTGGCCATGCCTGGCCAGGCCTGGGAGAAGCACAGAGCCCCAGAGACGTCATTGCCTTCCAGGATGTTCCCCTGCAGACCCAGGAGACGCAAGTGTGAGAGAACAGGCAGATTCTGGTTGAGAAGCAATGGACTGACAATCAGCATTGTTCTCCTAATTGGTTGGTTTGAGGCAGAAAAACGACAAGTGTTCCCCAAAGGAAATGTCCAGAGCTTTCTCCGCTGCAGGGGCTTCTGAAGAGAACCTGGGCTCCCCCTACAAGGCGATTTAATCTACTGTGTCTCTAAGAGGAGACTCTGCAGTGAATACTATGTGAAGACACAGGCCTTTCTGCCACCTACCAGGCAATGAGCACACATGACATGGGCAAGTGGACAGAGGAGGCCAGGAAGGTAGAAAGGAACACCAGGGAGCTCAGTGGGGTGCACAGGGAGGAAGGAGACACCCTTGTGAGGCCCTTACGCACCTTCTCATCTATGAGAGCTGGGACAATGCCAAAGAAGGGTCTCATCGCCATGGAGGGGAGAATTTCTGCCCCTTCTTCTGAGGGCCGCGGTGCAATGCAGATGCCACCCGTTTCTGTGGGAACAACAGGAATGAAACACCGATGGGCTTACAGGCTAGTGACATGTTTATCCAGGCCATGTCATCAAGGGTCTGGGACAGACACACTGGCTGGTACTCTCTCAGAGTGAGAGGTGGGTGAAAATGCCCATTTAGGGGAAGGAAACGGCCCCCAGTGTCACAAGAAATTTTATCTGAGCCAAAACTAAACTTGTGTTCTGGTCTCCTCTACTGCAGAGTGGGAGTGGGGCCCAGACGGAGGGCACAGTCCCAGGTGTCGCAGCTCTGTGGCCCAGAGGGTGCTGCTTCTCCTTCTCTGAGGCCCTGCTCATCCAGCCCTCACTTCAGTAAGAAAGGCAGAGCCCATCTGCCTGCACAGGGAAGATGAAGAATTGCTTCTGGACCAGTGCCCATTCCATACAGAACAACAAAAACAGACGCCCACAAATTCTGTTTTCACATTATTTCTCTGGCATTTCCTCACAAGGCTCAGCTGTAATCTCAGTCCCGTGCCCTCCTGAAAAAATGAAAACTGAGCTATTTAGAATGTCCCATTTTCTGGCTTCTCAAAAGATGAGACCTCAGCCACATCAGTAGTGGTCTCCTGCCCCAAACATTCTAATAAGTCAGATACTCAAGAGAAGATGGGGAAAATCTGAACAAAATGCTACAGAGAAAACGCCTTTCTCACTAAAGTTTAGATTTAGACTCACAGTCCCTTAAACAATAGGGCCCATCCTCATCACATATACTTACATTCAGAAAGTGATCCCTATGAGGAAAGTGAACATTTAGCTGAATACTTACTATATGTCAGGCCTTGAGCAACATGCATTAGTGGTATCCCCTCATTCCATCCTCACCCAGGGTCTGGAAGGAGCACCACCATTTTACAAATGAGAAAACCAAGGCTCAGAGAAGCCATTACACATCCCAAGTCCTACACTGCAAAATAGCTGCCACCAGGCTCCACCTCCGAGCTTCTTTGGTCCATATGTCAGGTTTTCAACAACCACATTTAAGGGTTGAGGCATGGGTAGTGTTGCACTTGCAGAGCCTCACACCTGACCCCTGCACTTGGTGCTTGGTTGTATGTTCTCAGTGCACTAACGTGAGAGCACAGCTGTTGTGGGAGGAACCCACCAGGTAAGCCCTGCACCCACCTACCCAGCATGCCCTGACCCTCCTCCTCGAGGACGCTCTCACCTGTTTGCCACCAGGTGTCCACCAGTGTACATCTGCTGTCCCCTACCACCTTGTGGAGCCACTCCCAGGCCTCTTGGTTGATTGGTTCTCCCACTGAAAAAGAAAAAAGATGTTAATGGACCTCAATGAATATGAAACTAGAAGGAATAGATTATTAAGGGGAAACAGCTATATAATTTTCCTGAAGGACATAAAAGAAGATATAAAAAAGCAGTGAAATCTGCCACACGTTATGGCCATCAAAGAAATAAAAATTACAATGAGATATTTTCACCATTAGAAGGTTAAAAATAAAAAATAAAAAAATTGACAAGAATGTAGAGGAAACTATCACATGCACTATAGGAGTATAATTTGGTATGGCAATCTTGGGGAGCGATTTGGGTATTTCTCTTAACATCTAAAAGTGAATGATGCAACTACTATGGACAACCTTTTAGGGCAGATTATACCAAAGCTAAATATAGGTTTATCCTATTATTCAAAAATTTCACTCTTGGCACACACCCCACAGAAATGAGTGCATACGTCTACCGAAAGTGGACACGTACAAGGATGTTTACAGTGGCCAAAATCTAAAACCTATCCATCGAGAGTGGAAGAGAGAAATAAAGAGTGCTGTATTCATGTAGTGGAATACCATACAGCATGAAAATGAGTAAGCCACTGCTATGCTCAACAGGGATGAACCTGAGTCACAGCCCTGAGCAACCGCAGTAGGCACAAGAGTAAAGCATGCCGCACAAGCCCATGTATATGAAGTTCAAGAACAAGCAAATCGGTCCACACTGAGAGCAATCAAGTAGTAGTCATGGTTGAGGGCTCTTGACTAGGAGCGGGCATCGGGGAACATTCTGGACACTGAAAATTTCTACAGCTTAATCTGGGTGTGGTGTGCATGTATATATATGTGTGTGTGAGAGAGTGTGTGTGTGTGTGTGTGTGTGTGTGTGTAAATAGTTCTCAAGCTGAACATCTGGTATTTGTGCTTTTCACCGTATTTTACACCTCAATAGAAAGGGGAAAGTGTTCACATCCTATGACTTATTGCCAGTTCCCAGTACCTACCTGCTATGGTCTGAAGGTGTGTGTCCTCCAAATTTATGTTGGAATCTCAGCCCCTAAAGATAATGGTATGAGGAGGTGGGGCCTTTGGGAGGTGCTGAGATCATGAGGGTGGAGCTCTCAAAATAGGATTAGGGTTCTTATAAAAGAGACCCTGCAGAGCCCCCTCCTGCTTTCGCTACATGAGGACAGGGCAAGAAAGCACTGTCTTTGAAACAGAAGAGGGCTCTCACCAGAACTTAACCATGCCCACGCCTTTATCTTGGGCTTCCCAGCCTCTACAACTGTGAGAGATAAATTCCTGTTGTTTATAAGCCTCTCAGTCTGTGGTTTTGTTATAGCAGCCTGAACAGCTAAGACACTACCCTAATAAAACATCCACGCCAGATTAGAATTCAGCCAGAACTAGCAGATTTAGACATATTGTTGCTAAAATACTGAAATACTCTCATGCCAGTTGCCTCTTGATCAGGAGCACCCATGATGTAGCAGCTAACCAAGACCTTTCCTGGCTGTGGTCTCCCATGCTGGTCATACAGGTGGCTGAGTGGTGTGTGTATCACTTCTGCACTCACACATGCCCAAAAAAGAGGCAGGAAGATGCCATTTTAGCACTGGTTGATACTGAGAAACTGCCAATAGCCCCAGTAGCCAACCACAGGGACATGACTGCAAGGACCATGGCAATCCACACAAAAGGGTGTGAGCAAGTTTTCAAACATGGGGGCAAAGCCATATGGAAATCTCTGCCTATTGTTGAGTTAAAATAAACATCACAGGATAATAGTACAGCTTGATCACATTCATGTTAAAGAATCAACTCAAAGCCGAGCTGTGTTTTTGCATAGGAATATAACTTTGAAGAAGCTGCCAGAAGGTGAACAAGCAATAGGGTCCCCTGGAGCAGCATTCACGAAGGATGTCATCTTTTGTTATAAATTACCGAGTTTTTCTTTTAACAATAAGAATATATCTGTGCATTACTTGTAAAATTAAAAGTTAAAAAAAATTTCAAGAAATATGTATCTTGGGGTAGAAGTCTTGAGTGAGCTGGATTCTGCCAACTGGTAAGAGTAAATGAAATCAACACACCCAAGTCTGGAGTGCTGTGAGGGCTAATCCAGTTGCCTAGAATGGTCCTGAGCTATGACCGCAGCAGACCAACACAAAGCTGGCCCTCGTCAGATAGGAAGTATACTGGTCCCTAGTGCTGCTTGGTGCCCCGTGCAAGGAGTTGCCAGGTTATTTTTCACCAGCCTGTCAGCACTGCTTACTGATAACCTGGTCTTTTGGAAACCCCCACAGGGTTCTGCTATTGGCACTGGTCAAATGGCAGCAATATGACTCCCAGACAAGTAAAGTACTCAGAGCCCAGCTGAACCTCTTGTGGGCTCCCTGGTGCAAAAGGGTCCCTGCATGCATCAGTAGTACCTGATCCAAGAGAGGAAGATCTAAGAGTGAGTCTGGCCATGACTTTTATGGAAGGAGAACCGCAGGGACTTTGAGGGATCCCTGCCCGAGGCAGCTTTCTGCAGAGACAGACCCCACTCTAACACAACTGCTAGAGCACCTAAAGTGCTCAGAGCATGTGCCTTGTCATTTGGGTCTTTGTGAGTTTTCCTCAGCAACTAAATCCCACAAGTGCATATGGCAAATCAAACCTCCCTCCAACCCTGTCCCCACCTAACTCCCTAGGCCCACTCAGGTAACCTTGCAGACAATACCTGGAGAACCTGAGATGTTTCGATGGCCCTGGACATCCCTCTACTTGCTTTTGGTCCCCACCTGCTGCCTAGCCCAGAGTGTAGGGACGCATCATGAGTCCTCTCCATCGACATGGGGTCCCAGTCAGGAGTGCACAGGCCTTACCTCCACAGCACCAACATGCCAAGAGAGGCAACTCAGACTCCCCACCACCTAGAAGATGGCCCAAAGCACTTTCTTCTGCCCCCGCTTAGAAAATTCAAAGGGCTTGTTCATCCAGAAACAAACTGACACTGACCACCAAGCACGCCCTGAGCAGAGAGGAGCTGGTTGCATGAAAAGGCAGCTTTCAGGCAGCGCTGCCTAATGACTTCTGTCCCAGAGAAGTCAGAGTCTCAGGTGAAGTCCTCAGGGCAACATCTGGGTGCTCAGTTTCACAACAAGCAGTCAGCCCCCACCTGGCCTGCTGAGTTTTCCTGCATGTGGGCACAGCAGTGCTAAAGACACAGATGGCTGTGACTTCTGTGAGCTCACTGCCTGGTGAAATGGTCAGCATGAGGACAGATATCTCAACTGAAGTCAGGTCATCTAAAAACTGACAGCCCGAGGTCCAGAGAAGCCAAAGAAATCCCCAGGAGACGTAGCACAGAGAAGGGCCTACAGGGAGGGTCAGGTACCTGAGAGGTGGGAGGGGGCAGCAGGGTGCTGCAGGCACAGAGGGCAGAGCAAACCAGGCCCCCAAGTCCTGTACCAGTACTGCATGCCCTTGTTACTGACAAATAAAGCATGCACACTGTCCTTTTCAAAGGACACACCGGCAGAAAGACAAATCCCTAGGGGTACCTGCCCCAAATGTTCTTCCTCCATGAAAAACCACCAAGCAGATCCTTGTATTCACCAAGAAGCATAGAGGGCCTCCTGCCTTGTTTTCCTTCCTGACCACATCTGACAACATGTGGAGGAGCAGAAATGAAACGCGTCCGGGAAAAGCAGAGGGAACAGGCAAGGCTTCCCAGTACCATATGAACAAACCCCATGTCACCTTTCCCAAAAGTCTTCATGTGACTTGGCAATATTTATCAACACTATGAATGGAGATTACCTTCGATCTGGCAACTACCTGCCTGGAAATATCCAAAGTGAGAGCAGTGCACAGCACAGAATGACATTTCTTACAGAGCTTGGGAATAATCAGCGCCCAGCATCAGAGGAATGCTGAGTGAACTGCAGTTCACTTCCACAGGACAATCCCGTGCAGCCACAAAGAAAGGACACAGGACTTATCTTACTGAGTTGGTAAGGATTCACAATAAGGATTAAGTACAGAACTGAGGCACAGATAGTTCCCGGAATGCTGTGCCCCAGACTGTTAACAGCTGTGGTCTCCAGGGAGGGGCTGACCTCTGCTTCTTACTCAATGCAGCCTGGCATTGTTTGAATTCAAAGAAATGGCCACGTAGTTTTCATGGTTAAAATCACTTAGAAGCCTGCCCTGGCTCTGAAAGATGACATGCATTCCCTCTCTGAATGCAGAGCAGTATTCACCTGACCCCAGGGTCCGCAGGGAGGAGCGGTCGTACTTCTTCACCCAGGCATCACCATATTTCAGCAACAGCCGGACAGCCGTCGGGGCACCATAGAACTGATTGATCTTCAACCTCTGCACCATCTCCCAGTACCGACCTACAAAACAGCCCCAATTCAGTCGGTCTGAGAGCCCATCGGACATTACCTATTTTAACCTAATTTAGAGATCAGTCAACAGCACTGGGTACTAAATAAGTGCAAACACCTGCATTGTTCACAAAAACGAGATTCAACATTTATCACTGGGATAGAAAGGGAGCCCCCTGGGAAAAGGTTCGCTGTGGCAGTCATCCTGCCCCTCCATTCCCATCTATTGGCAGGCTCATTTGCAAACAGCCTTCACCTGGCTCTGGACAGCTGCATTCACATGGTATACCCACATGATATGACTAATAAGTTAAAAGAATGTTACTCTGAATTTAAAAATAACCCATGTAGCATTAACCTAGAGCTTGTGTTCGGTTGCATTTAAATGGTCTCTAAAATGGTAACTGGTGCTTCCCCTGGAATAGTGTGGCAAGGCCACCACTGTATGCGCCCTAGGGAGCAGGACAACTGCTTACTACACACCTCATTTCTCAGAAACCCCTGAAACTCACCACCATCACCCTACACACAGGGAGCTGAGTTTCAAGTGGCTGAAGTGACATGCCTGCAACTGTACCTAAGACATGGCTCTTACTCCCCTGGCTATGCCCCCTACACATTCTTCCTGGAGTGTATCCAGAGCCACCGTGCCCCCGTGGGAGGCTGGAGAGGAGCCAGGGGAGGTGACAATGATATGCTATGCACATAACTGTCAGTGCTATGGGACAGTTGGCCCTTCTAGCAGGGGCACCACTATTCAATTACATTAAAACAAATACTTGGGGACACTACACTGAGTGGGAGGAAGATACCAAGGTGAGCAAGACATGGCCACAGCCTCTAAATGAAATCAATTCATGGAGGTGGCTCCAGCCACACCTGACATACTCTGATGGAACAGCCCTGAAGACATAAGTAACTGGCTGTAGAAAGCACCCTCTGCCTAGGGGAAACTGAGGAGGTCAGTTGGCTTGGCTTCGAGGGAGGATTGGATCTAGTCAAATGGCCACAGAGGTAAGAGAACAGAGCTTTCGGTCCCTATCGGCTGCCTAGCCCTCGAGGGGTAGTTCTGAGGCAGACAGTTTAAGTTAAAGAACACTGGAGTGGGTAGTCTTGAGATGGCTTCCAGTGCCAAATTGGACCCCCTTCTATTGGTCATCTGATCTTGCGGTAGACAGGGTCCCCAGTCCTGGCCCACCTGGCAGAGTCCAAGGCTCAGCACTATACCATGGGACCACAAACCATAGCCAGACCAGAATGAAGGCCCTCACTCCATCCTCCTTTAAATCTCTCCTCCTTCCTCAAGCACCCTCCTGGGGATGCTATTTGGGTTCCCAGTCCTCACCAGGGTCAGGGTAAACGGGGGTGCTCTCAAAAAGGACACTGGTTGCTCCATTGCAGAGGGGCCCATATACCACATAGCTGTGTCCTGTGATCCAGCCGATGTCAGCCACACAGCCAAAGACATCCCCCGGCTGGTAGTCAAACACAAGCTGCAGAAACAAGAGAGGCTGTCAGGGGCCCATCACCCCACATTCCCACATGTCACTAAGCATGTTCTTTAACTGTGAGATGCAAGTGCTCCAATGACCACCGAAAGCAAAGGAGAAAGTACAATGCGGTGGCTTCATGGGGTCATGGCAGTGAAAAGATGGAGTTACCGGTACACACAGCAACACACTGACTCTTGCAGAGGACAGTGAAAGAAGCCAGGCCCCAAGTTGTATACTGTATGAGCCCCAGCTTGACAAAGCTGATCTGTATGCAGAGGTCACACCAGAGTTGGTCTTGCTGGGCCTTGTGAGTAGCATGTCAGGGCCTTCCAGGAGCTGAAGATGATCCCATATCCTGATACAGGTGGTGGCCACATATTACTCACACGTAAAACTTCATCTAGTCCTATGTATAAGGGCATCTTCCTGCATTAAGTTATGCCACAATTTTTTAAATCCCTTAAAAACTGCAAAACATTAAAGTTGAAAAGACCAAGAAATGCCTCAAGCATCATCAGTTTCTAAGAGCCTGAGAGGAATGACAGGTGTCTGAAGCATTCTTGTCAAAGGGCCCAACCTGAGCTCAATCCCATCTCTGGATCTAACTGCCCTTTGCAGGAAACACGAAGGCCCGCCAGGGCCACCAGGGCCACCAGGACAAACAGCCAAGTGCTACAACAGACAAAGTTTAAGAAAATGGAAGAGATAAAGGGAAAACTATACATTTAAAAAGGCTTAAAAGACATATCGAAAAAATGTCAGTGGAAAGAGTAAGCTGCAGGACCTCGGAATGTACATCCACGTGTCAACTAGAGAAAGGAAAAAACAAGGCAGTGATGTTGTAGAACAGGGGTCCCTAACCCCTGGGCCATGGACCATACTGGGCTACACAGCAGGAGGTGAGTGGCAGGCGAGCAAGCAAAGTTTCATCTGTATTTGCAGCTGCTCCCCACCGCTAGCTTCACTGCCTCAGCTCCACCTCAGATCATCAGGCATTATTCTTACAGCACCAGTGGCTGGTGCAAAAAAGGTTAGGCACCGCTGCTGTAGAAGTCAAGATGTGAGGAGGGGGCTGAGGGCAGATGGGCTATGAAGGGGCTTCTGTGAGGCTGGTGACATTCCATTTCCAGAATGAAGTGGGTTTGCCTTATAATAATAATTCATTAAGCCACACATTTGATTTGGATGGTTTTCTGTATCTGTGCTCTATTTTCAATATTTTTTTAAATTGGGGGGCAAATGGCTCCAGTCTTCTGCTGCCAAAGACAAACACTGAGATTCTCCAGGAGTTTCTAGACAGCTTAGTAATGGGCCCTGTGCAGCCATGTTGGGGCGAGGGTTGGGTTGGGGGGAGTGGAGGGAAGCAGGGATACTTTTAACAATGACTGCACTTTCACTACCCTGTTGTCTGAGCCCTGCTTAGATGAGCCTGGTCTTTCCAGTCACCTGGTCAGATAGTTCTCTTTGCTGCTACCACCTGCTGGAGCTGAGTTTTACCTTCTGCAAGAGAGGGTCTGGTCCACAGATGATACATCGAAATCCAATCCCACCTGGAAAGTATCAGCCACTTCTCAAGGCAACCAAGGATGCCATGATAAACTGCAATCCTCCACCCACATTTAAATGAGTACTGATTTCTAAACTCTTTATTGGAATATAAAAATGTGTCATAGTGTTTGCTTTATAATTCCTATAGCAGGGGTCCCCAACCCCTAAGCCACAGACTGATACCAGTCCATGGCCTATTAGGAAACGGTGAGGTGAGTGGCGGGTGGGCGAGTAAGTGAAGCTATATCTGTATTTGCAGCTGCTCCCCAGCACTAGCATCACTGCCTCAGCTCCACCTTAGATCATCAGGCATTAGATTCTCATAGGAGCACCGACCGGTCCCTGTTGCCAAAAAGGTTAGGGGCCATGGCCAAAAAAAGGATGGTCTGCTGTAATATAACTTCTATGCACTAAATTTAATTTTCTTTATAAAAGTAAATCTTTTTTTTTTTTTTTTTAATTTTACTTTTAAAACATGGTCCCAGTGAGCAGGGCCTAGAAGCCACAATTCTTTCAGGGACCCATGAAAATGTTTTACTTTCCTTTAAAATCGGAAGGAGAAAAAATAATCTTTTAAGTAAAAGAAAATGTTTTAATATATAATAGTAATACAGTCATCTTTATACCAAAGCAGTTGTAAAATATAATTTTTGACTTTTTTTTTTTTACAGAGGAAGGGGCCCAGAAAGGACAAAGTGTCTAGGACCTGAGCATCAGAAGGTGACCCCGCCAGTGAGTACGTCAGAGCTGGTGAGGGCCAGATTCCTGCAGGCCCTTGAGCCAATAGATGATACAGGCATAGGTGCAAAGGGCTAAAGGCCAGCAGTAAGACTCAAGTTTGGGACCCGGACTCTTCCAGCAAGGACAGGAACACAGCTCCCCTGCCCACCCTCTCACCTGGGCTAGTGCCACAACTCATAGCAGCCCTGCTCATGAGCAACCCGCAGGAAAACATGAGCAACTCATACTTAAGGAAACTGCTTAATAACAGGAGTTCTAGCCCTAGATCCAGCCCCACTTAGTCCCCTGCCCAGTCCCACCAAGAAATTAGCACCTCGCACCCTCCACCCACCACTGAGGCCATACCCTGTGTGTCAGGGCGGCATACAGAAGGTAGCCCGCCTGGGTGTGCACAAGGCCCTTGGGTGTCCCGGTGCTCCCGGAGGTATACAGCATGAAGAGCATGTCTTCACTGCCCATGCTCTCTGGGGCACACACAGGGTCCTCCTTGGCCATTTCCTGCAAGAGAGAAGAAAAAAAGAGCACCACCCAGGGCAGTTAGCCTCTCCCCTTCATTCAGCTTCCTTAAGAACAACTCTTCTTAGCCACTGTAAGACTCGGCAGACTGGATCAGAGCTCACCTTCTCTGGACTGCCCTAGTTCAATTCCACATGTAGAGAAGATGCAAAATAAAAGGATAAATCCAACCATTTCTGTTATATTAACTGTTTCTCTGTTTGTGGTTATTTGAGTTCCATCTTCTCAACCATGATATAAACCTATCAAATATCACAGTGGAACCCTGGACACCTCTAGGGAACCCAGATTCAGAAACACAATCTAACAAGACTCAGACCTAGTTAACCAAATAATAACCTCTCCTCAAACTATACAACATGAGGTAAACCCACCTGCTCAAGAGGGACATCCAGATTCCCCATGTGGACCTTGTTATCCGTCCTGTGAGCCACCAGGACATACTGGATGGTTGGGCAGTACTTCACGGCTTCATCCACTATCTTCTTCAACTCCACCACGCGCCCTCCCCGAAGTCCTTGGTTGAAGGTGATAACCACCTTGCACTTGGCTAATAGAGACAATGGACATTTCTGATCAGTTTCCTCCCCACTTTAACCCTCACAGCCTAGGCTGGCAGCAGCACATTCCAGGCCTAAGGCGGTGATAGAGAAAGTTCAATCTTGAGTAAAAGAATCAGCAAAAAAGTAAGAGGTATGACTGCTTTGTAATCTTTGTGCTGAGTGCAGAAGTGACAAGCATTTTCTCAGCTCTATGGAGGAGCAGGAAGTAACTGGAGATGTTACTTTGAAGCTGAACTCTTTGAACCTTCTATCATTCCTTCCCATATATCTTGAGGGCTTTCCCAGGTAAGAGGCCATACATCACCCCCAGGCACAGCCACCATGAGGTAGAGACCAAAAAATTTGGGAAGCCAGAGACTAAGCCCCAACATGTCCAGTGTGGCCCCTGCACGATCCAGGGCCAAACTGCTAGAGAACAAAGACCACACCCTGGGTGGATGCCAGGAGCTGCCAGCCCCCACACTCACCTTCATGGGAAGGCCCTCTGGGGTCTGCACCTGCTCTTCAATGACCCAGCCAGACTCAGCCAGGCCCAGGGTAATGCAAGGATGGTTCAACGTATGAAAATCAATCAATGTATTACAGCACATTAATAGAATGAAGGACAAAAATCACATCTGAATTGATGTAGAAAGAATACTTAACAAAATCCAACACTTTTTCATGATAAAAATAATGAACTATGAATAAAAGGAAACTTCCGTAACCTGATAAAGAGCAACTATGAAAACCAGCAGGTAACATCACACTCAGTGGTGGAATACAGAAAGCTTTCTCCCCTAAGATCAAGAACAAAACAAGAACATCCACATTCACTACTGCCATTCAACATTGTTATAGAAATTCTAACCAGAGCAATTAGGAAAAAGAAAAACAGAAAAAAAGAAGCATCCAGATCACAAAGGAAGAAGTACAACTATCTCTATTCACAGATGAGGTGATCTTAACTGTAGAAAATCCTAAGGGATCCACAAAAAACTACTAAAGCTAATAAACAAATTCTTCAACTTTGCAGGATACAAGAACACACAACTTACTGTATTTCTATACATTAGCAATGAACAATCCACAAAGAAAACTAAGAAAACAATTCCATTTATGAAAGCTTCCAAAGAATAAAATACTTAGGAATAAATTTACCAAGGAGTTGCAGGACTTATACACTGAAAACTACAAAAAGTTGCTGAAAGAAATTAAAGAGCACATCAATAAATGGAAAGACATCCATGTTCATGGATTGGAAGACTTAATATTATGGCAATATTCTCCAAACTGTTTTACAGATTCAGCATAATCCTTGTCAGGTGACTCCCTGAATCCCCAAAACACCCAATTCACAAATTGCCTAGTGGCAATTTTGGGTGGTTACTGGGCAAGTAGCCCCAACAGGTGCTCTCAACAGGAGCTTCCTTCAGTAGCAATCAACAGGCCTCCGCTTGTGCAACGGGGGAGACACTTTTAGTGGCGGGCAACTAGCAATACCTGTAATAGTTCTGAGTAAATCTCAGGGATCAGCATCTAACCTCAGTGTGAGCAGAGACATTTGCAAGTGGCCAGAAGCTCAGCACTGGCAACAAATCTGAACCTGCACCAATATGAGGAACACCACTTGCTCCACCCTGGTGACTCCCTGAGGCTCCATCTCATTCATCTGCTGAGACTGTCAGACAGCCTCTAGCCAGTGGGTGCCCCGGACCTTTTGCTGAACTGTCCCAGACCCAGTACTAGTGGCAGGCAGCCTTGGTTCACCTCATGGCCTCTCCCACATACTTCCAAGTCCAGCTCAGTTAGTAACCAAACATAGATAGCTTTGTAGCTCCTACCAGGTAGCCACTGGCCAGTCATAGGCAACTGACTGCAGCCTGCACTAAAGCCCCTCACAAGGGGCTCCAGAACCAGCACACCCAGAGGCTATGTATAAGGATGCTCATTGAACTTAGGAGAATAGATGAGCTCAGTAAGAATTTAGACAAAGAGAAAGTAAGCATGAATAAGGACATAAAAACTATAAAAAAGAACCAGTCAGAAATGAAGAATACAATGACTAAAATGAAAAATACATAAGAAGGAATCAATAGTAGATTTGACGAAGCAGAGGATCGAATCAGAGATTTGTAAGACAAGAAAGCAGAAAACTCCCAATCAGAACAGCAAAAAGAAAAAAGAATTTGAAAAATGAGGATAGTTTAAGGGAGCTCTGGGACAACATCAAGCATAACAATATTTGCATCACAGAATACCAGAAGAGAGAAATCAAAACATTGAGAGCCTATTTGAGGAAATAATGACTGAAAACTTTCCTAACCTGGTGAAGTAAATAGACATATAAGTCCAGGAAGTGCAGAGTGTCAAACAAGATGAACCCAAACAGACTCACAAGACATATCATAATTAAAATGGTAAAAGTTAAAGACAAAGAGAGAATCCTAAAAGCAGCAAGAATAAGGCAGCTAGTTACTTATAAGAGTACTCCTATAAGAATGTCTGCTGATTTCTCAACAGAAACTTTGCAGGCCATAAAGAATTGGCAGGAAATATTTAAAGCGATGAAAAGAAAGGACCTAAAACAAAAATAAGTCTACACACCACATCTATCATTTAAAATGATAAGATGAGATAGAGTTTCTTGGATGGGAAAAAAACTAAAGGAATTCATCTTCATCAGGCAAGTATTACAAGAAATGTTGAAATGTTGAAAGGACTTCTTTTAAAAAAAGAGGAAGAAAAAAATAAGATAATATGAATAATAAAATGGTAATATCTATGCATATATCAATTACACTTTAAATGTAAATGGATTAAATGCTCCAATCAAAAGATATAGGACAGCGACGTCAGAAATACAAAAAATCATACAAGAATACTATGAAAAAGTATATAACACCAAATATAATAACCTAGAAGAAAGGGACCAGTACTTAGAAAAATATAACCTTCCTACACTGAATCAGGAACTGGAAAATCTAAATAGACCGACCAATCGGTAGTATGGAAATTGAAACAATCATCCAAAACCAAAAAGTAAAAGTCCAGGACCAGATGGCTTTACCATTGAATTCTACCAAACATTCAAAAAAGATTTAATATCTATTCTCCTGAAACTCTCCCAGAAAATTGAAGAAGAGATATTACTTCCAAACTCATTTTATGACGCCAGTATTACCCTGATACTAAAACCTGGTAAAGAGAACACAAAAAAAGAAAAAGTACAGACTAATACCTCTCATGAACATAGATGCAAAAATTAGATACTAGCGAATCGAATACAGCAACATATTAAAAAGATTATACGCCGCGATCAAGTGGGCTTCATCCCAGTGACACAGAGATGGTTCAACATATGCAAATTGATTAATGTGATATACCACATAAACAAATTAAAAAATAAGAATCATATGATCATATTCATAGATGCAGAAAAGGCCTTCGACAAGATACAGCATCTATTTATGATCAAAATACTTAATAAAATCGGTATAGAAGGAAAGAAACTTAACATAATAAAGGCCATATATGACAAACCCTCAGCCAACATTATACTTCATAGTGAAAAACTAAAAACCTTCCAAGATCAGGAACAAGGCAAGGCTGTCCACTATTGCCACTGCTATTCAATATGACATTGGAGGTCCTAACGAGTGCAATCAGGCAAGAGAAAGATACAAAAGGCATCCATGTAGAAAATGAAGAAGCCAAACTGTCACTATTTGCGGAATACATGATTCTCTATATAGAAAACCCTAAAAACGCTACAAGAACACTACTAGAAACAATAAGCAAATACAGTAAAGTTTCTGGATACAAAATCAATGTTCAAAAATCCATAGCATTGCTAAGTTTTAATAATGAAGTGTCAAAAAAAAAGAAGTGGAAAAAATAATTCCTTTTGCAATTGCAACAAAAAGAATAAAATACCTAGGAATAAATCTAATAAATCATGTGAAGGACCTATATAATGAAAACTATAAGTTCCTATTAGAGAAATCGAAGAAGATGCAAAGAAAAGGAAAGATATTCCATGTTCTTGGATTGGAAGAATCAACATAGTTAAAATGACCATTATTACAGATTTAATACAAACCTCATCACAATCCCATCGGCATTTTTTTACAGAAATAGAACAAAAAATCATCAGATTTGTATGGAAGTGCAAAAGACCTCGAATTGCCAAAGCCATCCTGAGAAAAAAGAACAAGGCTCGAGGCACCACTCTGCCTGACTTCAAATTATACTACAAAGCAACAGTAATCAAAACGGCATGGTATTGGCAGAAAAAGAGACACATGGACCAGTGGAACAGAATGGACAGTTCAGAAGTAAACTCATATTTATATGGGCAAATAATTTTCGACAAAAATTATTTGTTGAAAATGAAAGGAAACCCTCTTCAATAAATGGTGCTGGGAAAACTGGAAAGCCACCTGCAAAAGAATGAAACTAAACTGTTGTCTATCACCACACACCAAAATTAACTCCAAACGGATTAAGGACCTGAATATAAGACCTGAAACAATAAAATGCATAGAAGAAAACATAGGAACGAAACTCAAGGACCTTGGACTTAAAGAGGATTTTATGAATTTGACCTCAAAGGCAAGGGAAGTAAAAGCTAAAGTAAATGAATGGGACTACATCAAACTTAAAAGCTTTTGGTCAGCAAAAGAAACCATCGACAAGGTAAAGAGACAACCATCCAAATGGGAAAACACATTTGCAAGCAATGCCTCCAATAAGGGCCTAATATCCAAAATATACAAAGAACTCATACCATCAATGACAAGAAAAAAACAAACGATCCAATCGAAAAATGGGCAGAGGACCTGAACAGACACTTCTCCCTAGAGGACATACAAATGGCCACCAACTATATGAAAAGATGTTCAACATCACTAGCTATTAGGAAAATGCAAATCAAATCCACAATGAGATACCATCTCACACCTGTTAGAATAGCTATAATCAACAGGACAGGTAATAACAAATGTTGGAGAGGATGCAGAGAAAAAGGAACCCTCATACACTGCTGGTAGGACCGCGAATTGGCACAGCCACTATGGAAAACAGTATGGAGGCTCCTCAAAAAACTAAGAATTGATCTACCATACGATCCAGCAATCCCTCTACTGAGTATTTACCCCAAAGACTTAAAACCCATATCCGAAAAGGTATTTGTAGGTCGATGTTCACAGCAGCATTATTCACAGTGGTCAGGACATGGAAGCACCTGAAATGTCCTAAGATGGATGACTGGATAAAGAAGCTGTAGTACATACATACAATGGAATATTACTCAGCCATAAGAAGCGACAAAATACTGCCATTTGCGACAATATGGATGGACCTCGAGATAATCACGCTCAGCAAAATAAGCCAGAAAGAAAAAGTTGAAAACCACATGATATCATTTGTATGTGTGATATAAACCTAAAAGCAACAAACGAACAGGACAAACAAACAGAGACTCATGGACATGGACAATAGACTAGTGGTTACCAGAGGGTAGGAGGGAGGGGAGAGGGGAAGGTAGATGAGGTAAAAGGGGTCAAATATGTGGTGACAGAAATCTTAAGTATTGGAAGTGAACACACAATGTAAAAAAAAAAAAAAAATATATATATATGTATATACCATATATATATATACACGCCTTATTGTTAACATGTATAGCTCAAACATACCAGATTTTGTTAACCAATGTCACCATCAAAAATTAATTAATTAAAACAAAAAAAGACATAGGGTAGCAAAATGGATAAGAAATGAATACATACATATATATATATATATATACAAATATACTGTCTACAACAAATAAGAAATGAATACATACATATATATATATACATATACTGTCTACAACAAATCAGTTCAGATTGAAAGACACACAGAGCCTGAAAGAAAAGGGATGGAAAAATATATTTCATACAAATGAAAATTTTAAAAAAGCTAGAGTAACGATACTTATATCAGACAAAAGAGACTTTAAAATAAAAGCTATAATAAAAGCCAAAGAAGGACATTATATAATGATAAAGGGATCAATTCAACAAGAGGATATTACTCTAGTAAACATTTATGTACCCAATATAGGAGCACCTCAATATACAAAGTAAATATTGACTGACATAAAGGGAGAGAGTAACAGTTAATACAGTCATAGCAGAGAACTTTAACACCCCATTAACACCAATGGACAGATCTTACAGACAGAAAATCTATAAGAAAACAGTGGCCTTAAATGATACACTAGACCAGATGGATTTAACTGATATTTTTAGAGTGTTTCACCCCACAGCAGCAGTATATACATTCTTCTCAAGTACACATGGAACATTTTCCAAGATAGACTGCATATTAGGACACAAAACAAGTCTCAGTAAGTTAATGGAGACTGAAATCATATCAAGCATCTTCTCTCACCATAATGAGATGATATTTGAAATCAATTACAAGAAAAAAACTGAAAAATATGCAAACACATGGAGGCTAAATAACATGCTACTCAAACAATGAATGGGTTAACAATGAGAAAAAGGAAGATGTTAAAAGATAACTTGAGACAAATGAAAATGAAAACATAATGTCAAAATCTGTGGGACAGAGCAAAAGGAGTCCTAAGGGAGAAATTCATAGCAATACAGACCTACCTCAAGAAATGTGAAAAAGCTCAAATAAACAATCTAACCTCTCCACTAAAGGAACTATAAAAAGAACAGCAAAAATGCTCAAAACGAGTACAGGAAGGAAATAATAAAGATCAGAGAGGAAATAAATGAAGTAGTCTAAAAAAAAAAAAAACAATACAAAAGATCGATGAAACGAGCTAGTTTTTTGAAAAGAGAAGCAAAATTGATAAACCTTTAACCAGACTCAAGGAAAAGAGAAGACCCAAATAAATAAAATCAGAAATGAAAGAGAAATATAAAAAAACTGACTGCACAGAAACACAAAGGATTAATAGAAAATCCTGAAAGCCATTATATGTCAACAAATTGGATAATATGGAAAAAATGGATAAATTCCTAGAAACATACAATCTTCCAAGACTGAGTCAAGTACATATAGAAAATCTGAACCAACCAATTACCATCAATGAAATTGAATCAGTAATCAAAAAACTCCCAACAAACAAAAGTCCTAAGACAGATGGTTTCACAGGTGAATTTTACTAAACATTCAAAGAATTAACACCTATTTTTCTTAACTATTCCAAAAAATTCAAGAGGGAAGGCTCCCAATCTCATTTTATGAGGCCACCATTCCCCTGGTTCCAAAAACCAGAGAAGACATTACAAAAAAGAAAATTAGAGGCCAATATCCCTGATGAACATAGATACAAAAATCCTCAACAAAATATTAGCAAACCTGAATTCAGCAGTACATGAAAAATTTCATATACTGTGGATTTATTCCTGAGACGCAAGGTTGGTTCAACATCCACAAATCAATTAACGAGATATACCACATTAACAAACCGAAGGATACAAATCATATGATCATATCAATACATGCAGAAAAAGCTTCCATTTCTGATTAAAACTTTCAGCAAAGTGGGAGTAGAGGAAACATACCTCAACATAGTAAAGGTCATATATGACAAACCCACAGCTAACATCATACTCAGAGAGGAAAAGCTAAAAGCATTTTCCTTAAGATGAGGAACAAGAAAAGGATGTCTACTTTCACTATTTTTATTCAACATAGTATTAGAAGTCCTAGCCATAGTAAACAGACAAAAGAAATAAAGGACATTTGAATGGGAAAGGAAGAAGTAAAATTGTCATTATTTGCACATGACATGATCCTATATAGAGAAAATTCTAAAGATTCCACCAAAAAACTGTTAGAACTGATAATGAATTCAGTAAAGTAGCAGGATACAATATTAATATTCAGAAATGGGTTACGTTTCTATATACCAATAATAAAATATCAGAAAGAAAAGTTAAGAAATCAATTCCATTTACAATTACATCGATAAAAATTATAATACTTAGAAATAAATTTAACCAAGGAGGTAAAAGACCTGTACTTGGGAAATTATAAGATGTCGAAGAAAGAAATTGAAGAGAATACAAATAAATGGAAGCAAATAAATGGAACCATAAATGGAAGAATTAACATTGTTAAAAAGTCCATACTACCCAAAACAATCTATAGATTCAACGCAATCTCTATCAAAATACCAATGGCATTTTTCACAGAACTAGAACAAATAACCCTAAAATGTATATAGAACCATAAAAAAAAAACCTGAATAGCCATGGCAATCTTGAGAAAGAACAACAAAGTTGGAGGTATCATACCACCTGATATCAAACTATACTACAAGGTTGTATTAATCAAAACAGCATGATGGCATAAAAACAGACACATAGATCAATGGAACAAAACAGACAGCCCAGGAAAACAATCCATGCTTCTATGCTTAATCTATAACAAAGGAAGCAAGAATATACAATGGGATAAAGACAGTCTCTTCAATAAGTGGTGCTGGGAAAACTGGACAGATACTTGCAAAAAAAAATGCAACTGGACCATTTTCTTATACCACATATAAGAATAAACTCAAAATGGATTAAGGACTTAATTATAAGACCTGAAACCAAAAAACTCCTAGAAGAAAATATAGGCAGTATACTCTCTGACATTGCTCTTAGTAGTATTTTTTCTGATATATCTCCTTAGGCAAGGGGACCAAAAGAAAAAATAAACAAATGGGACTATATCAAGCTAAAACATTTTTACACAGCACAGGAAACTATCAACAAAACAAAAAGACAACCTACTGAATGAGAGAAGATATTTGCCAATGACACATCTGATGGGGGGTTAATACCCAAAATTGACAGAGAACTCAGATAACTATATATTAAAAAACAAACAATCCAATTAAAAAATGGGCAAAGGACCTAAATAGGCATTTTTCCAAGAGGACATTCAGATAGCCAATAGATGTACGAAAAGATGCTAGACGTTACTAATCATCAGAGAAATGCAAACTAAAACCACAATGAGATATCACCTGACACCTGTCAGAATGGCTATCATCAATAAATCAGAGAACAGTAGCAAGTGTTGGCAAGGATGTAGAGAAAAGGGAACGCTCATGCACTGTTGGTGGGATTGAAAATTGGTATGGCCACTATGGAAAACAGTTTTGAGGATCCTCAAAATATTAAAAATAGAATTATCTTATGACCCAGCAATTCTACTTCTGGATATTTATCCAAAGAAAACCAAAACACTAATTTGAAAAGATATATGCACCCATATGTTTACTGCAGTGCTATTTACAATATCCAAGATATGGAAGCAACCTAAATGCCCATCAACAGATGAATGGATAAAGAAGTAGTACATATATACAATGAAATATTACTCAGGCATAAAATAATGAAATCTTGCCATTTGTGACAACATGGGTGGACCTAGAGGGTATTATTATGCTAAGTAAAATAAGTCAAACAGAGAAAGACAAATATCATATGATTTCACTTATAATTAGAATCTAAGGAACCAAATAAATGAACAAACAAAATGAAAACAGACTCATAGATACTCACTCATAGATACAGAGAACAAGCTAGCGATTGCCAGACGGGAGAGGGAGTTTGGGGCTGGGTGAAAAATGTGAAGAGTACAAATTGGTAGTTACAAAATAGTCACAGTGATATAAAATATAGCATGAGGAATATAGTCAAAAATATTGTAATAACTATGTATAGTGCCTGGTGGGTACTAGACTAATCAGAGAGACCACTTCGTAAATTATATAAATGTTTAACCACTATGCTATACACCTGAAACTAATATAAAATATTAAACATCAACTCTAATTGAAAAAAAAATTTTAATTTCTTAGAAGAAAACATAGAGACAAATTTTCATGACATTGATTCTTTAAAAATACACCAAAAGCACAAATGAAACAAAATAGATGAATTTGACTTCATCACAATTTAAGACTTTTGTGCACCAAAGGACAGAATCAAAAAAATGAAAAGACAACCCACAGAATGGAAGACAATAACTACAAATTATATATCTATAAAAGTCTAGTATCCAGAATATACAGAGAACTCTTACAATTCAACAACGAAAAGACCACCAATTAAAAAATGGCAAAGAACTTTAGACATTTCTTCAAAGACATACGAGTGGACAACAAGCACATGAAAAGATGCTCAAAGATATTAGTCATTAGGAAATATCCAAATCAAAACCACAATAAGGTACCACTTCATAACCATTAAAATGGTTATTTTTTTAAAGGAAAAAAAACAAGTATTGCTGGTCAGAATATGAAACACGGCAGCTCCTTTGGAAAACAGCTTTGCAGTTCTTCAATATGTTAAACACAGAATTACTAATTGAATCAGCAATTCCACCCCTAAGTATATAGCAAAAAAAAAAAAAAAAAAATTGAAAGCAGGTGTTCTTGTAGACAAACATTCACAGCAGCTCTATGGCCAAAGAGCGGAAACAACTAAAATGTCCATCAACAGATGCATGGATAAACAAAATGTAGTATTTCCATACAGTGAAATATTTATTATTCAGCTATAAAAAATGAATTACTAAACACGCTACAATGTGGATGAACCTTGAAAATATTATGCTTAGTGAAAGAAGCCAAACACAAAAGCCCACAAATATTGTATGAGTTCATTTATATGAAACATCCAGAATAGGCAAACTATAGAGAAAGATTAGGGGTTGCCAAGGGCTGGGTGGAGGGGTAAATAAGGAATGTCTGCTTAATGGGTATGAGGAATGCACTTGGGATGATGAAAAATTCTGGAATAGATAGTGATAATGGCTGCACAGCATTGTGAATTGTGTACTTTAAAATGGTTACAATGGTAATTTAAAAAAGGGAGAAAGAGTAAGAACATTATTTCATACAATATTAAACAAGGACTAAGTTAGTTAAATTGAAGGAGATAACCTTTGCAAAGTGCCTAGAACAGTACCTGGCACGTAGTAAGTGCTACATTGTTTAGAGAGAGAAAAGGAAAGGCATCAACACTTGGA
The DNA here is from genome assembly GCF_902729225.1 of Pteropus medius. Taxonomy (NCBI): domain Eukaryota; kingdom Metazoa; phylum Chordata; class Mammalia; order Chiroptera; family Pteropodidae; genus Pteropus; species Pteropus medius. Next base: position 4,390,849 of record NW_024340695.1, on the reverse strand, counting down.
AGTGGAGGGAGAAATGGTGAAACAGAGTGGAAAGGCTTAGCAGCCTTTTCTAAAGGGGTTGGCCAGCAACCTTTAACTCTGTTCACTACCTATAGGCAAATCTTCTATGAAACACAAAGAACTCCTAATGGCCCCCAGAACTTGGCAGTCTCCTTGGGGAGCCAACTCAAGGGCCCTCTAGAATCTCATTGGAGCAAGATTCAGTTTGGACAGATATGGGGCACCATTCAAACACTGGGCCCTCTGACACTAAAAAAAGGAAATAATATTGTTCTGCACACTATCCAGGAAATTCTAACCCACTTGCAGACAGAAAGCCTAAAAGATACATAGCAAGCTCTCATACCTGACTCCTGGCCTCTGGAGATGGTCCCCCTCATTCTTCACGATGGAAGACTTCCAACTATTGACCTGTGGTACCTTCCCTATACATCCCCAGCTTTATCTCACTCTGTTTCTTCCCTCCTCCACTGGAGCCACGTCAGTCTTCTCCAGACCCTCACACACACTGTGCTCCTCCCACCACTCAGCTGGTACCTATGCTATTCCCTCCAGCTGGAATCTTTCCTCCCTGCTTTGCCTGGTTAAATCCAACACACTCAGATCTCAAGTCATAGAATAAATGCTCATTCAGCAATGTGCCTGTCTCTGGTAGTGTCTGTCATTTGTCTGTGTGACTTTTATTAAAGTCTGTCTCCACTATTAAGTTCCTGATGGCCAGGCACCAAGAAACAAGGACCAGGGGTCTCTGGGTTCCTCCCTCCCTCTCCTTACCCATATGCTTACCATCATTGATCCTCCCAGCCAAGGACTCCGCACTGAAACCAGCAAAGATGACCGTGTGGACAGCTCCAATCCTGGCACAGGCCAGCATTGCAGCCACAGCCAGTGGGGACACAGGCATGTAGATGGCCACACGGTCCCCTCGACAGACTCCATGCCTCTTCAACAAGTTGGCCAGGCGGCACGTGGTCTCCAACAGTTCCCTGTAGCACAGAGAAGAGAAGGGTATCAGAAATGGAGAAGACCCAAAATGCAAAAAAAATTGGAGTAGAACAATTCTGCAAACTGCAAGTGTTCTAAGAGGCACTTGGTGGGAAGCTGCAGCTTTGTCAGACTAGCAGTGGGCCAGAGGTCAGACTCTTTCAAGCTCTGCAAGGCCTCTTACAAGCATGTTTGCATAGTTCCCCTCTGTTCAAAGGGCCATGAAGGAAAGGGCTTCAGAGTAAGAAAGGCAAAGCTCAACAAAAGGCTGCCCAGGAAAATGCAGTGGAATGGAAATGAAAGTTCCCTATCTCAGGCAGGAACCTCAAAGGGAACTTTGTTTCTTCCCAAAGCCACAGTGCAAGAAGACCAGATGAAAACTAGATCACAAGCCCAGCCTACACTTCGTCCCACCACGGCTGGCAACTCCTGCCCAGCCTGGCTCCAGTGCGCCTATTCTGCAGGATTTCATCTTTTCTCCGTAAAGCTTTCAGAAGGATGGCAAAGGTACTTCATCCACTATTTGCTTAAGTTTATTATGAAAGAAAGAGCTCCTTCCCAATATCCCCCAGCACCAACTCCCCAGAATCCAAGGGCCAGAAACATTCCACTACTCCAGAGGATGAGGTGGGGACGGGCTGTGACAGTGCTGAAGAGGCAGCTACAGTCAATGACGCAAAAGAGTAACTTGAGTCCAATTCAGACACCACCTTCATGGCTCTAAAGACTTAAGCCTCTGGACAGTGCACCGGTAGATGGAGACTTGAGTGTGTATCACAGATCAATGGTGATGAAATCCAGTCATTCTGCAGACCAAAGGAAGCAGTTTGAATTTAAGGAATGAATGCGAACTGTCCCAACAGAGAGGCCTGGGTTAGCTTTCTATAGCAGCTGCACACAATCATCTGAGAAACAACAGGCAACACCACCTTGTAACCACCTGTGTAACTATCACAGGTATTAATGAGAAGTGTCACCCACCTGGGACCCTGCCGAACATTCAGTAGTTATTATCTTTCCCAGTAGATATCTTTGTTTGAAATCATTTTCTAAAAGGACTAAAATCAGCTAACTCACTTTAGTGAATTCCTAAAATGTTAAAAATTCCATTCTAGGTATCATGGGGGGAATGGGGCATTAGACAAAGGAAATAAGAGGGAATGTTTCCTCCAAGAGCACAGCTCTGACTGGAGAAATGAGGGCACGTGCATGAGAGTGTGAAGGATATTTATCATCTCAGCTTGGTGGTATATCGCTGAGGGCAGTAGAGAGAGCTTTTTGGAAAGGTTGGTCATAGGGAGGAGGAGCAAAGCAGCAAAGGAGGAAGGAATGAGTGAATTTTCTCTACAGGGACAGAAGTTTCCTGACAGTTGATGTATAGCCCTGGGGGAGAATCTGGAGACCAAACTAAGACAACCCACGTGTTCCCTGGAGGGTCAAGGGGACTCTACATGTGCCCCAGAGCTACAGCTGGGTCTGGGAGTGCCACATCCCTGCTGCTGCATCCAGAGAAGAAATTCTGATAAAGAATTGGACCCAGATTTTAAAAAACATGGTAGAATGAAAGATGTCCTCAGATCTCTCACCTTGAAACAACAATAAGCTGAACATCTAAAACTCAACAAAAAACACCCAAACTGCACACCAGCACATCTGAGCGTGAAATCTGTGCATGAGAGCTACCACAGGTCAGAACCCCAGGAGTCAGGCGGTGAACTGGGAGAAACATAGAAGCTGCCTCCCGCAGATGCTGGAGCTCCCTACAGGAAGAGAGGAAGGGGTGAAGGTGCGGCGACTTCCTTGAACAGCCCTGCATTGAAGTGCTGTGAGTTCCACGCATCCAGCAGCAGGGCCCAGTCATCAGGGCAGAAAGTAGAGAAGCGAGACAGGACCGCAGAGAAACAACAGTTGATTTTTACCAGCCGCGGTTGCAAAACGGAGGCTGAGCCGCAGACCTCATCTCCCAACCCAGACGGCGCCTCCCCCATATCCTCTGAGAACAAACACCGCGGAGCCCCAGGGGAATCTGAGCACATGCTGCCAAGACCGAAGCTACCTCTTGCAGCCTCTGAAGCTCCCTGCAGGAGAAGGGAGAGGGGGAAAGGTGCGGCAAGTTACCTGAACAGCCCTGCCTGGGAGTACTGTGAGTTCCGCGCTGCCGACAGAAGGGCCCAGTCATCAGCGCAGAAAGCAGAGAAGCAGGAAGGGACCGCAGAGAAACAACGCTGGATTTTCACCCAGTTGCAAAATGGAGGCTGAGCCTTAGCCTCAAACTCCCAACCCAGATGGCCCCTCCCGACATATCCTCTGACTGATCATCACGGAGCCCCAGGGGAATCTGAGGAAACACTGCTGAGACTCACTGACACTGGCAGGGAGTGAAACTGCGAATAGTGAGCATGGTTAAATATCTACAAAAAAAAATTAAAAAGGCATTCTTCAGGCTTTATATTAAGCAGAGATCCAAGAGGCTTAGACTCCACCTACTAGAAACCAAAAGAAAAGCACCTTCTTTGCAACAGGCTAAAGAGAAACCTTTATATAATAAATCTTCTTTCTGGAAAAACATCAGAATACACCTCCTTTAATGCCCAGGAGGAGAAATAGTCCATTAAACACCATAAACAACCAAGGTGACAAGGAATCTCAGAAAGAAAGAGAAAAATCTCTAGAAAATAAGCTTACTTTACAGACATAGAAATATGCAACTTAAATGACAGAAAATTCAAGATGGTAAGTCTGAAAAAACTCAGTTCCAAAATGAGTCATATCAAAAATTTCAGGAATTGAAAAAACACCTAGATGATGAATAAAGCAAGGAGACTGAAATCCTCAAAAAGAATAGTATAGATCTTCTGGAGATAAAACACACACACACACACACACACACACTGCAAGAGTTCAAAAATGAAATTGCAAGCTTGGGAAATAGAGTCAAACAAAAAGAGGAAAGGGTCAGTGATATCAAAGACAGAACTCTAGAAATAAATCAGAATGAAAAAGAGAGAAACCGAAAAATGAAAAATAATGAAAGAGAAATATAAGAACGATGGGCATTATCAAAGGTGAAGAAAAGGAGCAGGGACTAGAAAGCATATTTAGACAATTAGTAGACAAGAATTTCCCTAATCTAAGGAATGAACTGGAGCTTGGAATTCAAGAAGTCAAAAGAACAAACACCTAATTATCTCAACTCAAAAAGGCCTTCGCCAAGAAACATTGTATTAAAATGATCAAAAATCAACGACAAAGACAGAATTCTCAAGGCAGCCAGGGAAAAGAAGACGGTAACTTATAAAGAAAAACCCATTAGATTATCCTTGGACTTCTCAGTGCAGACCTTACAAGTCAGAAAGAAATGGAATCAAATATTTAAACTATTAAGTGAAAGGAACTACCAGCCTAGAATAATGTATCCAGCTAAGCTCTCCTTTAGATAGGAAGGAGAAATTAAGACCTTTCCAGTCATATAAAAATTGAGGGAATTCTCCACTACAAGGCCCATACTACAGGAAATACTGAAAGATGTCAGTTCACCTAAAACAAAATGACAAAAAAAAAAAAAAACCAAACATAATTAGGAGTAAGGTGACTATCAGGAAAATAGAAGCAGAGGCGTGCAACCCCTACTATGAACAGGGCATTATTAACTTAAATAAGATAGTAAAGAACATTCAGCATACGTAGGGACAAGTTGAGATAACAATGATTGAAAAGGGAAAGATTCAAAGATCCAAATTCGCAAAAGAGAATGGAGATAAGGCACATGCAGAAGAAAATGGACGACTGTATATATATAACTATCCTTTTCATATTCATAATGGTAACTACGCAAAGGAGATTTAGAAATGAAGTATAAACATAAAAAAAGACAGACCAGAGGCAAAACCCACAAAAGCCAATTAAAATAAAGAAAAAAGAAACACAAGGACAAGGGAACAATGGAAACACCAAGCTACCAGAGAGCAAAAGATAAAATGGCTGTAAGAAGACCTCATATTTCATTTATCACCCTAAATGTAATTGGACTGAACTCACCAATAAAAAGGCACAGAGTTGCAGAATCGGTCCAAAAACAAAACCCAACCATATGCTGCCACCAGGAGACACATCTCAGCTCCAAAGACAAATATAGGCTCAAAGTGAAAGGGTGAAAAATGATATTTCAAGCAAATGGTATTCAGAGAAAAGCAGGAGTAGCAGTACTAATATCAGACAAAATAGAATTGAAAATAAAAAAGGTAAAGAAGGATACTGAGGGACACTTCATAATGATAAAGGGAATCATGCATCAAGAAGACATAACACTCATTAATATCTATGCTCCCGATCAGGGAGCCCCAAAATATGTAAAGCAATTACTAACATTAAAGGGAGAATCAGACCAAAACACTATCATAGTATCATAGTAGGGGAATTAAATACCCCACTGTCAGAAATGGACAGATCGTTCAAACAGAAAATCAAAAAGGAAGTAACATCCTTAAATGACACATTGGACCAACTGGACATAATTGACATTTATAGAGCCTTCTATCCCAAAAGAGCTGCTTACGCATTCTTCTCTAGTGCACATGGAACATTCTCAAAGATCGACCACATACTGGGAAACAGAGATAGCCTCAACAAATATAAGAGGGTTGAAATCATAACAACCATATTCTCTGATCATAATGCTTTGAAACTAGAGATCAACTGCAAAAAGAAATCAGGCAGAACTACAAATACATGGAGATTAAACAACATGCTACTGAAGAATAACCGGGTCACAGAAGAAATAAAAAGAGAGATCAAGAAATACATAGAAACAAATGATAATGATAATACAGCCAATCAACACTTTTGGGACATGGCAAAAGCGCTCTTAAGAGGAAAGTTCTCTAAAAACAAGAATGAGCCCAAATAAAAAACCTAATACTTCATCTTAAAAAAAAAACTAAAAAAGGAAGAACAAATAAGGCCTAAAGTCAGCAGAAGGAAAGAAATAATCAAAATTAGAGCAGAAATAAATGAAATTGAAAACAAAAAAAAAAGAAAGTAAAAATAAATACAACAAAGAGCTGGTTCTTTGAGAAGGTTAATAAAATTGACAAATCCCTGACTAGAATCACTAAAAAAAAAAGAGAAAGGACACAAATAAACAAAATCAGGGATGAAAGAAGGGAAATTATGACTGACATCACAGAAATACAAAGGATCATGCAAGAATACTATTAAAAAGTATATAACACCAAATTCAATAACCTAGAAGAAATGGACCAGTACTTAGAAAAATACAATCTTCCTAGACTGAATCAAGAACATCTGAAAATCCAAATAGACCAATCGACAGTATGGAAATTGAAACAATCATCAAAAACCTATCTAAAAGTAAAAGTCCAGGCGCAGATGGCTTCACCAGTGAATTTTACCAAACATTCAAAGAAGATTTAATACCTATTCTCCTCAAACTCTTCCAAAAAAATTGAAGAAAAGGCAATAGTTCCCATCTTATTTTATGAGGCCAATATTACTCTGATACCAAAACCTGGTAAGGATAACACACACACAGAAAAACTACAGACCAATATATCTCATGAACACAGATGCAAAAATCATAAATTAGATACTAGCAAATCAAATACAGCAACATATCAAAATGATTATACACACAATCAAGTGGGCTTCATCGCAGAGCACAGGGATGGTTCAACATATGCAAATCGATTAATGTGATACACCACATAAACAAATTTAAAAATAAGAATCATACGATCATATTAATAGATGCAGAAAAAACCTTCGACAAGATATAGCATTCATTTATGATCAAAAGACTTAACAAAATTAGTATAGAAGGAAAGTACTTTAACATAATAAACGCCATATATGACAAATCCTCAGCCAACATTATACTTATGGTGAAAAACTAAAAACTTTCTCTCTATGATCAGGAACAAGGCAAGGCTGTCCACTATTGCCACTGTTATTGAATATAACATTGGAAGTCCTAGCGAGTGCGGTCAGGCAAGAGAAAGATATAAAAAGCATCCAAATAGAAAAGAAAGAAGTCAAACTGCCACTATTTGCATATGACATGATTCTCTATGTAGAAAATCCTAAATACTCCACAAGAACACTCCTAGAAACAATAAGCAAATACAGTAAAGTCTCTGGATACAAAATCAATGTTCAAAAATCCATAACGTTCCTATACTCTAATAATGAAGGGTCATAAAAGGAAGTAGAAAAATAATTCCTTTTGCAATTGCAACAAAAAGAATAAAATACCTAGGAAAAATTTAACAAAACATGTGAAGGACCTATATAATCAAAACTACAAGACTATTAAAAGAAATTGAAGAAGATACAAAAAATGGAAAGACATTCCGCGTTCTTGGATTGGAAGATTCAACAGAGTTAGAATGATCTTATTATCTAAAGCATTATACAGATTTAATGCAATCCTCATCAAAATCTCATCGGCATTTTTTACAGAAATGGAACAAAAAATCATCAGATTTCTATGGAAGTGCAAAAGACCCCAAATTGCCAAAGCCATACTGAGAAAAAAGGACGAGGCTCGAGGCATCACTCTGCCTGACTTCAAATTATACTACAAAGCGACAGTAATCAAAACGGCATGGTATTGGCAGCAAAACAGACACACAGACCAGTGGAACAGAATGGACAGTCCAAAAGTAAACCCATATTTATATGGGCATATAATTTTCGACAAAAAAGCCAAAAACATACAGTGGAGAAGGGAAACCCTCTTCAATAAATGGTGCTGGGAAAACTGGAAAGCCACCTGCAAAAGAATAAAACTAAACTGTTGTCTATCACCACACACCAAAATTAAGTCCAAATGGATTAAGGACCTGAATATAAGACCTGAAACAATAAAATGCATAGAAGAAAACATAGGAACGAAACTCAAGGACCTTGGACTTAAAGAGGATTTTATGAATTTGACCTCAAAGGCAAGGGAAGTAAAAGCTAAAATAAATGAATGGGACTACATCAAACTTAAAAACTTTTGGTCAGCAAAAGAAACCATCGACAAGGTAAAGAGACAACCATCCAAATGGGAAAATACATTTCCAAGCAATGCCTCCAATAAGGGCCTAATATCCAAAATATACAAAGAACTCATACAATCAATGACAAGAAAAAAACAAACTATCCATTCGAAAAATGGGCAGAGGACCTGAACAGACACTTCTCCCTAGAGGACATACAAATGGCCACCAACTATATGAAAAGATGTTCAACATCACTAGCTATTAGGAAAATGCAAATCAAATCCACAATGAGATACCATCTCACACCTGATAGAATAGCTGTAATCAACAGGACAGGTAATAACAAATGTTGGAGAGGATGCAGAGAAAAAGGAACCCTCATACACTGCTGGTAGGACCGCGAATTGGCACAGCCACTATGGAAAACAGTATGGAGGGTCCTCAAAAAACTAAGAATTGACCTACCATATGATCCAGCAATCCCTCTACTGGGTATTTACCCCAAAGACTTAAAACTCATATCCGAAAAGATATTTGCACATTGATGTTCATAGCAGCATTTTTCACGGTGGTCAGGACATGGAAGCAACCGAAGTGTCCAATAGATGATTGGCTAAAGAAGCTGTGCTACATATATGCAATTGAATATTATTCAGCCATAAGAAAAGATGAAATACTGTCATTTGTGACAACATAGATGGACCTAGAGATAATCATGCTAAGCAATATAAGCCAGACAGAAAAAGTTGGAAATCAAATGTATCACTTATATGTGGGACAGACACCTAAAAGCAACAAAGGAACAGGACAAACAAAGAGAGACTCATGGACATGGACTGTAGACTAGTGGTTACCAGACTAGGTAACCACTATAGATAGAGGTTGAGGAGGAGGAGGTAGGTAGACGGTTAAAGGGTGTCAAAGATAGGAGGGTAGGGGGATGGTAACGTGGGTAAACGGGATCAAATATATGGTAGCTGAAGGAAACTGGACTTTAGATTGTAAACACAATGGAATAGATGTCAAATTATAATGTACACCTGAAAATTATATAACTGTATTAACCAATGTTACCCCAATAAACTTGATAAAGAAAAAAAAAGAATTGGATCCAGGTAAATCTCCAAGCTCGCTCTTTCCTATCCATTCTGCCATGGCTATAAATCTCAAGGTCAAAGGAGTCTTTTAAGGTCAGAAAGTTCAGAAATCTCACTGTCACATCCGTAGGAAGAGCAGTCCAGCCTTTGCCTAAACATCACACTGCAGGGAGTCACCACCTCACAGGGCTGCCTCTATGTCACTTTAGTAGAGAAAAAAATCTTCCTAAAATTGGACCAAGATTTGTAGCTGTTCAAATTCCACCCCTTGGTCTCAGCTCAGCCCTTTTACACTGCCCTGAATAAATCTAATTTGTCATTCAATGACAGCCTTTCAAATTCCTGAATACCTCTCAGTGCCTCATGAAGCCTTTGGTCTCTCAGGTTCTCATCCAGCCCTCCATGACCCCACTCACATTCTCTAGAAACCTCCAGGTTACCAAATGGACCTCCACATTCCCATGGTATGAGCCTAAGGCAGAATACAAGTACTCAGATCCTGGACCTCAACTCTATTTAACCATGTAAATTAAGAGCGTATTAATTTTTTAACCCCTGACACAGGTGGCTCAAATTCAATTAATTCAATAATCCGCCCTATTTCTCAGTACATGAAACACCTTCTCTTTAACCAATGCTTTACCATATTATGATCAGGGAATTACTTTTTAAAAGCAAATGTTCCTGACTTTCCACTTGTTCCTATTTAATTCTATCTCAATTTCTACTCATCTTTCCAGCTAACTTATTATTTTTTAAATTTGGATTTTCCTTTTCATTTTAAACTTTTGTTTTTCATTAGCAATCTGCTCTAGACTTATATATACCCTGGAAAATATGGTGAGTAAATCTAGGTCTTCAAATCATTGAAAAATAAATGTTATTCAAATGATCATGTTATTCCAAGTGGTTAAAGGTTTTTCAAAAGCATGTTTTTGGATATTCATGACTTCTCAAAGACTTCCAAAAATCAAAATGCTACTGTTTCTGAATCAAAAAGATAATGCAACCACTTAGTGACATGTGCTTTGGGCTATTGCTACAAGAAACTGGCTACCTCCTTGCCTGTAGGATTTTTCCAAAGAACAGTGATGTGCAACTTTCTGAGAAAAGATCTCACTAAAATGAATTAGAGTTACATTTCCAAGTGCAAAGAGAAATATGACACTTGTTATTCAGGAACTGAACGAGATATTTAAGTTTGTCTGCAATGTAGACTCCCCATGCCAAGGCTTCAATGTAGACATATGCAAATCATGTGCCCAAATACACAAATGTGGCCTTATGTCCATGGTGCTTAACACTAGTAAAATACAGACTGGCCTTGGGGAAAGGAAGGAGACCTTCTATAGCCAACTCTTAAGCATCAACTGGGAATAACATTTATCCAATGCTAAAGACAAAATTTGACTACAAGTATTTGTAAACAATATGACACCCACCTGAACTCAGATGACATAAAACAGGACACTGCTGGAAACAGAGTTCAGAACAGAGGAAGAAATACACTGGTATTTATTTATTTATCTTTAAATCAAAGCTGTTTTTTCATGGTTACCATTTGAAAGTATCTTTCCTTCCCAGGTATTTCCTGATGACAGCCCAGGGAAATAAAGTAAGCCATGTATCTGTATTATTGTATTTACCTGGGCAGAGATTTGGAGGTTTATTGCCTTCTTCCCAGCATCTAGAACTGAGCCCACCTCACTGAAGGTGCTATACAAATATTTATTGAATGAATGAGAATAGCAAGTAAGCCAGAAATCACAAGAGCCCAGCAGGCCCAGGGCAACCAAAGCCTGCGTTTGAGCCATGAGCACCTGTCCACTCTGCAGATGCCTTCTAACTTCCCAAATGAAAAAAGGGCAAGGCTGGCCATCATCTCAATATCACACTGGCAGGAGAATGTCCTATTCCTTTGAGAGAGCAAATGGGAAGGCCCAATCCCACTAATAAACCAACTCCCCGCTACTTTTCATTTTCTTCTGCCGATAAGGGAAGTGAATCCAGGTAATTGTGTTGATATGTGAATGTAAGGCTTGTGACAGACACAAAGCATTTCACAGTTATTTCTCTTCTCCAAGACTGGCTGCTGATAGGGGAGGGGTTGACTCCATGCTCTACATGCAGAACTTGAAAGAACACTCATCTTTCCTTGGTATGCTTCTCTAGAATTTGATAATCTCTTCAGCAAGCCATTTCTGGAAGACGAAGGTGGTAAGAAAAGAAAGGATCAGCTTTGGGAAAGCAGAACATAGCAAGAGAGAGAGTATGGAAGGCTGCTCAGGGCACAGAGCCGGCTCATGAATCATATCTCAGAATCAGTCCTCAGGACAAATTCCTTCTCCCCTGGCAGACTCCTCTGACCCAGACATTCCTGTAGACACTAAATCTGATTTCAAGGTGATGAAATTTGTTCGCTCTGCTACTTACTACCACTGAGAGAATAGAAGCTCCAGAAATTCAGCTGAACAGGCTCATAAACCAAGTATGAAATTCCTCATACATCATTATTTGATTTTGTGACCTATAGCAAAGAGAAGCTGCAGGGAAATATAAAGCAGTTGCTACACTTAAACAGAAAAACTCTGAAAGCTGTTACTTTCCAAGGAAGGCCGCATCATACTTAGGGTTCACAGGACATAAGAGCTTAACTACCACTGGTAACACTAGTCCAGCCACTGAATTTGGGATCACTAAAGATGTGTTTTCTAAGTTTTCTACAGAAAATAAATGTATTTTCCTTGAGGCTTTGCTATACTCTGTGGCTCTAACATACAGCTAAAATGGACCCTCATTCTCCCAAACACTGTTCTGGGCTTTCATCCCCCATGTCCTGCTAATGCTCAGCAGGAGAAATGTGTTTCCATCTTGCAGATGAGAAAACTGAGGGTCAGAAAGGTGGAATGATTTGCTCAAGGTCACACAAAGCCAGGGGACAGAGCGAGCATGGAGCACAGGCCTTCCGTCTCCTCCACGCTTGCCGCCTCACCCTCCAGTGTGCCCCCAGTGTGCTACCTGCCATTTCTCCCTCTGCCTCTAAACAGACAGAAACCAAAGTGCACTTTGCGACCCTAGGGTAGGTACCCCCTGAAGAGCAGCTGCTGAGGTGCAAAAGGGAAGAACGTGCCCATGGCGGTTCTCTGCAGATGTCTGACATTCACGAAGAGGCAGACGACCTCATCTTCTCCTACTGCTAGCTGTATAACCTCAGTGCCTGCTGTGACCCAAGCGTGTGATGATCAGAGGAGAATGCATCATCTGAGAGGAGGGGGAAGTACAGAAGATCATTAGGACAAACATGGTATGTCACATCATAATTAGAGAATGTATATGTATGGGTTGGCTTGAGAAGAGCCAGAGCAGAACCGTAGATGTCTCTGCCTGCAGAACTGGATTTTGATCGGGGGGGCGGGGGACACTGAGAGAGCATCATTCCTAGTTGTCTTGAAATAGGGACCCATATATAATAACAGTGTCATAATTACACAGGGCACAAGATTTATGAAGTTGACCATCACAAGAGCCCAGTGACCTGTGGTCTGACTTAGCTTCATCTCAGGGAGACCCTGGGAAGAAGTCTGGCGTAATAGACAATATCACAAAAGGAGGATGTGAGCTTGAGTAGCAAATAGTTAAACTGGGCTGGTATGCTGAAGAGCCTCATTGAGGAGTGACTGCAAAACCATGAAGGATACTATTCCTGTGAGCATTGTTGATAAGGTAATAGGCTCTGAGATGGAAGTTTGGCCCATAGGGAGCCACCCTGAAACCAGTATGGTTCCCACATGCTGAGCAAAGAGCAGAGTGGCCTGGGGCAGGGTGCGGCTGCACAGGGGCCAAGGATATTGGGTTTTCTAAGCATTATCATGCCCCATTCCTCTGCCTCTCAAAACCCAACCCTCCACAGGACTTCCTCAGAGCCTTCTCGATGGGTTTCCATGATGAGACTTCCTGCTTCCTACAGCTGGCATCCACAGAGACTTGCCACTTCTGTGACCTTAATAAGTGGCTGAGTTTGAAGACACCCAGGGTCAAGGACACAAACAAGCCTCTGAGGGAGGTGCCTCCAGTCTGCAGGCCTGCCTAGCTCCCTCCACCTCTGTGTACTGGTCTAGCTGCCTCAGACAGAGGGCCAGGCCCCATCTGGTACTCCTTACAGGCTCTTTATATTAGGCACTAGGCCGCAAGTCTCAATGATACCCAATGCTGGCCCAGCAAACCAAGGGAGAAAGTCATCCCCTCGGCCCCTACCTGAGCTCTGAGGCAAGCAGGATGGAGGGGGGCCTGACATCCCCCATGCTCCTCTGAACAGGGGCTCCTGACTGTGCATACCCCGCCAATAAGAAGGCCCAGATGGAACAACCAGAAATCCCCCCTCCAGGGGCTCGACCATGGTGAAAACTACACTCAGCTCATGTGGGGGGCACATATAAGATGATATCTGACCTTCCTGGTGCAATACTGATGCCCAGCTCTGCTGCTCTGCATTTTACAATACTGGGCATGATACCATATGCTGCCCCATGACCACTAATGTTGGAACAGCACTGGTTTCTTCTAATCTGTGGTTAGACAGATGGGGAGGTTGAAGTCCACACTACTGGCCAGGGTTAAATCCTGTGACAGCTTAATTAAAAGAGTCACATCCAGACTCAGGTTCAAATTCAGACCCTTCTTTAAAGAACTTCAGGCAAAGATGAACTGGTTAAGAACTTTGGTAAATACTCTCAGCATGGCAACCGTAGCGTGCTCTCTCCCGTTTCCAAGCACCTACATACACACCATGGGATGAAGGCCCTGCACACAGGGACACCCACAACGAGCCACAGGGCTTCAGTTTGCTGTACTCTATGCCCTGTGTCCATCCCCAGCTTGGAAATTCCAGACCCCAAGATCTAGGCAGGCAGTGGTCTTGACTTCATGAATCTACCTGAAATCCCACCACGACCTTCCTAAAGAAAAGGATTTGTGTTTCTCTACATCTCCATCCCTGAGGGTTTCTGGAATCTGCCAACTTGAACTACATGTGGACAACCTTGTAAAACAGGCACCATGCTGGAGCAGCTCACGTGGACAGTTGGAAGGAAAAACACCAAGGGTGCTATCTGGCTGCAAGCCTTGGGGAAACGACCAGGTTATCCAGGTCCACCTGGTCTCAGCAGCCTCTGCCTCGGGAGGCCTCACACCTGCAGGCTCAGCCTCCAGTGGTACAAGGGCCCAAGGTTTGCAGTTCTGGTTCACTGAAAGAGAACAGCTTCCTCAGGCCAGTCCTAGACACACATCTGAAATTAGGCGAGGGAGGCCCTCTGGCCCTGGCTCCAGCCTTAGGTCACAGGCTGCTCTCTTCCCTGGGAGATTGTACAGACTATTTCAGGCTGATCACTACCAAGCAAAGTGCTCCTCCTGCCCCCTCACTTCCCATCAGGAAGTGAGCACTGTTCTTCTGAAGGAGGAAGTCTGAAAATACCACAGCTGAAGAGGTTTTCCTTCCAGAGCCAGGGGGCCAGCAACAGCACAAGGCCCACCTGCACTGCTGAGGAACCCCCTTCCCACAGCCTCAGCCTGTCTGGCACAGAACGAAGGACCCGATAGCACAAGAGGGATGAGAACAGGATGAGGACATGGAACCCCCCCAACCGAGGGAGGTAAGGTTACAAATACGTGCTGGTATCCAGAACAGTGAACACTTGAAGGCAATCTGAGAGTCCAGCCACAGGCAATGGCTAAGAAATCACCAGCAAGACTAACAGAGCAGGAGGCAGGGCCATGCCTGCCACCTGGAGAGCGTTTCCAGGACAGATCCTTGAACACTAAGAGCAGGTTGTAGAAATGAGCCTGAAGAATGAACACGTTTAATACATATGTGTGCAGGTACATGTGGTGTTCACATGTATATATGTACCCCTGCAGGCATGCATATGTGTCTGCCTAGACATATGGCAAACAGTAGCGATTCTTGTGAGTGGGATGGAGGTATTACAAATGGTTGTTGGGGCAAGAGTTGTTGGTTCATGTTACAAACTCTACAATGATTCCTCAGAAATGTGCCTCTCATCAAAAGAATTTAGAAGACCCAGGAGTAAGAGGCTGTGGGCACCTGAGGAATGAGACATGTCACCCCAAGTTTCAGAGAGACAAGGTGGGCACTGTCCCCAGGAAACTGCACTGCCACCAGCACCTCAGCCTTTGAGAACCACATTCCCACAGGGTTTCCATAAAAGTCTCAGGCTATGTGTCTGGAACTCGGTCCTGGTCTTGTGATTGTCCTGGGACACCCTGGGTGCCACTGCATGAGACACTGGAAAGCTTAGTGGCAGTTTGTATGCCACTAAACTGGACAGCCAGCACCAATGTCTCGATAGCATTCCTCTGAGAGGAGTGGGAGAAAATCTCATGTCAAAAACCTAAAATGACCAGGAAAATAATTAACTAGCTGTAATTACAGACAACCTGTACGCATATTTCTCTTTTACAGGAAACAGTAATAGTCATCTGGTGCTAAGACTGGCTGAAGTCTGTAAAACTGTTCTGGTTGAAGTCTATAGATTTTTGGAGAGAAAATAATAAATACTTTGCCTGTACTCATAAGTTTGTACCTTGCCCAGGGCTACTGTGGCGCAATGGAACTAAAGTGGTTCTTAGGTCTGGGCACATCAAGCAGTCCCTGGCTGGACCCACTTTACCTCCAGCATTCAGTTAGTTAGCTTCTCTACCCCTACCCAGAGCCTTAATTTTTTACTAAAGAATCACATATAAATCAACTCGGGCCAATAATAGTAAAGAACAGTGGAGCCACTTTGTTTATTAAAGCAGCACTTCCCCAACTCCAGTGTGCACAGGGGTCCTGGGGTGCTTCAGTCATCTGGGTAGGGCTTGAGGTGTATCCGTATGGGCCCTAAACTCAGCTAGCAGGAGATACATCAGTGCCCTGGCTGGTAAGGTCATGATGGATTGTGACGGCTGAGGGTGTTGGTGAAAAGAGGGGAGGACGAGTAGGGTAGTGCCCACTAGAAGCCGCAGCAGATTAAGGAACGTCACTTTGCTGTACCCAAAAGTCAACCTGAGTAGTTTTACCATCTTTGGTGATGGGTCTGTGATAAAACCTGAGTTCGGGAAACAACCAAGAAACTAGGGGTGCCCTATGGACACCCAGTCAACCAAGTGGCAGGGGAGGAACTGCTGTTCTCTAGCCCCTAGGTCTGGACCTGCTTCACTGAACACTCTTCCTACCACATACCCTCACTCTCATCGCCCCAGTCACATACACCTTCTCTCTCTCCCCAGGTTACCTACACTCATTCCTCCTCAGGGTCCCCCATTCTTCTCATGGCTGCTTCCTCTCATCAATAGGACCTCAGCTTAAATGCTACCTCTTCAGAGAGGCTTCTGTGACTATTACAATCTAAGGTGGCCACCCAGCCACACTCAGCTATGCGTTTTGGGATTGTTTGTTACTGCAACAAACCCAGCCTGTCCTGACTGATACAGCATCACACAATGAAACATGTTGAATGATCAGACAAGAAAAGCAGTAGCTACCCACCAGGAGCATAATCATGCTTATGACTCCTCGATGGGGAGTGGGGATAAAGACAAAGGACACACTACTTAGGTTCATAGTGGGTCTGAGATGATGCTATATAGGGAACACGAGGCTTTAGCAAAGGGAGTTTTACCACCGGGGAAGGAAGACCCAATGCCCTGCAGTGACTGGCCACAGAGACCCCAAGCAATGCCATCCCTGTTGAAGGCGGCAGTCTTGGGAGGCCAGTTACTGTTCCTGAACACTGGATTCATTCAAAGCTCCCAACACACACACGATATCCAGAAGGGTGCTTGGCACATAAACTATATCAAGAATTTGTTTAAGGAATCAAAGAATATGAATGTAAGGTGTATCCCCTTTTTAAAAAACTTGATTTTATTTTTTGTCCCACTCTCATAAGCACACTAGGAGTAAGAGGCTGAGTTGGCTGACTTTCATTATGCCAGCATATATTTTATTCAGCTTGCATTCATATTTACTTTTCCTGGGATGAGAGAACTTTCTCAAAGCTAAATCATGTTCCTTGATACTCAGGATACCCCTACCCAGGACCGGACACATGCTGACAGGACTATGCCAACAGCCTCCACTATGCTTTGAACATTCATCATAGTTATTCCCAAACACCGAGTTCCTTCTATGGGAATCTGAAGACACTGAATAATGCCAAGTCAACAGGAAGGCCACATCTCTTCTAAGCCAGCAGAGGTATCTAATGCAAACAGAGACGTGGAGGCCCAGGAGACTGTGTGGCACACTGAGATGTCTGCTGTCAGGGGACACATGTTACCTGTAGGTGATTCTCACTTCAGTTCCAGGCTCATCTCGCTCCCAGATCAAAGCGACACTCTCCGGGGACTTCCGAACATGCAGATCCAAGCAGTTGACTGCACAAAAACAGGTTTATGGACATTACACTTGGTGCTTTTAGAATCAAAATCAGGGGAGGGTCTGGTTTACTGTGGCTTACACAACTCTCTGCTGAGGTGGACTCTCACTCGTCAAAGCTGATGTTTCTACTTCCCCTCAAAAAGAAGGGTGATTGTCAAGAGTATACAAAAATAAGATGATTACTATACAAATATGATCTCACAGTTACAGAGTGATTCCCTGTGAACAGTCTGAAGTAGGTACTTCTTGCCAATAGTCCCAAACCCAGCCACGTGTTGGTGTCTTCCAGGTCGTCCCCAGGGACCTTGCCCAATAGGCCCTGACATTTTCAAGGCTCCCTAGGTGGTTCTAATGTGCAGCTGGGGCTGGGCACTGCAGCCTGCAGTGTTGGAAAAACTACTTAATGCTAATAGGACACCCCTAGTACAATATACAGTTCCTGTGAGGAACATGTGGTAGAGACGCAGGTCAAGGAGCCACAGGTGTCCAGCCAGTGCCCTACAAATCAACCTCTGTTCCAAGGAGTGATGCAACAATTGGGAAATGCCATGCTGGTTTTCCAGAAGGCTCTGATCCCCTCCCCCTCTATTAGCCAAGCTCAGGCCACATGAGTGCCCGCAAAAACAGAAGTTCAGTTCTGCCAGTTTACTGTAAACCTGAAGATTAGTAGGATCATGTTCATTTGCTGACATCCTGTTCACTACTCTTCTGATTTCAAGGTGAGCTTAGATCTGGCTGGTTAATGCCAGAGCCCCTTAGAGCCAGCCCTCAAAGCCAGGCTCCCATCACTCACATCTCCATCAGTAGGGGAAAAGAACACCACAAATAACTGTTGGGGACAGCAGCTATATGCCCACGTGGTCTTCAGTGTCACACCAATGGCTGGGTATATAAATTTGTTTTTCTTTTCAAGGCAGTTACTTACCTCCTACAAATCAATCTCCTCCTACGTAAATGAGAGCTGCATTATCTATCATGTCTAACTCACAGGGCTATGACCAGAAACAAATGAAAGACAATGTTAAAGAGCCATTATATGAATACAAGGTACTATTACCAACTGGTAAATATCATACTATGAGTTACAGAGACTTTGAAATGGGATAACCATTCTGACAAAAGTTATGGGAGATACCAAAGATCACGTGATTTCCATAATTCTTGAGAGGATGAACGCGCATGAAAAAATTTACATACTTTAATGTATGTGTATGAATTATATTTTTCTCTCTTGGGTTACTTTATGTGTTATTTATTCTTATAATAAAAAATTTCATTTCAATTTTGTGGCTCCTAATAGGTATATAAGTTATACATCAAAAATTTTAATAAAGATAAATGTCACGGAAAAAGTTATTAATACTACCGACACAGAAAAGTTCTTTGAATTATTGTAAAAATAAAAGAGAAGAAATGCTCAAAAAACAGGAGAGGAAAAGCAAGAAGAGAAACTGAAAAGAGGTTCATGGAAGAACCTGGATTTACACTGTAAACGGGAGAGGGAGAGGGAGAGGGAGAGGGAGAGGGACACACACACACACACACAGACACCAGGGATTTCTGACTTCTCTTGAACAATCCAGTAGATGAAGCCACATTCTGCCCTGGGCTCTGTACCCCTTCCACTGCCTGGCCCTAGAGGACCTGAGCAGTGGAACAGGAGGCAGTGACCCTGGGCAGTTCACAACAAGGCTTGGAGTGCCCAGACCCTTGAAACTGAAGGCAGATACTGCAGAAAGGGTTGGAAAAGAAACAGAGTGGGTTACAGCCGTGCACCCAGGAAGAGGGTATTGCTTCCACGTGCACATGAGTGATCACTGGCCAAGGCTGCTCCAGGCAGCAATGGAAAACAGATGCAAACCTTTAGTTCCACCCCAGACTTGCCTTGAGAAGACTCAAGGTGATAGGTGTGCACACTCTTATCCTAGAAGCCTGCTCCAACACACCTTCTCTCACCCTGAGTTGGACCTTCTGAGTCACCCTGGAACGTGGTTGGATCAGGTATAGCTTAGGAAACAGTCTCCAGGTAGTCCAGTGACCTGCCCAAGACTGAGCTAGGAAATAGTAAGAAAGGCCTCAAAGCACAAGTAACTCCTCAGCTAGGGCTCATCTACTCACATTGCCTGCTCTCACAGCAGCCAGGGCGCCGGCACATGCTTCCCACCCCAAGGGTGACTGCCCAACTTCGAACCTAAACCCTCAGTGCCTCAGAGACCAGAAGGGCACTCTGTGCCTGGTTCACTCCAAATAGGAGAGCAGAGGTCCACGGGATGGACAGCATCCAGGGTGTAGCTGGGTGGCCAGCAATACCAGCCCAGGGCTGACGAATGGTAGGAATTCAGGCAGTTCAGCACCGAGCCCTGAGTGCAGTATCCCCTAGGTGCCTTCCTTGCATATAGGAGGTGCTAGACAAGAGGCCACCAAGGCTCCACGTGATCTACCTCTCCCCAATGGCAGTGCCAAGGCTGTTGAGCACCTTCCTGCCTCAGGACCTTTGCATGGTTTCTCCCTGCCTGGCACACACTGTCCCACTCTCCTCACTGCTGTCTTCCCTTGGTGCCCACCCTCTCAGTGAGCACTTCACATCCCTTGGACCTCATGACCCCTCTCACTCAAGATGTGTGCCCCTGCTGTCCCTCTGTGGAAGGAAGCCAGAGGTCCTTCCCAGATGTTTGCATGCAAGCAGCCTAACCAAGAGCACAGAGCAGAGAAGCACCACAGCTCTGGTGGACAGACCATTCAAGTCCTAGATCTGGAGGGCAACAATAGAATAAATGGCACCAGGTTGGCCCCCTCCCCAAGGGAGAGAACAGAACTCATCCTGTCTTCATGGCTTTCTTCCTCAAAAAGATCTCTTATTAGTCTAAATCAGCACTTCTAAATCCCCCAGAACTCCCTCTGGACTTCTTAGCAAAGAGATTGTGAGCACCATCATTATCCCAAGTCTGACTGAGCACAGGTCTGGGTAGGCCTGAGCATTTCGCCTCTAACAGATTCTAGTGATGCTGTTGCTGCTGGTCCAGGACCATACACCCACAGACAGACATGCATGCATACATCTACACACATTCTACTTTGTATGTATATTCCAGATTCCAGGGGGCTTTCTTTTCCTTATAGAGACAGGAGTGATCAAAGACACCTGCTAGCTCTGTAAGACAGGTGGCACCACCCTTGCTAGAAGGCAGCCTGCAGTCATAGGCCAAAGCCACTCTCCAAAGTCCGGTCCCTGTCCAGCCACTCACTAACCAAAGATGATCCACCTGTTATTTAATCTAAATCTCAATTTCCTAATCTGTAGTGGGGGTAATGGTTCCTGACTCTGGGCATGACAGCAGAAATTAGATGCCACTGGAGAGTTTTCTGTCACAGACTCAGATGGTATGGAAGTGTTTCCAAGGGAAATACAGCGCACAACTCTCAGGGTTGACACTCAGATGACACAAGCTCCCAGAAAAAGCAAAGTGCAGGGTCTGGGTGACAGTGGCCCTAAAACGCCACGTATATGTGTGGTTCCTGCTATTAGCTCAATTGCAAGGAGAAAAAGAAAGAAGAGAGTGAGAGAACGAAGATGAAAGGAATTCTTACTTCCTCATGTTGAGGAAAAAGTGTCTCCACCCAAAGAAATGGGCAGTGGGACAAGAAAATTCCAGTTCCATGCATTTCCAAGAAGAGCTGGGGAAGGCCCTAGTGAAATTTAAGGTTCCTATCTCCTAATTCAAGCCTTTTCCAAATTTCCTAGCACACAATGATCCTCCCTCTCCATCATTCAGGGGCCTGCACCATTTAACTGCTTACTTATTCCACCCAGTGGTCCCCATTCTGGGACACAATGATGGCTCTGCTAAACCCTCTTCCATCTGGGTCACAAGGTCCCTAAGATTCACTTATCATAGGGGTGGCGTGGAGGATGACATCACAAATCTACCCTTAACAACTGTAAAAGCATTGAGCAAGTTACCCCAGTGTGGATTTTCCCATTTACTGATTTGTGGGCAAATTCTACTTTACTCATTAGAATGTAGGCCCTGTGCCATTTGGGGCATTTCCTGCACTGTTCATCACTTACATGAATTGGAACCTTTATTTCCACATCTGTACAATAAGACCACCAACCACTTCACATTGGTGTCACGACAATGGGATGAGAAGAGGCGCCATCATGTTAACTTCAGTGCAGGTCTAACATAGAAACACAGCTCTGCAAATAGTTAAACAAATGCCTACTGGTGGTTCACAGGTTTGGGGCTTTGTTTTTTAAAAAAAGACTACAAGAGGGTTATTATTTCTGTTATAAAGATGGCATACACTTACATAGGAATTTTCAAGAACTCCTGCTGTCTGTGGTTTAAATACATCCCTCCCTCTCCCCAACTTTAAGTAAACCTACATACAGAAATCTAATTTTAATTTAAAAAAAAAAAGGGGGAGTTGATAGTCAAAAAAATGATTCGCAATGGGTTTTCTTTAAATAGAAAATCTCTCTGGCATATTTTAAAATATTAAATCAGTCGCAAAAATTATATTTTCCAACTTTCCAGAAACATCTGCTCTTTAAAGTCAGTCATGCCTCTGACAACTGGGGAGAATTCAGTCTCTTCTACAGGATCTTGTTCCTAAGACCTGGGGTTATATTTTCATTTAGAATTCCTTGAAAGACCTTAGACAAGTTAAAAGTACTTCAATCACTGAGAGATAAGTGAAGCACATGAATGTAGCATCTTGCCATTGTCAGTGTGTCTGCCTTCTAAATTATTTCAGGCATGTCATAAAGAAGAGAAAGGACAGCAAAATGGTTCCCATTGCTGCAACTAATGTTCCAAAAAGCATCCAGAAACTTGTGTTTAATGCTTAGTTAAATACAGTTTCTCTAACCCTTGCTTGAAAGTAAAAATACACACTTTTTAAAAATCAAACTCAGAATTTGGTGTTTAGAAAATAGAGTTTGTGTTTTTTGAAAGTAACACATGTAATAATATCCCTCCAGTTCCACATTTGCAACTTCCTGACATCTTGAGTTGATATGCCACAGAGCAAAATATCTATTGAGCCCTACAAAGAACAGAGTCATATTTCAAAGATTGGAAAAAATCTTTTTTAGATCTTGGCTTTCCAAAGAACCTTCTGCAAAGCAGTTTTATTTAAAGGTAATAGAAGCAAGTCACTAAATGAGGTGGTGACTCTTCCTCCCCTGCCCAGTGGGCCTTCTGACATCAAGACCCACCTAAAGACCTGGCTACTATCCCAGAGCTCCAGATGGACTTTGATGTTGGCCACCTGCATGCCCTCCTGACCTGTTTCCCATCTGTCCCAGGCTGATCAGACACAAGCCCACATGGTCCTGTTCAGAGGAAACAGCACTCTCAGCAGCACTGCCAAAGGCTAGGCTTAAGGTCACAGTCCCCTACCCCATCCCCAAAGGATTCAATAAAGAACAAAGACTAATAATTGGAGTGAGTAGGTACAAGTTACATGCTAAAAACTGTGTAGAGAGAGCTTTTCTCGTTTAATGCTAATGACAGTCCTAGGTGTCCTCAAGCCAACCACTGCTGGTCAGAAGGAATCTAGCAGCTTTCTGAGGTGGTGTCTGTGACCTCTGGTCAATGATGTTCCCTCCACCCAGTCATCAAGCTGTGAGAAGCTCTGTGTAGGTGCTTTGGGCCACAGTTCTAGCTGAGTTTAGCTTGAATCATCCCAGCTCAGGCCCCAGACTTGGGAGTAAGAAGCAAGCAGATGACAACAGTCCCGGACTTAGATAATGGGGAGTGGAAGAAAGCCATTCCCATGGGGCCCTGTCCAAAGTCCTGACCCACAGAACTATGAGAGTAATACAATGTTTGGGGCCGGTAAGATATGGAACAATTACAAGGAGAACATTTTCCTTATTGAACAGACAAGGAAACCCATGCAAAGAATAAGAAGAAAGCAAGGATTAAGACACAGGTGGGATTCTCAAGGTATACCCAGAACGACTAAGGTGTACTATACCACCTATCTATCATTTCTGTTTCTTTACTAAAGTCATCTCCATTAATTCCAAGTCTGCTCATTTAGAAGTGCCTTTGTCCACGCTAGCATATAGGTCAATGGCAGTCAACCTTACATGAACATCAGAAGCACTGGATGGCTTGTAAACATAGATGGCAGAGCCCCACCCTCAGGGTTTCTGATTCCAGGGGTCTAGGATAGGGTCTGAGAACTTGCATTTCTTAAAAGTTCCCAGGTGATACTTGATGCCCCTGCTCTGGGGACCACAATTCAAGAAGTACAGGTATAGATCTTCCTGAAGGGGTAATCAGAGTTTCAAAAGTTGACACCTTTTTGGGACAAGCCATCATCACACTATCACACAGACAGATCAGGCCAAAACACCCTCACCATTCCACAGCTTTCTAGGGGTCTCCCAGGGCTGCTATGACCTGGTCTGGACGTTTTTATATCATCACCTCTGTGGTTTGCAGACGCTGACAAAGGGCAGAGATATTTCTGACAGATGAGAGGGTGGGCATACACATTACAGGTGAGAATGCTGCTGAAAAGCTGTTTTCCCACA
This sequence comes from Pteropus medius, assembly GCF_902729225.1. NCBI lineage: Eukaryota > Metazoa > Chordata > Mammalia > Chiroptera > Pteropodidae > Pteropus > Pteropus medius. Next base: position 4,366,771 of record NW_024340695.1, on the reverse strand, counting down.
AGGCAGTTTCTGAAGCACCATTTCTGGCAAAATAAGTGAAGGAAAAAGGCACTTCTGCTAGCTGACCACATGTTGACCCTGACCAAGTGAGGATTAAGAGGCCCTTGCTGCCTGCCCAGTGAGGTCCATCTCCAGTGACTTATCTGAAAGTAAGAGACTGCAGGTTTGCTCAAGCCAACCCTGATCATTCATGACAGCCTCAGACCTCCCAAGTCCCAGTTGGCTTCCACAGTAGCTGCACATTTTCTGCCCTCTCTTCTGTGAGCTGCTCTCTTCTCTTCAAGGGCACTGCCACCAACTCTGCAAACCTAAGGGTTTGGTTTTTTTCCCCATTTGTTTAAGGACACTTGCTGCTGACTCATTTTTAGAGAAAACACTTATCTAGTAAGTAATTTTGATTAAGCCAGCAAAGTAGTATACAATATGGGGGGTGGGGAATCTGGTTCAAAATTCCCTTGAGTTTCTTTGAAAAATAACTACAAGATACTATCTATAATTGTATGGCTATTTCTAAATATAATAAATTAAAATCACTACTACTTATTGATCACTAAAAAGTGCTGGGCCTATTCCACACCTCGGACACTGTCCTCACAATTAGTCTAGCAGGAGGAACTTATTATTCCCAGTTTACAAATGAGACAGGTTCAGAGGAGTAAATGGTGGAGTTGTGTGAGACACCTATCTCAAACTTCAGGTCTTGACCAGGGTCCAACCCTGCCATGAAGATCTGCAGGTCTTTCCCTGAAACACTGCCCAGACTCCACCTAACAGGGTGTGCCATCCTTCCTGACAGCGCAATCCCTCTAAGCACCCAACTGGCTGCAAGTCCCCTCCGCCTCAGGCTGCCCACACCCAGCCTACCCTGCCTGGCTGGACACTGCCTCCAGTTCCTGGACCTTTTCTCCTTGCTGCCTGGAGGCATAGTGTAATCTCCCCCACCGGCCCAATCTCAAATCTTAACAAAAGAGCAGTATTGACACTGGTGGAGCTGGTTTCTGGGATCTCAGTGAGAACCAGGTCTAAAGCAAGCCCTAGGTCTTTGGGGCGGGGGCAGAGGAGAGGCAACTGAAACTGAGAGCTGAGACGCCCCGCCATTCCTTCCTTCCTGCCCAAGAGCAACGAGATAAGTGATTCCAGCTGCTGGTCTGGGGTGTTTTCCTCCTGGCCACCTGCCACAACTCGGTTTGTTTACATGGGCACTATTTCTTCCCAGGCCAGTCGCTGGACAGGCAGCTGGTGTTGACAATAGCCAGATGCTTTTCGGTTTTGCCTCCGGCCTGTGAGATAGGCGCGGAGAAGTCCCGACTCCCGGGGGCCCGGCACACTCCACCCCAACCCGGCCCCGGTGTCCCCCGCTGCTCGGCGCAGGCTTGCGCTCCACGGGGCGGTGGAGCCACGAGGTTAAACTTGAGAGCCCACCATTGGAGGAGCCCCTGGAGCCAGGCCAGAAGCTGACGACTCCAGCTCACGCCGGGCCAGGTCTCCGTGGGCAAAGGCTGGAGTGGGCAAGGCGGGGTTGGGCTTGGGGTTGCAGCGGGAGGAAAGGCTGGAGCCTCTGGGGCGGGTGTTGACGTGGCCCACGAGGCTGCGATCCGCCTGGGGCTGCTGCGCCGACCGGGTTCTGTGAGTCCTCCCTGGAGGTGTGAGTTGGGGCGCCCTGGGTCCCCGCAGCCCACTCACCAGATACGTTTAGCTGGCCTCCCAAGAACCAGGCGATCTTGCCGCTGCTGAAGTCGCAGTCCCAAACGGTGTGGTAGGGAGTGTCCCACAGCAGCGTTTCCCGCGCCAGCGGCCCCCAGAAGGCGGCTGGCTGCTGGGCCGCCTGCACCCTCAGCATGGGGTACGAGGCGGGCTGCACGCCGGCGGCGGGGACGCTGCCCGAGGGCCCAGAGGCCGCCCTGCGGAGCGCGCTGACCCCGGGCGGCGGCCACCCCCGCGGTCCCGCGTGCCCTGGCAGGCTGCCCAGGAGCCTCCAGACACCGCAGCCCAGGCTGCGAGCCGCCATCTCGCCCCACGCCTCCAGGCCTCTGTGCCCCAAGCCCGGCGGCGAGCGGGAGGCCCCTTTGCTCTCCACGGGCCCCGCCCCGTCTCCGCCCTCCTGCCACCACCCACTCCCCAGGCCCCTTCCCGGCTGAAGCTGCCTTCCGGAACCGGCCGGGTCCACACCCCCTTCCTCTTCCCCTGCCGCAGGGAAGGGTGTTGCGAAGGAGGAGGGGAGCGGCCTGGGGCGGGGCTCCCGCGAGCGGGGCGGAGCGGGGCCCCGACCCTAGAGTTGTTGCGAGGCACTCGCATCGTTTACTCTCCCTCCCCGACGCTGGACATAGGGCCACTCGGTTTCAATTTGTGTATCTTCAAGTTCCGACAGCTCAGCCACGCAGCGAATAGCAGACACGTGCGTCGGGAACGCGGGCGGGGCCGGGCACCTGGAGCAGTCTGGGTCGGAGGAAAGGAACCTGCACAGAACAGAAGCGACTGATGCTGCAAAGCACACAAGTGGGTCTGAGTACCAAAGTTAGGTCGGTTCAGAATCTCAGACTGAAGTCAAGGTATTAATCCAATTGTATGCCCTTATCCTCTAGGCTGGCCTGTACCCTCTCGTACACATACACAAGTAGTCCCCGTGGGCTAAATGGGCTGATCAAGGGACCACAGGCTAGGAGGATGTGGGGACCTGGGACTGTGGTCTGGGGTCCAATGCTCTTATAACCCAGCTGCCAGCCTCAGCCGCGGCGAGAGTCCCCTCCTGCCAGGGCAAAGTGTAACAAAAGCAACGTTCCACTAACCTCAGCTGTTTTGAAACCATGGAACCACAGGCGTTTTCTCCAGTTTCTCCAGCCTCAGTGGTCACTTCTAGCTCTGCTACCTTGGGCAAGTTCCCAAGCCTCTCTGTGCCTCATTTTCCTTTTCTATAAAACGAGAGTAATATCTCCCTCCCCTGCTGAGGAAAAGAATAAACGAGATCATGTCTGAAGTTCACTACTTGAGGTGGTGGTCGTCTTGTCAAGCCAAAAAGGATCGAAGGAAACTCATAGAAAATTGTCTCGACCGAATTCTTAAGTATTTCAATACCCAGAAAGTAAACACATAATAAAAAAGGTAAACACGGGGCGGTGGCGGGGACGCGGGGAGGGAAGGATATTTTTGAAACTGAGTGGTTGAGTTCTTTAGGTTTGGGAAAGATTCCACCTTCTTGACTGTGAAGTCTGCAGAGGCAAAGTCCCTACCATTCCATTCCAAGGAGCTTCCGCTGTCAGTCAGCCCCAGGCCGTTATTGAATGCCTGCTTCCTGCCAGAGAAGAAAGGATTTTTGAGGCGGGGGAACCAATGATAATAGCTAGCATTAAACATGTGTCCTGACCTGTGCCAAGCGCTTGATCGGCATTTTTTACTTAATTTAAAAATTATCTAGTGCTATCAACTCCCTCCCATTAACCCCTAGTAGGAGAAATAAGGAGACTGAAAGCAAACTAATCAATAGACTTACTAAAAAGCAGCACACGGGCTGACGAGGGAGCAGCACCCAGTACCCTCCAGTCCCCCATTCAATATCAACTCACCGCTTGACCTGAATCCTCATTTTTAATAGAATATACAAAATTGTAAATAAAGCCCAAAACTGTGGCAGGAGGTCCCAAAGATGGCCACCAACACTGCATCCCTTTGTATTAAGTGCGTGGGAGGTACGCTCCATCAAGAGAAGGAGCCTGTACCCCTGCCCCCTGGAACCTGGCCCGTTGGATTTTTCTGACAGACTGAGGTGAGAGTGCTGCTCTGACAGCCCCAGCCTTAAGCCTTGTGAGTGCACAGCTGCAGTCCTTGCTGTCTTGAAACCTAGCTGCCATGCTATGAGGGATTTAGCCTGAAGGAAAAGACTGCATGAAGAGAACAGTGAAAAATGCACATAGAATGAAGAGGCACATAGTTCCCCTTTCCTTCAGATTGGATAAAGAGAAGTGATGGTTTGTACATAAAACATTTCAAAATCAACCTAGTAGTCCAGAATTGCACTTCCTGCAGCCCAGGTTACCAGACTTTCCTCCTGAGTGTCACAGCCTCTAAGGCCAAGGCCATCCCTGCTGCATCCTATAAGCGGATCTCCTTGAACTAGAACAAGGAGGAGCCACACCCCACCCTACACCCACCCTAGTCACCTCCACACAGCTGTGTCCTATGGGTCTGGGTGGTTCTGAGAGAGCAGCAGGTTATCCAGGCTGCTCTGGTCACATTTTCTCCCCAGGAAGCCCCTGGCCTTAACATGAGCAAAGCCCTCTGGTACTGAAAGCTGTAATTGGCAGGCACAGAAGGTAGGAAGGGCTGAGGAGGTTTCCTGTAGGAACCTTGTATCTCATGCCTGATGTTTAAGTTGGAGACAGTGATATAGCCAAAATTGCTGACCCTCACAATCCTTAGACGAAGATGCTGTGATCATTGCTTACATGTGAAAAAACAAGCACAGAGAAGACAGATGCTTACCCAAGGCCACAAAGCTAGCAAATAGTAGAGCCTTAGCTTTCTGCATCCAGAGCTTATAGTTTTAACAGCTTTAGGGGTGCCGCCCACTAATACCCTTTTTGCGTTCATACGTCATACGACCACATTACTCAGCAAGTTGCAGCACTTGGATGCCCCTAAGAAACAGTCTGTTGATAACGGATGCCCTAGAAGACCCACCTGCCCCACCTCTCTGTCGGCAAGACCTAGCCTTGAGTCACCAAATCCATTCACTGTAGTTGAGTACCTCCAAGGAACCTATAAAGCACTCTGCTTCCTCTTCCCTGCATTATTCCTTTTCCTGTTCTCTTCATTCTCCCACTTCTCTTTTCAATGACACACAAAAGATATTTGTGGAGCCCCTTCTACACAGCCCAGGGCTGAGGGCTGTCAGCTCAACAAGGATGAACCCAAAGTCATGATTGGGGGTGGAGTGGGGGGTGACAGACAAATACCAGCTCAAATAACTGAAATGTAAAGCAAACCCAAAACAAAAAATCCATAATCAGAACCTTGGAGAGAACCTAGTTGACTAGGAGTCTGGGAGTGTCTTCACCAGGGTGAAGGGCTCACCTTTCCTGACGTTCCCATGAACTCAATGGTAGAGATGACATGTGAGAAGGCTACTGTAATCTGCTTCAGCAGTTGGGGGCTTTGTGATTCCCATACAGCTGCAGCACAGCTTTTGTCTCCATCTAGTAATGCTGCACACCAGATCCCTGTGGATGAGCATGTGCCACCCTATCTATGCCCTGCGGGGTTCACCCAACAACACACAACAACCCCAGGAAGAGAAGGCCCACCACCAAAGAGCAGGAAGATACAGGAGATGAAAACCAGGACTGATTCCAGGTGGCACTGTGCTGGCAGCTGGGTTCCTTTCTGGAGCTAGGGGACCCCCATCTGAGGGCAGTGCCATGTGTAGAGCAGCCAGACCTCGTGGTGGAGTGTCTGTTCCATTTCTGAGAATGGCATCTAGTTCTGGCTGGGAAGGTTTGTATTTTGATTTGCATAAAATTAAAAACCTAGGGCGTTGGCAACTACTAAAGGTGCTCTCAGCTGGCTTATGCAGTTTCCTTTAATTTGAGTTTAAATGATGAGTCACGGCGGGGAGGTGAGAGGAGGAGGATACTTATGTTCCAGAGGGCAAAGGGAATCAGATGGCAAAATTTAACACTACTCAGAAAAGCAGACTCGGAAGCCAAGATGGTCATCTGAACAGTGTGGATTTCTTATATGTGGCAGAAAGGCATAGTGGCCACCATTCTCATGGTTCATTCTGTGTTCATCATCTGGCAGAAGCCTGTAGAGTCCACTCACTCTGAGCACAAGGTCCTGATGACCACCCGCAGCATGCTCTGTCCCCTTATGGTCTCAGTCCAGAGGATATTCTTGCTCAGATGCTTGCTTAGCAGTGATCGTGCTGGTTGCTTGGCTCCTCCATAAGAGGCTATGAGGGGAGGGAGGGGAACCAAGTATCAGCCTTTGGGCTGTCAGGCCCCATTTTCCTGCTCTAAGATGTCAAAGACAGATGCAAATGCTGTCACCATCTCTACCTGTGGCCTCAGGAAACAATAGGCTTCCCCAGCCTCTCAGCTCAGTCAATCCAAGAGGGAGGGTTTGTGATATAGGCATGACTTTGAGACTAAAACCATGGCAGAGAAAGGGTTAGCCAGCAAATGCGTGCTGACCTTCTGCAGGGACATTGCTTTCTCTGAGGGCAGTCCCTGCATATCTCAAGGAGAGAATAAACAGGGCCCCCAAAAAACACCATCTGGGAATCCAAGAGGATGTATATTGATTGAGTTCAATAAATATTGATTGATTGATGGATGGATGGATGGATGGATGGATGGATTGAATGAAAAGATGAGTGATAGAAAAAATAAATATTATCGATCAAATGTCCTACATCACTGAATATGAGAAAATTTAAAGCTGGCCAACACTGTCACCTGTTGATGGATTCTACCTTCCCATTGTCTGGGGAACCTAATGTTTGTAACCTACAGGACAAGCCAACTAGAACACAACACATTATCTTGCTATCAAATCACCACCAAAGGAAGTCCAGGAACATTTCCTGAATAATGAGGCCCCTTGGAATAGTCTTGTCTCTAGTGAATTAATTAACAGTGATTTATTGGCAGTCCTGGACTCAAGGGACAGACTCTCCAGTTAAGGAGAAGAGAGATCTATCATAAATGATAGAGGAGATTCAATCAAGGTGGTAGACTGGGTATATGAAATAACCAAAAAGATTTATTTCAAAATCTGTTAAGTTGGGAAAAGACCCTTGTGTCTTAGTTCAGGCTGATATTAAAAAAAAAAATGTACCATTAAACTGGACTACTTAAACACAAATTTATTTCTCACAGCTCTGGCAACTGGGAAGCCCAAGATCAAGGCACTGGCAGCTTTAGTGTCTTATGAGGACGTACTTCTCAGTTCAGTCTTTTCATTTTGTCCTCACAGGGCAGAAAGAATGAGAGACTTTTCTGTGGTCTTTTATAAGGGCACAACCCCGTTTAGTTTAGGGGACTCCACTCACAGGACCTAATTGCCTCCCACAGGCTCCACACTAATATCTCCTAATATCATCTCACTGGGAGTTAGGATCTCAACATATGATCTTTGGGAGATACAGACATTCAGTCCATAACACCCTGGTTGAAGAGAAATCCTGAAGAGGAGCCCCTGGCAGGTGGGAAGCAAACGAGGTGGAATTGAAGAAAGAAACTACAGCCCGGAAAATACGTAGAAGTTGGAAGTGACTTGGAGAAGCCATATGTGAGCAACAGAAAGATGTTTTGGGGAAACCATCAGGTGTGTGGTTGGGAGTCAGGAATAAGTAGGGGTAGAGGAAAGTAAAACCATGCAAAAGTTTGCATCTGGATGGGGAGATGATATAAATATTGTGTAACTCTAGATATTTATAGAAACATGCTGACATCTGTTTAAATTTTAAGGACAATTCTTAGAAAACTGGAGAGTGTGTAACTTTAAAATCATTGGTGAGGGAAACAGAACAAAAGTTGCTCGATCAAAAAAAAAGCTGGAATGGGTGTAATGGAGAAGGGAGCAGGCAAGAATGGTAAGTTGGAAAATATAAAATAAGATCAAGGGATATATCTAAATATCATATCCATAATCGCTATGAATTAATCAAATTTCCCCGTTAAATAGAAATAGCACAGAGTCAAAAGGATAAAATATTTGAAAAAGAGTATTCAACACACAGTGTAGAGGAGAGACTCTTCCATGATATGACTGCTGCCAAGCCCTTGAGTTAGACCTGGGAAAGAACAGAGGTTGCTTCCCATAAACCCATCAGAAGGTATCTGATTGTAATCAATACTTCTGACATAAACCAGTACTTCTCTCCTATATCCTATGTGAGCTGGTTCCTGATCCAGACAATCATATAATGCATTTTCTCATATCTCCAACAGGTCACACACCAATACCCCTCTCCATCCTGCCCTGTTCTATATAATTCTTTAGCACCTGTCAAGCAGCTTGAAGGATACCCACTTTGTCTTGCAGCTGCCCAAGACACAACTCATACATAAGTTTTCTTTAATAAACTCTGTTAAGTGCCAAACTGGAGTGGTAGCCTCTTTTTTCAGTCTTTCCCTTGCCCTCCACTTACAGAGGTACATTTTCAGTCTCCAAGGTTTTCTCTGGGTCTATGTGTGAGAACACACAGGATATGGAATGCACACATGCACACACACACACACCACGCAGTTCCAGAAGGAGAAAATAAAAAGAGGTAGTATTCAAGAATTAAAAGCTGCAAATTTTCCAGAATTAATGAAAGACAATATTCAGATTCAGAGAGAATGCACATTCTATTAAATAAAATGAAATCAGCACCTATACACATCATAGTAAAACTATCAAAAAACAAAAGACAAGCAGCAAGTCTTAAACACAGAAAGGAAAGGCAGACCACTGACACAGGAATGAGATTACATTGATAGCAATCTTTAGAATATTACAGGATAATAATTGTTGACCATGAATAGTGTAGTTAGTGAAATCACATTTCAAGAAGAAATACAAAATACAGTCAGACAAACAAAAACCAACAGGGTTCACCACTCTAGACCCTCACCAAAGAATTGCTTCAGGAGGAAGAGAAATTGTCCCCAAATGAAGATCTGAGATGTAAGAAATATAATCAGCATGGAAATGGTTACACTTGTGAGTAAATCTAAACAAACATTAGCAATATGAAATTAGAGCAATAATGTCCACAGCATTGTGTTTTTTAAAAAAGCAAAATAGGGGCAAAATCCTGAACAACAAGAACATAGAAATTGATAGAAGGAATCAAAAGTAGCTTGTACAATCCTTCGAATATTTGGGTTAGTTTTCAATTTAATTAAATATGCATGTTAAAATTCTAGATTAACCAAAAACTGAAACAGAATATACGACTTCTAATTTAGTAGGAGGAAAAATGTAATAAGAAAAGTCTGAGAAAGCTGAGATGACAAAAAGGAAAAACAAGTTTAAAAGAAACAAAGAAAAGAAACGAGAACATTTTTTTTATGTACACAAAAAAAGTGAAAATAAATTTCAAAATGTCAATAATTATATTCTATGTAAATGGAATAAATTCTCTCTTTAAAGACAAACGTTGGAATGGATGAATAGAAGTCTAAGCTAGATACTTCTTCAAGAGACACACTGAAACCTAATATATAAATATTCAGAAATACTGATAGCAAAAGGATGGAAAATATTTCCTAGATAAATATGAATGCAATATCAGACAAAATGGACAATAATGCAAACTGTAAGAGGAGAGGTAAAGAGGGAACCTACAAACGGTAAATGGTAACCAGAGAGATCTAGGAGTTTATAACTTGCATACATCCAATAGTATGGCTCCAAAAAATATAAAGCAACAATGGATGGAGATACAAGGAGGAACTAACAAATTGACCCTCATAATATTTTCTTGCCATAAATACACAATCCCAAAAACATCTCATAAAAATTGGAAAAGTAACTGGATATTGTTTATAACAGTGGCAGTTATATTGAATTCAAGCTTCGTTTACAAAACCAAATTCAATAAAACCAGTCTGTGTGTTCAAATGGAATTTTAGATTATAACAGTTCTTTCAGATTCCAAATTTTCTTTCATGTTTAACAATGTTGTCCCCACCTGAGACAAGGGCTTGTAAGCAGTAGCCTGCCTGAGAGGTGATCCAAGTGAAGGAGTGGGGGAATGAGGAATGTGAGACAGAAACAGAGGGAACACCAAAGCAAGCATTTATTCTCCAGTTTATTCTCCAGCGGAAAATTGAGGCTGAGTCCCACAATGACCTTTGAGATGATGTGTAGAATGGACTTTAGAGTTAGGGAGAACACAGGAATTGTACACCCTCCCCCCTCCCACCCCACTGGTCAAGAGTTGCCTATGTTCTGTGAACTTCCTTGCACTTCCAGGTCTTACATGTGGTCTTATCCTGAAAATGTTTCATGTGCCCTTGAGAAGAATGTAAATTTTGCTGCTTTGTTGTAAAATGCTCTGAAATATCTATTAAATCCATCTTGTCTAATGTGTCTTTTAGGCCCCTTGTTTCCTTGTTGATTTTTTTCTGGAAGATCCATCCATTAGTGTCAGTGGAGTGTTAAAGTCTCCTAATATGTGTGTATTACTGTTGATCTCTCCTTTAACATCAGTCAATAATTGCTTTATGCATGTACGTGCTCCTATGTTGGGTACACATATATTTACCAGAGTTATGTCCTCTTGATTTACTGATCCTTTTATCATTCTGTAATTACCTTCTTTGTCTCTTATTATAGCCTTTGTTTTATTTATTTATTTTTGTTTATTGAGGTAACATTGATTAATATAATTATATAATTTTCAGGTATACATTACAATTTGACATCTATATATTCTATTGTGTGATTACCACCCACAGTCCAGTTTCCTTCAGCTACCATATATTTGATCCCCTTTACCCACTTCACCCAACCCCAGCCCCCCTATATTTCACTCCCTTTATCCTGTCTACCTCTTCCCTCCTCCCCCACCTCCTACTCTCTGGTAACCCCTAGTCCATTGTCCACATCCCTGAGTCTCTGTTTGTCCTGTTCATTTATTGCGGTTAGGTTTGTATCCTACATATAAGTGATATCATGTGTTTTCCACTTTTTCTATCTGGCTTATTTCACTTAGCCTGATTATCTTGAGGGCCATCCATGTTGTCGTGAATGACAGTATTTCATCTCTTCTTATGGCTGAATAATATTCCATTGTATATATGTACCACAGCTTCTTTAGCCAGTCATCTATCACAGGACACTTCAGTTGCTTCCATGTCCTGGCCACTGTGAATAATGCTGCTGTGAACATCGGTGTGCAAATATCTTTTTGGATATGGGTTTTCAAGTCTTTGGGGTAAATACCTAGTAGGGGGATTGCTGGATCATACGGTAGATCAATTCCCCATACTGTTTTCCATAGTGGCTGTACCAATTTGCAGTCCCACCAGCAGTGTCTGAGGGTTCCTAGTTCTCCACATCCTCGCCAACATATGGTATTACTTCTTCTATTGATTATAACCATTCTAACAGGTGTGTGAGATAGTATCGTATTGTGATTTTGATTTGCATTTCTCTAGTGACATCTAGTGATGTTGAGCATCTTTTCATAAATTTGTTGGCCATTTGTATGTCTTCTAGGGAGAAGTGTCTTTCAGGTCCACTTCCCATTTTTTGATTGGATCCGTTTGTTTTTTGTTATTGAGTTGTATGAGTTTTTTGTATATTTTGGATATTAGGCCATATCGGAGGTTTTGTTTGCAAATATATTTTCCCATTCAGATGGTTGTCTCTTTACCTTGTTGACGATTTCTTTTGCTGAGCAAAAGCTTTTTAGTTTGATTTAGTCCCATTCATTTATTTAAGCTTTTACTTCCCTTGCCTTTGAGGTCAAATTCATAAAATCCTCTTTAAGTCCAAGGTCCTTGAGTTTCGTTCCTATGTTTTCTTCTATGCATTTTATTGTTTCAAGTCTTATATTTAGGTCCTTAATCCATTTGGAGTCAATTTTGTTGTGTGGTGATAGACAACAGTCTAGTTTCATTCTTCTGCAGGTGGCTTTCCAGTTTTCCCAGCACCATTTATTGAAGAGACTTTCCTTTTTCCACTGTATGTTGAGTTTTGTTTTTGATTTATTCTGCAACTCTGCTTTCCTACTGGTGAGTTCAATACATTCACATTTAGGGTGATTATTGAAATATGAGGTCTTCTTATGGCCATTTTATCTTTTGCTTTCTCGTAGCTCGGTGTTTCCATTGCTTCCTTGTCCTTGTGTTTCTGTTTTCCTTATTTTGGTTGGTTTTTGTGAGTTTTGCCTCTGGTTCTTCTTGTTTTATGTTATATACTTCAGTTCTGAATCTTTGGTGTGTGGTTACCATTACAAATACATAAAGGATAGTTTTATATATATAGTCGTCCATTTTCTTCTGTACGTGCCTTATCTCCTTTCTTTTTTATGAATTTAGATCTTTGAATCCTTCCCTTTTCAGTCATTATTATCTCAATTTTTTCCTATGTATGCTGAATGTTCATTACTATCTTGCTATAGCAATTCTCTTCTTATTATTTAAGCTTGTAATGCCCTGTTCTTAGTAAGGATGGCACTCCTATGCTTCTATTTACCTGATAGTCACTTTACTCCTAATTATGTATTTTTGTTTTGTTTTGTTATTTTGTTTTAAATGCGCTGACCCCTTTCAGTATTTCCTGTAGTGCAGGCCTCGTAGTAGAGAATTCCCTCAATTTTTGTATGTCTGGAAAGGTCCTAATTTCTCCTTCATATCTAAAGGAAAGTTTAACTGGATACAATATTCTAGGCTGGTAATTTCTTTCACTTAATAGCTTAAATATTTGATTCCATTCCTTTCTAGCTTGTAAGGTTTGCTCTGAGAAGTCCAAGGATAATCTAATGGATTTTCCTTTATAACTTACCATCTTCTTTTCGCTGGCTGCCCTGAGAATTCTGTCTTTGTTGTTGATTTTTGATAACTTTAATAAAATGTGTGTTGATGAAGGCCTTTTGGGTTGAAATAATTGGGTGTTCTGTTGACTTCTTCAATTCCGAGCTCCAGCTCATTCCTTAGATTTGGGAAATTCTCATCCACTATTTGTCTGAAAATGCTTTCTAATCCTTGCTCCTTTTCCTCCCCTTCGATAATGCCTATTATTCTTATGTTTCCTCTCTTGATGACATCAGCTAGTTCTTGTATTTCTCTTTGAATATTTTTCATTCTTCAGTTTCTCTCTTCTTTCTTTTGATTTATTTCTAGATTTCTGTCTTAGATATCACTGATCCTTTCCTCCATTTGGTTGACTCTATTTCCCAACCTTTCTATTTTATTTTTCAACTCCTGCAGTGTGTTCTTCATCTCCAGAAGTTCTATTTGATCTGTTTTGAGGGTTTTGATCTCCTTGCTCTCCTCATCTAGGTGTTTTTTTAATTCCTGAAATTGTTGATTTGAGTTGTTTTGGATCTCATTGAGTTTTTTCAGAAGTACCATCCTGAATTCTCTGTCATTTAAGTTGCATATTTCTATGTCTATAAGCTCATTTTCTGGAGATTTTTCTCTTCCTTTCTGAGATGCCTTGTCACCTTGGTTGTTAATGGTGTTTAATGGATTATTTCTCTGCCTAGGCATTAATGGAAGCGTATTCTGTTGTTTTCCATAAAGAAGATTTATCTAAAAAAAAAAAAAAAAGGTCTCTCTTTAGCCTGCTGCACAGAAGGCTCTTTTCTTTTGGTTTCCAGTAGGAGACGTCTAAGTCTCTTCGATCCCTGCTTTATATAAAAATTAAATGTCTTTTTTATTTTCTTGTAGATATTTAATCACACTTGCTACTCTCAGTTTCAGTCCCTGTCAGTGTTAGCAACAGTTTGGGTAGAGTTTGCTCAGATTCCCCTAGGGCTCCACGGTGATCGCTCTCGGAAGGTATGTAGGGGTGGGGCCCTCTGGGTTGGGAGTTGGGGGCTGTGGCTCAGTCTCAGTTTTGCAACCGTGGCCGGTAAAAATCAACTGTTGTTTCTACTGTTTAGTTCCGCTTCTCTACTTTCTGCCCCGATGACGGGGCTCTGCTGCTGGCTGCTAGAAGTTCTGACACTTCTAGGCAGGCTGATCAGGGAAGTCACCGTACCTTCTCCCCTCCCTCTCTTCCTGCAGGGAGCTCCAGAGGCTATAAGAGGTAGCTTCAGCTTCTGCAGTGTTTGCTCAGATTCCCCTGGGGCTCCCTGGTGATCAGTCTCAGAGGATATGTGGGGAGGAGCCCTCTGGGTTGGGGCATGGAGGTTGCAGCTCAGCCTCGGTTTTGCAACAGGGGAGGGTAAAAATCAACTGTTGTTTCATCCCGCTTCTCTGCTTTCTGACCTGATGACTGGTCCCTGCTGCCGGCTGCTAGAAGTTCGGGCACTTCCAGGCAGGCTGATCAGGGAAGTGGCTGCATCTTCGCCCCTCCCCCTCCTCCTGCAAGGAGCTCTGGTGGCTGCGAGAGGCAGCTTTTTATTTTTCTGAGTCCACCCCCTGACACCCGGGGTTCTGACCTTATGAGCAGATCCCACACTCAGATGTGCTGGTGTGCAGTTTGGTGTTTTTCGTTCAGTTTTAGATGTTCAGCTTATTGTTGTTTCAAGGGGAGAGATCTGAGGATGTCTCTCACTCTGCCATCTTTCCTGCTTCTTCTATAGTCTTTTTTTAAAAGTCTATTTTGTGTGATATAAATATTGCTATCTTGGCTTTTTTTTTTTTTAATTTCCATTTGCGTGAAATATCTTTTTCCATCCCTTTACTTTCAGTCCGTGAATGTCATTTGATCTAAAATGAGTCTCTTGTAGACAGCATATGCTTCATGGGTCTTGTTTTCTTATCCATTCATCTACTCTTCATTTTTCGATTGGAGCATTTAATCCATTTCCATTTAAAGTGATTATTGATAAGTACATAGTTACTGCTATTTTATTATTCACATTTATTTTCTTTTATTTTTTACAGAAGTCCCTTTAACATTTCTTGTAATGCCAGTTTGTTGATGATGAATTCCTTAAGCTTTTCCCTATCTGAGAAGCTCTTAATCTCACCTTCCATTTTAATCAAAAGTCTTTCTGGGTAGAATACTTTTGGTCATAGATTCTTGTTTTTCATAACTTTGACTATTTCTTGCCAGTCCCTTCTGGCTTGCAAAGTTTTCATTGAAAAATCAGCAGGCATTCTTACGGGGGTACCCTTGTAGGTAACTAGCTTGCCTTTCTCTTGCTGCTTTTAAGATTCCTTCTTTGCCTTTGACCTTTGGCATTTTAATTATGATGTGTGTTGGTGTAGGTCCAGTTTGAATTCCTCTTATTCAGGACTCACTGTGCTTCCTGAAATTGAATGTCTAATTCTTTTGCCAGGTTAGGGAAGTTTAATGTCGTTATTTCTTCACATAGATTCTCTATCCCTTGCTCTTTTTCTTCTCCTTCAGGCACTTCTGTGATCTGGATATTGTTCGCTTCATGTTGTCCCAGAGGTCTCTTAAACTATCCTCATTTTTTTTAATTCTTTTTCTTTTCGTTGTTCTGCTTGGGTGTATTCTGCTACCTTGTCTTCCAGTTTGCCGATTCTATCTTCTGCTTCGTCCAATCTACTGTTGAATTTTTCTAGTGCATTCTTCATTTCAGTTTTTGCATTCTTCATTTCTGTCTGTTTCTTTTTGATGGTTTCTATGTCCTTTATCATGCTTACTATCTCTGTTGATGTTCTCATTGTACTCATCCATTCTCCCCATAAGTTCATTGAGCATCCTTATAATCATTATTTTGAACTCTGTCCCTGATAGGTTGCTTGTCTCCATTTCATTTAGCTTATTTTCTGGAGTTGTCTCCTGTTGTTTTGTTTGTGGCATGTTTCTTTGTTTTCTCATTTTATTAGCCTCTCTGTGTTAGTTTCTATATGTCAGGAATAATCGTTTCATCTCTCAGCCTTGGCCAGATGGCCTAATGTGGAAGGTGTCCTGTGTGGCCCAGTGGTGCACTCTTCCTGATCCCCTATGCTGGGTCTCTGGACATGATCTTTGTGTGGGTTGTGTGTGATCTTTTCTTTTAGCTAAGTCTTTATTGGTGTTGGTATCTCAGTGGATGGGGCTATCTAACTGGGAATTGGCTGTGCTCACAGGATACAAGTTGCTGTGTGGGGGCTGTCCTCACTGAGCGGGATTTGCCCTAGCAGGCTTGTGTACTTGTTTAGACCACCCTTTGTGTGTACTGCTAATGGAGCTAGTCAGGAGTTGCTCTATTGTGGTCTAGTGCCAGCCTCTGAGTGTGATGGTTTTCTGGCCCCTTGGCAGGTGCTCCCCAGGCCAAGGTCAGCCACTGCCTTTGATTGCTTAAGGCTACCTGGTAGGAGCTACAAAGTGACCCATGGATGGTTGTTGCCTATGCTGGCTGGATCTATAGGTAAGTGGAAGAGACAACACTATAGGCCACGGTCCAGTCACCTCCCATATTTGGCCCAGGTCAGTTTAGCAGAAGGACCTGTGCTCTTCAAAGCCTGACACTGCCTGTCAGTTGCCTGTAGGTCTCCAGAACTGGAAGATCCTCTGGGTGATATGCATGTTGAGCAGTGCAGGGGCCCCAGGAGTCACCTGGATTTATTGAGCAGATTTCCCCCTGCCACTACAGTGTCATTTTACATGCCAGTGCTGTCTCTGTGGGTCCTTGTACAAGTTTCAGATCATAGCAAGGCCAGCTGCTGCCCACTTCAGGCCTGCAAACACCTGAGCTCTGTTTAAGAATTACTGAAGCTCGCAGGTGTGAATTTGTGACCCGCCACTGAAAGCTTCTCCAGAATGGATGGCATTTGCGTGGCCTGCACAAACTGAGTGCTGTTGTTTGCTGTTGAATTCATGATCCAAGGAAAGCACAGGATGGGACTGGGTTGCCTGGGAATAGGCTTGCCGCAGTTACTTTGTGGGTTAGGTGGGGCATCCCTTCAGTGAAGCACAGGGCCATCAGGCCTATACAGCACAGATTTGCTGCCAGCTCTGAGACTGTGGGCTCCCATAAAAGTCACAAATCACCATGAGACCTACTGCCATCTGTGATGGGCCCACAAACCCCTGAGATATGCCCAAGTAATATTGTATCTTGTGCTGTCAGCAGTGATCTTCCCATCACTGTATTCCCTGAATTTTGCTCACTTCGCTGGCTGAGGTCTGTCTACTGCCCAGGATGTGCAACCTTAGCTAGGGGCAGGGCAGGGGCAGCTGGCTGTCAACATGCCATGGGCAGTTTGTAGATTGGATGGAGCAGAATCTCAGGGAGTTAAGGGCTATCAGGACAATTCTGCTTCAGTTTTTTGCAACTTCTGTATCTGCACGTTCCCGGCAGTAGTCACAGACCACAATGAGACCAGCTGCTGTCTGGGGTGGTCCCACAAACCCCTGCAATCCCCTCAAGAGATATTGCAGCTCATACAGGCAGCAGTGGTCTGCTCACACCTGTTTTCTCTGAAAGGCACTCACTACACTCACTAGTCAAGGTCTGTTGCCAGTGCAGAATGTGCAATGGCAGAGCCAAGCAGGGTGGGGAGGCTGCCTGTCAATGGGCTGCAGGCACTTTGTGGCTTGGGTGAAACTAGATTTCAGGGAGACAAAGGCCATCAGGCCTATGTAACCTCAGTTTTTCTGTGCCCACATATTTCCACTGTAGTCACAAATCACAATGAGACCAGCTGCCATCTGAGGTGGTTTCACAGACCACTGCGAGCCCCCAAGCGATATTGCAGCTCCTGCAGGCAACAGTGATCTGCCCACAACTGATTTCCTGGAAATGCGCTCACTGTGCTAGACAAAATCTGTGGACTGCATAAAATGTGTAATCTTGGAGAGAAGTAGGGCAGAGGTAGCTGCCTGTCATGGGCTGCCTAGGGCAGTTTGTGGGTTGGGTGGGGCAGGGTCTCAGGGAGACAATGGCAGTCAGGTTAATACAGCCTCAGTCTTATGGCAACTTCGGTAACAGTTCGCAGGTTCTCACAAAAGTCACAGATCACAGCAAGACCAGCTGCAGTCTGGGAATGGCCCTCAGATCCCTAAGATCCACCTAAATTCGTGATCTGCCTGAAATTGGCCCTGAAATGTGCAATCACAGCGCTGGCTGTCTGCCAGGAACATTTGGCCCTGAAACAGGGCAGGGCGTGGCAACTATGTCTCAAGAAGCCACCTCAGGCCATCTGCAGGTTGGGTGGGGTGAGCAGATCTCCTCCAGCCAGGGCAGCTTCCGCATTGGCTGTGTGGGAGGGGTCTGCACCAGCAAGCTGGGTGGTCTGTAGATTGCCCCCTACCACTAAGGCACAATGGCGGCTACCTGTCTAGCCCTTGTTCTGGTGCCAGGTAATGCAGTCTTTCCCTTGTGTGAATCTTGATTCATCACTGGTGGCCCGGATAAGTGTCTGCAGGTGAGAGAGCCTATGCCTTAGCCATTTAAAGGGGCATCTAGGATTTCAGTCTCCCTCCCTCTCATCCAGATGACCGGAATCCCCTCTGATTTTTACAGTCAGAGTTTTGGGGAACTCCTCTTCCTTGGGCTGGGACCCTGGGCTGGGGAGCCCCCGAATGAAGCTACATATTAAAAGTACTTCTACACAACTTATGTCAAAAGAGAATTGTAGATACCCATGGCATTGTTCTGACTTTTTTGGGACTGCCCTCCTTCTTAAAAATTCACCCACGAATTTTGAGGAAGATGGTGGATTAGGTAAAAGCAGGGTTTGCCTCCTCTCAGGTACAAATTGAAATTACAACCAAATTATAAAATAATCAAAGTGGAGAATCGCCTGAAGTGCAGCTGATTGTAACATGTATATCTGATAATATAAAGAAGGAGCCACATCGAAGCCGGTAGGAAGTACTTTTAATATGTACTTCTCCTTCAGGGGATCCTCTGCAGCCTCACTCTTCCTCCCAGTATTCCTCCACCACCCATGAGTGTGGGATCCAGCCCTAATCCTGACTTTGCCCCTCCTACCGGCAAATTGTTGACCCCATGACAAAACTCTTGGTCCCATTCCCACTATTCTGAAAATCTTTGCAGCCCCCACTTAACTTCCAAAGTGAGGCCTGAAGAATCTCAGAGCAATTTCAGAATCAATGGCCCAGAGTTCATTAGCCACCCTAACATGCCTAGCATGAACTCAGCGATATGTCAATATAGAGCAGAAAGAAGGCAAGTCTCTTCTTAGCTTTTACTATGTAGATACCTAGGACATCAACTGGAGAGTTTGTGCTGAGTAGATAGAAGATTATTTTCTCTCCTAGACAGAAAGGATTCTGTCCTAAATCATTCACAGACTTTTCAACCTATTTGGCCTATTCAAAGGATTTCGAAAGACAACATGCCTGCTTACCTCTAAAATATGTGCCTTCCAACAATGTTTCCCTTACTTTAAAAAATTCTATCAATATTAAAAATTAAAACTCGAATAATGGGCTTTAACTCATTTTAACCATTTAAAACTCAAATAATGAAGAAGGGTATATTGCGATAATTGGAATCCCTGCCCTCCTCTCTCCCACATACAGACACAAACTGAGGGGAAATTCTGTAAAATTAAGGCATGATCTCTCTCTCTCTCTCTCTCTCTCTCTCTCTCTCTCTCTCTCTCTCTCTCTCTCTCTCTCCTCGAGAAAAGCGTGTTCTCGCAATAGAAGCACACTACCCTCAATAAAGATGGTGCCTGACATTTCATTCTCATGTCAGTCCCTTGTGCGTTCTTCCAACTCGGCGTCTCACCACCAAAACCTTCCCTTCTAGATCAGCTCGGGGCTGACAGGTGATGTAAGGCCCCATCTCCAGAATCAAGTTACACAAGACAGTGAACAGTTCTGTATTGGGCATGTCTTGCTGAGCTCCTGGTTATCACACAACCCCAAAACAAAAGTAACACAACTGACTCACCTGGCCCTCCCCTTAGGATGGCATTCTGTGTTCCTAGAGTTCTTCTTAAACATTTTTTACAGAGAACATTCTAACAGGTTATTATTTCATGATTTACTTATCTGATCCCATGTTGTTAAATGATGATGATAAGTATTCTCATTCGTCTTGATATTAATGGGAATGCCAGCAATAATAATAGTAGTCAATATTTATTTTTGCTTTTTCCCTGCCCTGAGCTTAGTACATTACTCATGTCCTCTCATTTAATCTTCAGGAAAATAAGACTGTCCTATTGTTATCCCTATTTTATGACTGAAGAAACAGAGATCAGAGAGGTTATGTAACTCACCCAAGGTCACACAGCTAGAAGGTGACAGAGACACCTCAAAGACCGTGCTCTTATATGCATACCCATATGTGTACATACATTATAAAGTATAAAAATGATTTTCTGAAGTTCTTTTAAGAAAGTATCTTTCTACTTCTACTTTTTAACTTTTTTAAAAAAGAAATAGACATGTATTGAATGCTTTTCAACATCTATTGAGATAAGCTCTTTTGTTTGAGCTGTTAATAGAATGTATTAATAATTTCTTTTTATAAGATTTAATTATCTCTGCATTCCTGGGGTAAAACTTCTATAGTCCAATATTATTTTCAGTATACTGTTGAATTCAAAACATTGGTACTTTATTTAGAAATTTCATATCCCCATTAATAGAGCTAACTAGAGAGTTTTGAAGGGATGGGTTGCACTATCTTTGTTGAGTTTTGGAACCAAAGTTACATTATCATTAGAAAATTTTCCACCTCTTTCTATGTTTAGGAACAGTTTGTGTACCATGATAATGAACTCTTCCTTGAAACCCTTCAAGAATTCACATGAAACTCCATCTAGATCCATAGCCATTTTATAGTATAATTGTTTTATGACTTTCTTGTTTACCAATCCTTCATATTTCATACTTAGTCTATAATCAATGTTAGTAGCATGTATTTTTCCAGAAAATATATCCATTTGTGAGAGTTATTAAACATATTAATACACATTTTAATTATGAATAGTATTTCCTTATACATTTAAAAAGGTCTCTGTTACTGAAATGTTCTAGTCCCTCTCCCTTTGCCTCTTTCTGTTTTCAATATTGCCTAGAAATTTTTCCGCTTTTGTACATATATTATGTTGAACCAGTTAAGATTCTTTATTTCATATTTATTCTGCTTTACATATTTATTTCTGCTTGTGTCTTTTTATTTATTTGTTTAGGGGTTTCTTACTTAACAACATTTCATGAATATCTTTCCATATAAATAAGTATGCCTTATTGTTATCATTTTACTGGTTACATGATATTTTATAAGTATGATGTATATAAGTCACACAGGTTGCTAGCACTCTTCCCCAAACTCAGCCCTGGATAAACTAAGGAAGAGGGATGGAAGTAAGATTCTGAGGAATGAACACAAAGGAATGTGTGAGAGCCAGCTAGAAGGCAAAAAAAAAAAAGGTCCAGAACAAGGGTGGCCAATAGCTTAGAGGTTGGTCTGCTTCCTCAAGACAGGATAACCAGAGCAATAACTTCTAGAGTTCTTTCACCTCCTCTTTCACCATTTAGTCTCAGGGTTCAGTCGCGATCTCCATTAGCCAGAATAAATAAAAGAAGGTAGGGCCCCTTGTTTTCAGTTTTTACAGTTAAGATAGGTGACATTTTCACAATAGTATGGAACTAGCAGAGGGGAATTGAGAACAGAGTTGGGCAGTGGGATGTAGTGTCACACCATGGCCCCGTAGAGCCCATACTCAGCCATCACGCTGCTGCCACTTCAGCGCTATGAACCTGTTGAAGAATGTAAGTAGTATTAGCAGTACAGGCTAGCATTTTTAACACTCACTATAATCCAGGCACTATGCTCAGCATTGTCTATGCATTATTGCAATTATTCTTCATAAAGTAAAAGGACTCCAAGGTAGCTGCGATAGTATCCTAATTTTACAGATGAGGAAACTGAGGCACATAGAGATTAAGTAATTTTTCCCAAGATCGCACAGGTAGTAAATTGTAAAGTTGGGATTCAAACCCCAGATTGTGTGAAGCCAAAGCTACTTGGTCACTAATTACATTTCCTGTCACCACTCAGCTCCCAAATTCATCTACCTTCTTCTGCCTCTAACTTAATCAGCACACCAACATTTCTCAAAAGAGGGCTGAGGTTTGTGACATCAGAATACTTGTGAGAACTGCACTCCTTGCTCTGCTGTACCAGTTCTGAATCTCTGGAGGTGGGGTCCAGAAATTCATTCTTGACCAATGTGCCCAGATGATTCTTGGATGTGCTTGAAAAAATAGTAAGAACCTCACTATGCTTTATGTTTTGATATCCATTATATCAAAAGATCCAGGTAGAAAGAAAGGTTAAAAGGTTAAACTATTGTCAGATTCATTGTTAAAAAGCATTTTTGTCTCAAAGTATTAAAAAATAAATTAAAAGAAAATTAATAGAATAATATTAGTTTTACTCCAACATCAAGTAGTTCACCAGAAAACTATATGCTTGGATTATAATATTATAATACCCATGCTGGTCAATCTGGTACCATGAGACATATAACGTTATTGAACACATGAAATGCGGCAGGTCCAAATTGAGACCCACCATACATGTAAACTATTCAGTGCATTTAGAAGACTTAGTACCTCCGAAAGTATTTTAATATTTTAATATTCATTACATATAAATGATATTTGTATGTATTGGATTAAATAAAATATAGCATTTAAATTAATTTCACTTGTTTTTTTTTTCTTTTTAATGTGGCTTTGAGAAATTTTCATTACACTCACAGTCACATATTTCCCTTGGATAGTATTGCTCTTGATCTTCCAGAAATGCCCTCAGACTGAGATTTAGTTGTATTTTGCTTTTTGTTTTATCAGTGCTCACAGAGGAAAGATCTCATCCTATGAAGGTGGTTTCTGCATTTTTAGCGAAAAAACTAATACAGGGTTCATTGTATTTTACAAGGAGACTCATAAAAGAAAGTCCTTTAGAGCTGCGTAAAGCTTGTTTGTCTACTGCCTTCTCTTTTTGTCTTGGCTACTTGGATGCTTAGCTCTAGATTCTACTTTATCGTTTCTCTAAGTCCATGTTTTCTTGCGTAATTCTCCATTTTCCCCACACACACCCGAAACACTTCAATTTCTTGGCCCTTGCTTGTCCTTTATAGAATTTTATTGCTTCCTTCACTTTCCGCATAATCTCCCTCCACGTCCTTGAGAAAATAGGTGGGCTGGAAGGAAACGCTAAGCATAACTACCATGAAATTGGAGAGGTTGTTTCTTCTTTCAAGCATAGGGATTGGGGAGGGCGGTGCCAGGAGAGAAGCATGGTACTTGGGCTTCCCTTCAGCACCCCAGGAGGCGACAGTCCCAGGGCTCCTCCAGGCTCTCCTCTCACCCCCAACTCTTCAAGGACCTGTAAATCAATCAATTCAGCAAGCATTTGAGTACCAAGTTCTGTGCTGCTGGGGAACAAGACAGGCCCAGGCGGTTCCCAGAGGCCGAGACTCGCGGGGCGCTGAGGAAAGGCCCTCGAGAGACCGCTGCTGGGTCGCCGAGACCTCTAGGATAGGTTTGGAACCAAGTGGTAGCAGCATCGCTGCCACAACCAGAACCCAGAGGAGAGGTGGGGATATGGGGAGAGACAGGAGAAAGGGGACACGCGTGCGAGGATACGCTTTCCCCAGACTGGGTCAGGCTCTGGAGTCTTGACTTCCCTTAGATCTGGGATGCTGGGGGTTGGGGCGCAGTGGGACAATGCTATGTTATTCCTGGGCGGGCCATACGGGAGAGAACAAGGGCAGGAGCAGTGTGAAGGCCTGATTACCGGATGCGAAGACGCTCTCCTTGAGCTTCTGACATCCAAGCTGGGGAGGCGGGCGGAGGAGGGCTGGCGGGGCAGCGGGCTCAGGCCCCCGGGGCGGCAGGGAGGGCACGTTGGCTAGTAGCAGGCAAGTCGCCCGAGTGGCCGCGGGAGGCTGCTCAAGGAAGCCGCAGAAGAGGCCGAGATGCAGCGGAAGGGCCCTGCGCGCTAGGCAGGGACTGCTGAGCCCTGGACCTGTGCAGGGCGGGGCCGCAAGGCCCTCTCAACCCGACTCCTACCCAGGTCCAGCAGGCGACAGCAGCTTGGCCTCCAAGCCCAGCAGGTCGGTAATAGCGAAGCCCCGGGGGCGCGGGTCGGTGAGGGAACTGCCAGGTACCAGCGCCCTGCTCCTAGCATGCTCGTGGGAAAACGCTTCTGTGGGAAAACGCTTCTGACCAGTCATGGCTTCTCAGTTGGCAAGGCTTGACCCTCTGTAGATCATCTTTTCGGAAGTGGCTCATCTCAGAGGACAGTTTATACCACTGGGCCGCCTGTCCGGCGTGGGAGTACAGGAGGGCTCTAATCAGCCGGGCGCGAAAGCATCAACGCTCCGGACTCGGTGAGATGGAGACGCCACCATTTCCCTTACCCTCAGTTGCCGCCCTCACAGCTGCAGTCCCCCAATCACCTCCTTCTCTCCCCTCCTTTCCAGTTGTCCCCCTGACTATCACCACCCCCGTTTTCAGTGGGAGGAAAGTAGGAAGGGAGGGGACAACGACTCTGCTAATTGCCAGTCCTTCTAAAAGCGGCAGGTTTCAGTTCCTGGCGTAGTCTACCCTTCCCTTCTAGATTCTCGGGGTGGAGGTCCCGTTCGCCTCTGTCTCAAGCCTCGCTCTTACCATCCAGTCGCACGCTAAGACCTGGGGCTCCATTCACACCACACTACCACCACTGCCAGTGATAGGACCCCCGCCAGTCCTCCAACGCCACCTCCGGAGCCAAGAAGGCCTTCCCAGAAAATCCCCAAGGGGAAAGGAGTGGGAAACGTTGATTTAATCTTTGCCCACTCCACTTCCAGCCAAATTCACCCCCACAGTACACTAGGTGGTAGCAAAAACTCACAAGAGCTGGGGGAAGGGTGAGAAATAGAGACAGGCAGGAGTGGACCGATCGAGCTAAGACGATGGTAACAGGTGCCAGGTTCAGCAGATAAAGAATAAATACGTGTTTAGTATGAATATGTGCCAGTATCTTATCTGGCAACCCCAAATGAGGGTAGTGGAGAGTAAATTGGAAAATAGGGCCTGTCTACTGGGACCCAAACCTCTTCACAGAGGCTAATAAATTATTGTCAGTTTATAATTATTCAAAGAAAGCCAAGTTAATGTGAAACGCCCATATGTGTTAAAGTTGGCACCAAACAGCACTGGGTAAGCTACTACAGGCTCACATGCGGAAAATTTCAACCCACCCAATCCGAGTCGCTGGGAGCCCTGAGCCCACCCTTCTTAAACATAGAACAGGGAAGCAAAATCTCTTCAGTCTCATTCCCTGAGAGCCGAACAGTCCAAGGTCACTCCGCAAAGGAGGCGACAAGTCTCTGAGTCCAGCGGGACTGCGGTGCAGCTCCCTGAACGCACGTCGGAGGGAGAGCCCAGCAAAGTGGGTCTCCCGCTTGCTGTGCCTTCTTGTGGGTCCTCTGTTAAATATGCAGATTAAACAAGGGGCTTCTGATAAAGATTATTACAAGAGGCTGCGCATTAACTCTCCAATATTAAAGGAAGCCCCAAATCTCCCCCTTGCAAGCTGTTCCCAGGATTAGCAAAACAACTTTCCTTTGGGATAATTGTCCTTTGAATTGGTCAGAGGCGAGGGCACCTTTAGACAGCTTTAGACGCCGGGGTTATTTTTGGCTCCGCTAGGAATTTCTTCCCAAATTTATCTCTGGGTTTATGGGAAGGTGTTTGAAAGTATAGGATCCAGTCAAGGTGCTCTGGCTCTTTGCCCGGCAGAGTAGTCCTTCAGAATGTGGAGCCACAGTTAAGGAAGATACCTGACGATCCACACATTCAGACCAAGTCCGAGGTGGGCAGGCAGGACAATCAGCCCTCAGGCGGCCCAGCCAGGGCGCGTGCAAGCGGAAGGTCTACCTACAGGCGCCAGGGCTCGCACAGATTCGTGCGCAGCCGCTACAGCCTGGAGTGGTAACAGCCTGGGTCAGAATCTTAGAGTTTCCCTCCCCTAGCCTCTGTCAGGGGATGCAGGAGATCACTGAGAAGACAGACCCCAAGTAGATGACCAGGGACCTAGCAGTGCCAAAAGGCCCGTAGGGAGAAACCCAAGTTTGGCCAGCCTCACAGTGCCAAGAGCACTTTGAAAGGATCTTACAAAATCCATTTTGCAGACGAGAGAAACCAAGGCTTTCATTCTGCTCACACCGGACACGGAGAGAGAAACCAGAAAAGCGAAGCAGAGAGAGACCCGAGAGAAGAAGCCGGGTTTGGAGCCCTAAGGGAACCCTGCAGTTCCTGAATAGAGGCGTCCCTATCGCCTCCTCCTGGCCCACCTGCTGGATGAGGGTAAGAGCTGCACTGGCGCGCCTGCCTTTTCGCAGCATGAAGCCTGAAGGCACTTTCACTGCTCTTATTCCAATGAGTAGCACTTCCCTTTCCCCTAACCCCGTTAACGCAAGCCCCCACTCCCACGCACCCTCCACCCCACCCCACCCCCAGCTAATGCGGGGCATCGAGGGTCCCCTCTAGCGCTCAACTGCAGGATCAGCTCAGAGCCCCGGCTACCAAGGATGAGGAAACATCAGTGCAAACCCGGCTAAGCGCTTAGCTCAGAGTCTGCCAAGGTAAGGGAAGCGCTTGTAGTCTTTCAGTAGACTTGGAGAGAGCTAGCGGGCCCCAGAGTCCATCCACATTTCGAGTCTCCCCGGGGGCGCCCCCGGCAAGTGCTTGTCTAGGCGGTGGGCGCTCGCGTTTGGGGAAATTCTCAGGTCCCTCTCTCCACATACAAATCTACAGCCTTTGCCAGAGCCCTCTCGAGCGTCCCCGCCCCGGGTCACCCCCACCCCCAATCATTTTGGAACTCTAAATCCGTTAAGGGTCCGGATCTGCTGTCATCGGCCAGGATTATCCAGAATTTGACTAATCAGTAAAGATTTCTCTGCTCATTATTTTCCAGAGGTTTCCAACCCCTCTCTGTGGCCATCCACAAAAGTGAGCTCCACTTCCCCAGCCGCCAGGAGTCCCGGCTCTTACCGGCTCCAGGCTGAGACTGGACAGAGTGTAAGTGGCTCAACAGAGATCCATGCTGTGCTTTTAGGAGCCACGCCTTGCCCGGTTGTTAGTATAAAGTACAGACACAATAGGGGTGGGATGCACACGCGTGCATAAAATGGATCGCCATGCGAATGTCTGCACTAACGGGTCCTCAGACTCTGTTCCTCTTCTGATTTTCCTCCTGTCTCTCTGTCAGCCCCTTCTCGGTTGCTTTGGTATCCCCCTTTAAAGTTGTAGCAGAAACTGTTTTGCCCTGTCCATATCTCATGCCCTAACCATTGCTCCTGGCTTGAACCTGGTCTCCAGTAACCACCCCCACACGTCTTCCTTGGGGGCTTTCTCTGATCTCTAGAGCCCGCTTTGCCCACTAGTGGGAGGTGCCAAGGATTAACACACCCTTAGAAGTCCTGGACCAAAGACTGGCAGGAGTTGGAGTATAAATACCTACGCCCAGGTCTGGGATGGAATAACTCAGGTATGCATTCTACTCTGCCTGCAGAGGTCCTCAGCAGAGTTGTGCCTGCTATTTGCTAATTATCCCATCCCATATTGCTTTCTTCTTAAATGCTGTGAGATAGGACCCAGATCCCCTTTCCAGGCTCTGACACTTTCCCTGGCTGCTGTGAACATAAGCTGCTAACAGCTCACCATTGCCCCTAACTGGGAGAATTGCTCTCTGCTGACAAAAGCCCCTAACCCAGGCCAGACCCTGCACGGCCACCCCACCAACATACAAAACTTTTGAATGACTGATGCCAGGCATGATAGGAGGCTGCCCTTTGCCTCCAGAGGGACAACTCTGTAGAATCATCTCTGCTCCAAATTCTTCTCCAGTCATGGATTACACCAGAGCTCAGCTGGACCTAAGTGCACACCCTGGCCCAGTTTCTCCCCTCCTCTATGGCCTCCTTCACCCCTGTGACCCTCCTCCTCTCACAATAAAACTCATGCATCTATATTTTATCTCAGGTTCTGCTTCTAAGGACCTGTTCCCCCTCTTGTTTCCTCACTCCCCTCCTGGTGTTGCTCAAAATCATCTCCCAGATAAACTACTTATACTGGAATGCTTGCTTGACTCAGTCTACTTCTGGGGAAATCCAAACTTACACTGTATTTCTCAGGCACTATTCTCTCTCCCTCATGTGGGATCCCATGGTGCAATCACCATCTGCCTGCCAAGAACTCTTATCTGTCACCAGCCTGGGATATATTTCTGAAGCCTAGGCCCATATCTCCTATGGTCCTCTGGACATCTGTCCCCAAGTTTTCAGGGGCATGGAAGTATAGCCCACCTGCACTAAATGCAGCATCTTCTCCTCAAGTCTGCATCTCCCCACATCTTCTTTACCTCCACCCCAGGGGCCCAGACAGAATGTTATCCTTGACATCGTACTTTCCCCACCAGCTCTATCTCCAATTACTAAAATAATATGAGTGTAACAATAGCTGCCACCTCTTGGGTCCTTGTTATGGGCAGCTACTATTGTAAACACTTTATCAAAATGGTCACATTTTATCCTGACCACAACTCCCTGGGTGGACACTATTATTGTCCACATCTTTCAGGTAAGAAAAGAGATTTAGGGAGGTCAGTTATAGCCAGAATCTGAACCCAAACATACTGTGCAGCTAAAGCCTGACTCTGGGCCACCAACTACGCTGAATCTCTCCTCACATCCTCTCAAAGCCACTATCCCCGCTCCTTGACCACACCTGACCCACACTGTGGGTCAGGACAAGCACTCACTTGCTGGAGTGGAATTTATTTTTAAGTCTAGGGATACCCAGTAACCAAACAAGTTTGGGGGTATCCTAAAGAGGTGGTCCCACAGATGCTTTCTCTTTCCACTCTGTGGAAATCCAGTTATTTTCATAGCCTACACACAAGGACTGAGGGAGAGGTGGTGATTTCTGTACAGTAGCAGTGATGAATATCCGGTGGCTACTCTGCATGCCTTGGAGCCTGTTCCCAGGCATTATTTGGCTTTTTTCATAGATGCCTGACCTGTCAGTGCCCAGCTCTTTTTCTCCAGCCTTCCTTCAGTCAGAAAAAAAAAAAAATGATGTTATTCAGTAAACTTCTTTGCTATGTAAGTTGGCTAAATGTTGTTTCTGTAATTTGCATCCAAGAACTCTGTCTAGGCAATCTTCATGCCCCTCCCCAAACTCAACATTCCATCCTTATTCCCTAGCCACAGTGATCCTTGTAAAGCACAGCCCTGTCTCTTCTGCATTCAAATTCCTCCCACTTCCATGGGACAATGCTCACTCCTCCCTCCTTCCTTGGCAGTGACTAATGAAGTCATTATATTGCATGCCAGGCTCCTCAGTGACTAAGTGGGCTATCAGGAGTCAACAATCTAGTTTTTTATAAAACTGACCCCCAACTGCAGGAGGTGTTATTTTTCACTCCATGATAGATAGCATCAACCTGAGTTCCCTTCTTTGGATGAATGTTTTGGTTGGTATTTCAGCATAACAAATTATCCCAAAACTTAGCTCCTTCAAACAAACCATCATAGTTTGGTCAGTTTTGTGGATCGAAAATTTGGGGAGAGTTTGCCTGGGCCTTTCTGGCTTGGAGCTCCTTAACATGGTTGCCTTCTGAAACTACAGGTTTCTGAGGGTTCAAGTTTGGCTGAACATCCAAGGCAGCTCATTCACACATCCCACAGCTGATGGGCCTCATGGCTTCTCCAGAATAGCCAACTCAGGGTTTTGGGAACATCCCAAGAGAATCAGGCAGAAGTTGCATGGCTTTTGATGACCCAGCCTCAGAAGTCACAGACCAACACTTCCAACATACTCAATAGTCAGGGCCATATTATGACTTTTTAGGGACTTTAGTACTTTTACCTTCATGGGTCCCTTCTTCTATGATAAAATATTAAAATATTTTACAACTATATTGGTATAAAGGTGAATGTAATCCAGCCTGGATTCATTATTATAAATCCATTATCATATTATTTCTTTCTGACTTTAAAATAAATTAAAATATGTTCATGGGCCCTAAAAGTATAGGCCTTGGGCACTGGGCCTGCTATGCCTAATAGATAAATTGGCCCTACTGTGGTCTAAGCAGCCACATGCCCACCCAGATTAAAGGTCAGGCTGTAGATCCCACTTCTCCATGGCAGGAGCAAGTGTTTTAAGACCACCACACTGCCCTTGAAGGGCTAGGTGTTTATCCTAGCCGTGGAGACCCAGTCCAAAGTCTCCTCCCAGTGAATCCTTTCCAGATTCCCCTCGCCCAGCTGCAAAAATCTCTTCTGAACTCTTGCAGCACTTGATGCTCCTTATGCCATCTTGTCTTGCTCTTCGGTTGTTTGTATCTGTCTTCATCCTTCACTTGGCTTCAGGTGCCCAGGACCAAACCTTACTCACAACCGCATCCCTCATAAAAAGGTTCTTTACCTTCTAAGACAGTGTGTTTCCTCATATGGCTTCTGGATTGGTCTCCTCACTCTACACCAGTGGTTCTCAAAATGTGATCTCTGTAGCAGCAGCAGCAGCAGCAGTATCACCTGAGATTTGGCTAGAAAAGCAAATTCTGGACCCCACCCAGACCTCCTGAATCAGAACCACTGGGGTTGGGACTTGGCAATCTGTATGTTTAAAAGCCCTCCAGGGGACTCTGCTGCCCACTCAAGTTTGACAACCAGGTTCTTCTAGCAATGTTTTATGAACCATGTGTCCTTGTTTGTTTAACAAATATGGTCTGAGCACACAAACCCCCAGCTGCTCTGAAGAACTATGAGGAATGCTCAAGTTCAGCACTAGGATAACAGCAGCCAGACATAAGCTAAAGGAACCAATAAATCAGGGGTACCAAAAAAAAGAAAAAGAGAAAATTTTATTTTAAAATGTTATATATCAAAAAAATATATTAGTAAAAAATCTAATAGCCCCCAATAGTGGAGTACTTGCTCTGCACCAGGCACTGTCATAAGTGTTTTTTTTCATGAATCATTTCATTTCATACTTGTGACAACCCTAATGAGGGGGGTCCTATTATTACGATCATTTTGTAGATTAGAAAACCAAGGCACAGAGCTGTAGCTAGCCCTACAAAAGTGGAGACAGTTCAGTATCCAAACCCTGACTGTCAAGCTTGAAGCAGCAAAGTCATGATGGGAGAAATTACAATGTTGGGTTCCTTACACTTGTCTGGACGTTAGTGTTTTTATTTTTAACTTCTAATTGCTTAGGACCTATAAAAGTCTTAATCTTGCACTGCTCCAATTGTGGGCAATCAATGGTGTTGTAGGCTTGAGGCAGATCCCTGTGAGAGACTCATGTACCCATGTTTGGTCTCTTCTATTTAGGTCCTAAGATAATAGGGAAAACCTATACAACCAAGATTACTCTACATAGCAAAGCTATTATTTAGAATCAAAGGACAGATAAAAAGCTTCCCAAACAAGAAAAAGCTAAAGAGTTCATTGCCACCAAACCCGTATTACAAGAAATGTTAGAGATGCTTCTAGAAGAAGAAGAAAAGGAAGAGGAGGAGAAGGAGGAGGAGGAGGAGGAGGAGGAAGAAAGGAAGAGGAGGGAGAGGGGACGAGAAAGGGAAGGGGAGAAGGAGGAAGAGGAGAAGGAGGAAGGGAAGAAGGAAGGAAGAAGAAAAGAAGAAGAAGGAAGAAGGAAGAAGGGAAGAAGGAAGAAAAAAAGAAGGAAGAAGAAGAAAAGGCTATATTAAAGAAGAAGAAGATTAGGAAGAAAGAAGAAGAAGAAGAAGAAGAAGAAGAAGAAGAAGAAGAAGAAGAAGAAGAAGAAGTCGTCAAAAATGTAAATACTAAAATGGCAATAACTATCAACAATTACTTTAAATGTAAATGGGTTAAATGCTCCAATCAAATGATAGGGTGGCTGAATGGAAAAGAAAATAGAATTCTTACATATGTTGCCTGCAAGAAACTCATTTCAGATGGAAAGACACACACAGACTAAAAGTAAAGGGATGGGAAAAGATATTTCATGAAAATGGAAACAAAAAGCTGGGTAGCAATAGTTATACCAGACAAAAGAAACTTTAAAACAAAGGTTTTAACAAGACACAAAGAAGGACCCAGTAATCCTAATTCTGGGAATCTATTCCAAGAAAGTCAAACTGTTACTTTGAAGGGACACGTGAATTTATACACCCATTGCAGTATTTACAATTGCCAAAATATGGAAGCAACCTGGGTGTCCATCAATGGATGAAGTGGTACATATATACAATGGAATATTACTCAGCCATAAAAAAAGAATGAAATCTTGCCATCCGCAAAAACATGGATAGACTTAGAAGGTATTGTGCTGAGTGGAATAAGTTAGAAAGACAAATGCCATGGAATCTAAAAAAGAAAATAAACAAACAAAAGAGAAACACACTCATAGATACAGAGAACATTTTAAAGGTTGCCAGATGGGAAGGGATTTGAGGGCCCCCAAACACGCTAATTAACTAGACATCCTCAAATCAACTAGAAACGTTCTCGTTAAAGAGCAGAGGAGGAAGCAGAAAAGGAGAAGGAATGACAGTGAGAATCGCGATCACAGTCACTGGCTGCTATATGCATTAAATTAGCCCTTCCTGTACACAATAAAGATGTTTCTATTCAAAGGGCGCCTCCCCAGAGAGTGAGGAAATGGCGAATGCTGAGACATTTTATTCCCCAAATGACAATTATAGGCAAGTCTTTCATCCACCAGAGGGGAAAAGCATTCAGAAGTGTTTTTTGTGCTGGGTGCTCTCACCCTTAGAGAAACTTTCATTATGTACTCCTCACACCGCCGGAGTTAGCTATGATTTCCTGGCCTGTAGTCCTCTGTATTTCATTTGTTCTGAGAAATTATCAGATTTTGTCCTTTTTAATATTGCCACTCTATTCCTTCTAGGCTCTCCTTCTCAAACTCCAATTGTTCTTTACTTGGCCATCCCTATTCTCTCCTTCGAGACTCTTAGATCTCTTTCATATTTTCCATCTTCCTGTATTTTGCTCAGCTCTAATTTGATATTCCCTAATTCTCTTAATCTGTGCCAAATATGCTTTATATATAGTCTATTGTGTTTTAAGTTCAGTGGCATCGAACTGTTTTTGGTATCTGAAGCACTTAGAGGGCAAATTCTGCCATTTGTTGTTTCTGCTGATTCCCACTCACAGTAGTTTTGTTTTCATTTTTACTGACTTTATTTTTTTAGAGCAGCTTTAGATTTACAGTAAAACTGAGCGGAATGTACAGATTTCCCATAAACTTCCTGTCCCAACTGATGCACAGCCTCCCTCATTATTGGCATTCCACACCAGATGGTACATTTGTTACCATTGAACCTATATTGACACATTATTATGACCCAGAGTCCATAGTTTACCTTAGGATTCACTCTTGGTGTCATACATTCTATGGATTTCGACAAATGTATGACATACATCCACCATCATGGTATCATACAGAGTATTTTCACTGCTTTAAAAGTTCTCTGGGCTCACCTATTCATCCTTCTCCACCCTTAACCCTGGCAACTAATGATTTTTATACTGCCTCTGTAGTTTTGCTTTTTCCAGAATGTCATATAATTAGAATCATACAGCTTTTAGCCTTTTCAGATGAACTTTTTTTTCACTTGGCAATATGCATTTAACTTTCCTCCATGTCTTTTTATGACTTTGTAGCTCATTCCTTTTTAGCACGGAATAGTATTTCATCATCTGTATGTACCATAGTTTACTTATCCACCCACCTCCTGAAGAACATCTCAGTTGCTTCAAAGTTTCAGCAATTATGAATAAAGCTACTGTAAACATCCTTTTGCAGGTTTTTGTTTAGACGAAAGTTTTTAACTCTTTTGGGTAAATACTAAGGAGCACAATTACTGGATCTTATGGTTGGAGTAGTGTAGTTTTGTAAGAAACGACCAAATGGTCTTCCAAAGTTCCTGTATCACTCTGCATTCCCACCAGAAATACATGAGAGTTTCTGTTGCTTCATATCCTCACCAACATTTGATGTTGCCAGTGTTCTAGATTTTGGCCATTCTAATAGCTGTGTAGTGGTATCTCATTGCTGTTTTAACTTTCTCTTCCCTGATGACATATAATGTAAAGCATCTTTTCACATGCTTATTGCCATCTATATATCTTCTTTGGTGAGTGTCTCTTAAGGTCTTTGGCTCCTGATCTTAGTGGAAAAGCTTCTAGTTTTTCACCATTAAGTATGATGTCAGTTGTAGGTTTTTGTAGATGATCTTTATCAAATTGAGGACATTCTTTCCCTTTCTTAGTTTGCTGAGAGTTTTTATCATTAAATGGATGTTAGATTTTGTCAAAATTTTTTTCAACATCTACTGATATAATCATGTGATTTTCCTTTTTTAGTCTATTGATGTGACGGACAACATTAATCAATTTTAAATATTGAACCATCCTTGCATACATGGGTTAAATCCGCTTGGTTGCAGTGTGTGATTCTTTTTACACATCGTTGAATTAGATTTGCTAATATTTTGATGAGCATTTTTGCTTCTATGTTCTTGAGAGATATTAGTCTGTAGTAATCTTTTCTTGTAATGTCTTTATCTAGTTATGGTATTAGTAAATACTGGCCTCATAGTATAAGATAGGAAGTCTATGGCCATGCCGCCCTGAACATGCCCGATCCCGTCTGATCTCGAAAGCTAAGCAGGGTCGGGCCTAATTAGTACTTGGATGGGAGACCACCTAGGAATACCGGGTGCTGTAGGCGTTAAAAAAAAAATAAGATAGAAAGTATTTCCACTTCCTCTATCTTCTGAAAGAGATTGTAGAGAATTGGTATAAACTCTTCCTTAAATGTTTGGTAGGAATCACCAGTGAATCCATCTTAGCCTGGTGTTTTCTGTTTTGGAAAGTTATTAATTGTTGATTCAATTTCTTTGACCGATAAGGCCTATTCTAATTGTTTATTTCTCCTTGGCAGACTGTCTTTAAGGAGATGATCCATTTCATCTAAGTTATCAAACTTGCGGGCATAGAGTTGCCATAGTATTCCTTTATCATCCTTTTAATATTGATTGGAACTGTAATGATGGCCCCTCTTTTATTTCTGATATTAGTAATTTGTGTTCTCTCTCTTTTTTCTTAGTTAGCATGGCTAGAGACTTATTGATTTTATTGACCTTTTAAAAAATACTGGCTTTTTGGTTTCATTGGTTTTCTTTATTGATTTTCTGTTTTCATTTTTATTGATTTCTGCTCTATTTTTTATTATATCTTTTTTCTGCTTACTTTTAGTTTAATTTGCTCTTCTTTTTCTAGTTTCCTAAACTGGAGGCTTAGATTATAGATTTTAGATATTTCTTTTTTTCTAACATATACCTTCAATGCTATAATTTCCCTCTAAGCACAACTTTTACTTCATCCTACAAATTTTGATAAGTTGTATTTTCATTTCATTTAATACAGAATATTTTTTTTACTTTTTAGAGGCTTCTTCTTTGCTACATGTATTATTTAGAAGTGTGTTGTTTTATCTCAACATATTTTGGGATTTTTCCTGATAAATTTCTGTTACTGATTCCTAGTTTAATTCCATTGTGGTCTGAGAACAGACATTGTATTCTTTCTATTCTTTTAAATTTGTTGAGGTGTGTTTTACAGCCCAGAATATGATTTATCTTGGTAAATGTTCCAAGTAAGCTTGAAAAGAATGTGTATTCTGCTATTGTTGGATGAAGTCATTTATAGACATCAATGATATTCAATTGATTGTTAGTTTCATTGAGTTCAATTATGTCCTTACCAGTTTTCTGCCTGTAGGATCTGTTTATTTCTGATATAGGGGTGTGGAAGTTTCCAACTATTATACTGGACTCATTTATTTCTCCTTGCACTTCTATTAGTTTTTTCCTCACATATTTTGATGCTCTCTTGTTAGGTGCATACACATTAAGGATTGCTATGTATTCTTGGAGTATTGACCCCTTTATCATTCATTATATGATAACTTTCTTTATCCCTGATAACTTTTCTTACTTTGAAATCTACACTGTAATTGATACAGCTACTTCTACTCTTTTGATTAGTGTTAGCATGTTACTTATTTCTCCATCCATTTGCAGTTAATCTATATGTGTCTTTATAGTTAAAGTGGGTTTCTTGTATACAACATATAGTTGGGTTGTATTTTTTGATACACTCTGACGATCTCTGTTTTTTAATTAATACATTTAAACCACTGACATTCAAAGTAACTATTGAATGTTGGACAGGATGGGGAAAAAAAGGAACCCTCATACACTGCTGGTGGGACTGCAAATTGGTATAGCCACTATGGAAAACAGTATGGAGGTTCTTCAAAAAACTAAGAATTGATCTACCATATGGTCCAGCAATCCCTCTCCTGGGTATTTACCCCAAAGACTTGAAAACCCATATCCAAAAAGATATTTGCACACTGATGTTCATAGCAGCATTATTCACAGTGGCCAGGACATGGAAGCAACTGAAGTGTCCTATGATAGATGA
Source organism: Pteropus medius (assembly GCF_902729225.1). Taxonomy (NCBI): domain Eukaryota; kingdom Metazoa; phylum Chordata; class Mammalia; order Chiroptera; family Pteropodidae; genus Pteropus; species Pteropus medius. The sequence goes on along the minus strand of NW_024340695.1, from coordinate 4,330,661 downwards.
TTGGCTAAAGAAGCTGTGGTACATATATACAATGGAATATCACTCAGCCATAAGAAGAGATGAAATACCGCCATTTACGACAACCTGGATGGACCTCGAGATAATCATGCTAAGCGAAATAAGCCAGACAGAAAAAGTAGAAAATCACATGATATCACTTATATGTGGGATATAAACCTAAAAGCAACGAATGAGCAGGACAAACAAGCAGAGACTCATGGATGTGTACTATAGGCTAGTGGTTACCAGAGGACTATAGACCAGTGGTTACTAGTGGGATGGGGGAGAAGGGGGGAGGTAGACAGGATAAAGGGGGTCAAATATAGGGTTTGGACGGATGAAGTGGGTAAAGGGGATCAAATATATGGTAGCTGAAGAAAACGGGACTTTGGGTGATAAACACACAATAGAATATACAGATATCAAATGATAATGTAGACCTGAAAATTATATAATTGTATTGACCAATGTTACCCCAATAAACTTAATTTAAAATTTTTTTAAAAATAAAAATAAATAAAAGAGAGCAAAAAACAAACAAACAAAAAAACACAAAAGTAACTGTTGATATCATTGGATTATCATCTACCACATTTATTGCCTTTTTCTATTTGTTGCCCTTGCTTTTTGTTCCTAATTCTGTCTTCCACTCCTTTTCTACTTATTGTGATTTAACTGAACATTTTACATGATTATATTTTATCTCTTAGCATATGAGTTATACTTCTTTTTTTAAATTTTAATTTATTAAATATACAGTACATTGGTTAGACATTTATACAGTTTAAAATGATCTCCTTAAATGCCCTTTCTCTCCTCTGGCTCTCCACCTGGCCATTATATTAGTACTAACTGCATTCCCTATGCCACGCTTCTCATCCCCATGACCATCTATCAACTACTAATTTGTACTTCTTAAACACTTCACCCTATTGTCCCACCTCCCAAGCCCCCTCCCCTCTGGCTGTCACCAGATTGTCCTCTATATTTGTGAGTCTTGTTTTGATTAGTTTATTCATTTTGTTCCTTAGATTCTGCATATAAATGAAATCAGATGATATTTATCTTTCTCTGTCTGACTTATTTCACTAGCATAATAACGTCTAGGTCCATCCATGTTGCTGTGAATGGTAGGATTACATTTTTTTAATGGCTGAGTAATATTCCATTGTATACATGAACAAAAACTTCTTTATACAATCGTTTGCTGAGGGGCATTTAGGCTGCTTCCATATCTTGGTTATTGCAAATTGTGCTACCATGAACATAGGGGTGTATAGATCTTTATGAATTATCATTTTGGTTTTCTTTGGATAAACACCCAGAAGTGCAATTGCTAGGTCAAAAGGTATATCCATTTTTAATTTTTTTGAGAAACCTCCAGACTATTTTCCATAGCGGCTATATCAATTTGCAGTCCCACTAACAGTGTATAAGAGTCCACTTTTCTCCACATCTTTGCCAACATTTGTTGTTTTTTGATTTATTAATGATAACCATTCTGACAGGTGTGAGGTGATATCTCATTGTGGTTTTCTCTGTGCATTTCTCTGATAATTAATGGCCTTGAGCATCTTTTCATATGCCTATTGACCATCTCTTTGGAGAAATACCTGTGCAGGTCTTCTGCTCATTTTCTAATTGGATTGTTTTTGTCTTTGTTGTTGAGATGTATGAGTACTTTATATATTTTGGATAGTAACCTCTTATCAGATGTATCATAGGCGAATATCTTTTTTCCTAGTCAGTATTATTTTTGTTTTGTTGATGGTTTCCTTTGCTGTACAAAAACTTTTTAGTTTGATGTAGTTCCATTTGTTTATTTCTCTTTTGTTTCCCTTGCCCAAATTGAGATATCCAAAAAAAATTTATTGTTAGCAATATCAAAGAGTTTATTGCCTATATTTTCTTGTAGTTTTATGGTTTCGGGTCTTACATTTAAGTCTTTAATCCATTTTGAGTTTATTCTTGTATACAGTGTAGGAAGGTGGTCCAGTTTCTTCCTTCCTTTCTTCTTTCCTTCCCTCCCTCCCTCCCTCCCTCCCTCCTCCCTCCCTCCCTCCACTCCCCTCCCTCCTTCCTTCCCTTCCCTTCTTCCTCCTTCCCTTTCTTTCTTTCTTTTTTTTTGCATGTATCTGTCCAATTTCCCCAACACCATTTATTGAAGCGAATCTCTTTACCCCATTGTACATTCTTGCCTTCTTTGTCATACATTAATTGAGCATATATGCATGGATTTTTTTCTGGGTTCTCTATTCTGTTCCATTGATCATGTATCTGTTTTTATGCCAGTACCATGCTGTTTTTATTATTGTAAACTTGTAGTATAGTTTGATATCAGGTAGTATAATTCTCCGACTTCGTTATTCTTTCTCAAGAATGCCGCTGCTATTGGAGTCTTTTATGATTCCATGCAAATTTTAGGATTATTTATACTAGCTCTCTGAAAAATGCCATTGGTATTTTGATAGGGATTGTACTGAATCTATAGATTGCTTTGGATAGTATGGCCATTTTAATGATGTTGATTCTTCCTACCCATGAGCATGATATATACTTCCATTTATTTGTGTCTTCTTCAATTTCTTTTTTCAATGACTGATAATTTTCTGTGGACAGGTCTTTTACCTCCTTTGTTAATTTGATTCCCAGGTATTTTATTGTTTTTGATGTGATCGTAAAGGGATTGTTTTCTTAATTTCTCTTTCCGAAATTCATCACTGGTGTATAAAAATGCCACAGACTTCTGAATATTAATTTTTCATCCTGCTGCTTTGCTGAGTTCATCGATCAGTTCTAACAGTCTTTTAGTGGAATCTTTAGGGTTCTCTATATATGGTATCATGTCATCAGCAAATAACGAGAGTTCACTTCTTCTTTTCCAATTCAGATACCTTTTATTTCTCTTTCTTCTCTTATTGCTGTGGCTAACACATACAATACAGTGTTGAGGAGCAGTGGTGAAAGGGGGCATCCTTGTCTTGTTCCTGATCTTAAGAAAACGCTTTTAGCTTTTCTCTATTGAGCGTGATGTTAGCTGTCGGTTTGTCATATATGGCTTTTGTTATGTTATGTTCCCTCTATACCCTCTTTGCTGAGAGTTTTTATCATAAATGGATGCTGGACTTTGTCAAACACTTTTTCTGCATATATCGATATGATCATATGGTTTTTAATCTTTCAATTTGTTAATGTGGTGTATCACATTAATTGATTTGTGGATATTGTACCAAACTTGCATCCCAGGAATAAATCTAACTTGATCATGGTGTATGATATTTTTAATGTATTGCTGAATTTGGTTTGCTAATATTTTGTTGAGGATTTTCGCATCAATGTTCATAAGAGATGATGGCCTATAGTTTTCTTTTGTTGTAATGTCTTTGTCTGGTTTTGAAATCATGGCAAGGGTGGCCTCCTAATAGGAACTAGGGAGACTTCCCTCTTCTTGAATTTTTGGGAATATTTTGAGAAGAATAGGTGTTAATCCTGCTATAAATGTTTAGTAAAATTCACTTATAAAGCCATCTGGTCCAGACTTGCTTTTGGTTTTTGATTATTGATTCAATTTCATTGGTGGTAATCGATCTGTTCAGATTTTCTGTTTCTTCTTGACTCAGTCTTGGGAGATTGTATTTTGCTAGTAACGTGTCCATTTCTTCCAGATTGTCCAATTTGTTGGCATACAATTGCTCGTAGCATGTTCTTATGATCTTTTGTGGATTTCTGTGGAGTCCATAGTTATTTCTCTTCTATCATTTCTGATTTTATTTATTTGAGTCCTCTCTCTTTTTTCCTTGATAAGTCTGGTTAAGAGTCTGTCAATTTTGTTTATCCTCTCAAAGAAACAGCTCTTGGTTTCATTAATCTTTTGTATTGTTTTTCTAGACTTTGTTTTGTTTATTTCCACTCTGATCTTTACTATTCCTTTCCTTCTACTCACTTTGGGCTTTGTTTGCTATTCTTTTTCTAGTTTTTTTTTGAGTGTAAGGTTAGATTGCTTATTTGAGCTTTTTTTTGTTTCCTGAGGTAGCTCTGTATTGCTACGAATTTCCCTATTAGGACTGCTTTCACTGTGTCCCATAGATTTTGAATCGTTGTGTTTTCATTACCATTTGTATCTAGGTATCTTTTGATTTCTTCCTTGATCTCATTGATAACTCATTCATTGTTTAGTAGCATGTTATTTAGCCTCCATGTGTTTGTGTACTTTCCAGTTTTTTTCTTATAGTTTATTTCTAGTTTCTTAGCATTGTGATCAGAGAAAACGACTGTTATGATTTCAATCTTCTTAAATTTATTGAGACTTGTTTTGTGTCCTAGCATGTAGTCTATCCTGGAAAATGTTCCATGTGCACTTGAGGAGAATGCATATTTTGCTGCTTTGGTCTAAAATGATCTGAAAATATATAATAAATCCATCTCATCTAGTGTGTCTTTTAGCTCATTGTTTTTTGGTTGCTCTTCTGTCTGGAAGATCTGTTCATTGGTTCAATGGGGTGTTAAAGTCTGCTAATATGAGTGTGTTGCCGTTGATCTCTCCTTTTATGTCAGTCAAAAATTGCTGTATGTTTGTAAGTGCTCCCATGTTGGGTGCATATATGTTTACTAGGGTTATGGCCTCTTGATTTATCGATCCTTTTATCATTATATAATGCCTGTCTTTGTCTCTTATTATAGCCTTTGTTTGAAAGATTTTTTTATCTGATATAAGTATCGCTACCCTGGCTTTTTTTTTTTCCTTTTTCATTTGATGAAATATCTTTTTCCATCCCTTTACTTGCAGACTGTGAGTGTCATTGATTTGAAGTTGGTCTCTTGTAGACAGCATATGCATGAGTCTTGTTTTCTTATCCATTTCGCTATCCAATGTCTTTTGATTGAAGCATTTAATCCATTTACATTTAAAGTGATTACTGATAGGTACATAGCTACTGCTTATTTTATTATTTGTATTTGTTATTTCTATTAGTTATACTTCTTTTTTTACTTTAGTTATTGCCCTAAGATTTGCAATATACATTTACAACTAATCAAAGTCCACTTTCAATAATACTATACCACTTCACAAAGAGTGTAAGTACCTTATAATAACAAGATAATCTTTTTTCCTTTCTCCTATCCCTTGTATCATTTCTGTCATTCATTTCACTTATATATAAGCATACATAAGCATATATTTACATATTTGTACATATATACATAAGTATACATAATTGAATATTTGTTATTATTTTGAACAGTAATCTGTTAAATCAATTAAGAATTAAAAAATAAGTTTTTATTTTACATTCCCTTAATCCTTTTTTGATACCCTTCTTTATATAGACCTGAGTTTCTGACCTATACGATATTCTTTATCTCTGAAGAACTTCTTTTATCATTTCTTACAAGGCCAGTCTACAGGCAATGAATTCTCTTAATTTGTATTTGCAATAAATTCTTTTAAATTGTATTCTTTATTTCTTTTCATTTTTTGAAAATAAGTTTATTGGGGTAACATTGGTTAATACAATTATGTAATTTTCAGGTGTACATTATAATTTGATATCTATATATTCTATTGTGTATTTACCACCCAAAGTCCAGTTTCCTTCAGCTACCATATTTTTTATACCCTTTACCCACTTCACCCTCCACGTACCCCACTATATTTCACCCCCTTTACCCCATCTACCTCCCTCCTCCTATACCACTCCTACTCTCTAGTAAACATTAGTGTATAGTCCATATCCATGAGCCTCTGTTTGTTTGTCCTGTTAATTTGTTGCTTTTGGGTTTATATCTCACATATAAGTGATATGTGATTTTCAACTTTTTCTATCTGGCTTATTTCACTTAGCATGATTATTTCAATGTTCATCCACGTTGTTCAAATGGCAGTATCTTACCTCTTACGGCTGAGTAATATTGCATTTTATATATGTGCCACAGCTTCTTTAGCCAATCATCTATCATAGGACACTTCGGTTGCTTCCATGTCCTGGCCACTGCTATGAACATCGGTGTGCAAATATCTTTTTGGATATGGGTTTTCAAATATTTAGGGTAAGTATACAGTAGGGGGATTGCTGAATCATACAGTAGATACATTCTTAGTTTTTTGAGGAAGCGCCATACTGTTTTCCATAGTGGTTGTACAAATTTTCAGTCCCACCAGCAGTATACGAGGGTTCCTATTTCTCCACATCTTCTCCAGCATTTATTACTTGTCCTGTTGATTATAGATATTCTAACAGGTGTGAGATAGTATCTCATTGTGATTTTGATTTGCATTTCCCTAATAGCTAGTGATGTTGAGCATCTTTTCATATATTTATAGGCCATTCGTATGTCCTCTGAGGAGGAGCGTCTGTTCAGGTCTTTTGTCCATTTTGTGATTGGATTGTTTGTTTTTTATTGTTATTGAGTTCTATGAGTTCTTTGTGAATTTTGGATATTAGGCCTTTATCAGCGGTGCTGTTTGCAAATATATTTCCCCATTCAGATGGTGGTCTCTTTCCCTTGTTGATAGTTTCTTTTGCTGAGCAAAAACTTTTTAGTTTGATGTAGTCCCACTCGTTTATTTTTGCTTTTACTTCCCTTGCCTTTGAGGTCAAATTCATAAAATCCTCTTTAAGTCCAAGGTCCTTGAGTTTTGTTCCTATGTTTTCTTCTATGCATTTTATTGTTTCAGGTCTTATATTCATGATCTTAATCCATTTGGAGTTAATTTCGGTGTGTGGTGATAGACAACAGTCTAGTTTCATTCTTTTGCAAGTGGCTTTTCAGTTTTCCCAGCACCATTTATTGAAGAGGCTTTCCTTTCTCCACTGCATGTTTCTGGCTTTTTTTGTTGAAAATTATTTGCCCATATAAATTTGGGTTTACTTGTAGACTCTCGATTCTGTTCCACTGGTCAGTGTGTCTGTTTTTCTGCCAAAACCATGCCGTTTTGATTATTATTGCTTTGTAGTGTAATTTGAAGTCAGGCAGAGTGATGCCTCCAGCCTCTTTCTTTTTTCTCAGGATGGCTTTGGCAATTCACGGTCTTTTGTGCCTCCATATAAATCTGATGATTTTCAGTTCTATTTCTTTAAAAAATGCCTATGGGATTTTGATGGGGATTGCATTAAATCTTTATAATGCTTTAGGTAATATGGTCATTTTAACTATGCTGATTCTTCCAGTCCAAGAACATGGATATCTTTCTATTCCTTTTTATCTTCTTCAATTTCTTTTAATAGGGTCTTGTAGTTACATTCTATAGGTCCTTCACATGTTTCGTTAAATTTATCCCTAGGTATTTTATTCTTTTTGTTGCAGTTGCAAAAGGAATTGTTTTTTTGCTTCTTTTTCTGACACTTTATTATTAGAGTATAGGAATGCTATGGATTTTTGAACATTGGTTTTGTATCCAGAAACTTTACTGTATTTGCTTATTGTTTCTAGTAGTGTTCCTGTAGAGTTCCTGTAGGGTTTTCTATGTAGAGAATCATGTCATCCACAAATAGTGACAGTTTGACTTCTTCATTTCCTATTTGGATGCCTTTTATATCTTTCTCTCGTCTGGTTGCACTCACTAGGACCTCCAATGTTATATTCAATAACAGTGGCAATAGTGGACAGCCTTGCCTTGTTCCTGATGATAGAGGGCAGGCTAGTTTTTCACCATTAAGTATAATGTTGGCTGAGGGTTTGTCATATATGGCGTTTACTATGTTAAGATATTTTCCTTCTATATCGATTTTATTAAGTGTTTTGATCATAAATGGATGCTGTATCGTGTCGAAGACTTTTTCTGCATCTATTGATATGATGATACAATTCTTATTTTTAATTTCTTTATGTGGTGTATCAAATGAATCGGTTTGCGTATGTTGAACCATCCCTGTGCTCCTGGGATGAAGCTTACTTGACTGTGGTATATAATCTTTTTAATATGTTGCTGTATTCGGTTTGCTAGTATCTTATTTAGGATTTTGGCATCTACGTTCATGAGAGATATTGGTCTGTAGTTTTCTTTATTAAGTGTTATCTTTACCAGGTTTTGGTATCAGAGTAATATTGGCCTTATAAAATGAGTTGGCAAGTATTGCCTCCTCTTCAATTTTTTGAAAGAGTTTAAGGAGAATAGGTATTAAATCTTCTTTAAAAGTTTGGTAGAATTTACTGGTGAAGCCATCTGGTCCTGGACTTTAATTTTTTGGGAGATTTTTGATGATTGTTTCAATTTCCATACTGCTGATCGGTCTATTTAGATTTTCCAGTTTTTTTTATTCAGTCAAGGAAGATTTTATTTTTCTAAGTTATGGTCCATTTCTTCTTGGTTATTAAATTTAGTATTATATACTTTTTCATAGTATTCTTGCATGATCCTTTGTATTTCTGCAATGTCAGTCGTAATTTCCCCTCTCTCATCCCAGATTTTGTTTGTATCCTTTCTTTTTTTTCTAATGTGTCTAGCCAGAAGTTTGTCAATTTTATTAACCTTCTCAAAGAACCAGCTCTTTGTTGCATTTATTTTTTGTTTGTTTTCAATTTCATTTATTTCTGCTCTAATTTTGATGATTTCTTTCCATCTGCTGACTTTAGGCTTCATTTGTTCTTCTTTTTCTAGTTTTTGAAGATGAAGCATTAGGTTGTTTTGGGGGAGTCTTATTCTTCTTTTTTGAGGTAGGCCTGCAGTGA